>NW_024425786.1:16494955-16613977 GCF_017311325.1 Ursus maritimus
CCCTCACAGAATAAAACCACAGTGAGAAGGGCTGTGGGGTGGGCTGCTCTGCAGGAGCCTGGGTGAGACAACCTAGGGCAACAAGACGTCCAGGGCAGGGGTTAGGGTGGGGGTGAACCACTGCCCCCACTCCGAGCGCTCACACCCATCCATTTCCTGCCAGAGCATCCCTTCTACTTGTCCCTGAAGGGGCACCCCATGGAGTTCTTCCCTTGGGGTGTAGGACTGCTCAGAGCCAGCCCCAACCTCTCAAATACAGTAGCTCCTACCCATCCCAGATCTCTTGACAGGCTCCAAGCATGTGTGCACCTGGGAAACTCACATGAGCCGCATAGCAACCCTGTGAGTTGGTGCATATCTTCATCACCCTCATCTAGTTGGGGAAACTGAGGCTCAGAAAGGTGAAGTGAGAAGAAATACTCCCGAGAGCGTATTTCTCCCAGGAAATGGAGACTCTCATGGGGCTTGTGTCATGCTCCCTGCAAACCTCCCTTCCCACTCCCGGATGGAAAAGTCGAAAAGTTGTGGGTTGGGGGAGGAGCCGTGAAGTGGAGGAAGAAGTCAGAGGCTGCCCTGCTTGGCCAAGTCCCTTCTCCCCGCTCCACACCCACCTTGCCTGTTCCAGTTGGAGCGAGGTCCCAAGGGGCCCACGAGCTGGTGGGAGAGAGTGAGCACTGTTCAGACTCGCCCCTCGCAGAGTTGAGGTCAAGCCCACTCTGCAGGGCTGGCTAGCACACCTGCATGGTGTTCCAGAAAGCAAGCTGTCCTGCCACCCAGAAGGGGCCTTCGGCCATGGAGGCCTCAAGCACTTGGCCAGAGGGGCATGGGCCCCTCGGATGGCTGCTCATTCATTCATTCACTCAGCAAAGTTCCTGCAGCACCCAACCAGGACCCTTCGAGGCCGCTGCCCTCAAGAGGCTCTGAATCCAGTCAGGGAGGGGAGACAAGCTAACCACAGCCATCTCAGAGCCCACTCACGGCTTCCCTCCTTCAGTCCTCACGAATCTCACTCTCCTTGCCTTTGAAAAGGGGGAAAAGCAGGGGTTGGATGAGAGAAGGGATGTGGAGTCTAGCCTGGGAGATGTGTGGACAGTGACGGTGACAGGGATGCTGGGGAAGCCTTGCCCCCACCCCCACCCGGAGCCCTCCCCAGCTGCCCTGCCTGCCTGACCACTCAGGAGAGGAGAGAAGGCACCATCTTCCCAAAGGCTCTGCTGAGACGCCCATTTCTTTAGGAGAAGGGTCTAATGGCTTCTTTCTTCCCAGTGGTGGGTAGGCAAGTTGCTACTTTGCAGCACAGGACAGGCAGAGGGGAAGGGGTGGGAGGGAGGGACCCGGGACAGGACACACCGGGGCTGGGGCATCCCAGAAGTTTGGGGGGCAAGGAGATGACCGAAAGCAAGCGGCTTACCCCCCCCCCGCCCCCCGCGGAACTCAGGTGAAATGCAGTTCTAATTTTGCTAAAGAGGATTCGGAATATGGAGCAGACCCCCCACCCCCGACAGAGAACCAGCCCTCGTGCTTATGGAGTCCTTCTAGGATTCCCCAGCTGGACAAGATCGCAATACGGGCAAAACCCAGGCCCAGCCGGCTCCACCTCAACCTGGAAATGCAGAACCCCAGCCCCCAGCAAAGCCTCCTCGCATCAGTAAATATTTCTGGGACCCCTGGCCAGAGAGGCGGTGCCCACGAGGGCTGGTGACTGCATCCTGAACTCTGTGTGCAGTTTTCTGTCCCGCCGTGCCCACTCCCCCGGTGCCCCCAAAGCGAGTAGCCAGCCAGGAACTTGTCTATGTGAGGAGCCCTGCAGGGAGGTCTAGAGTCCTAGGAGCTGTGGCCACCCCACCGTGGGCTTGACCACACTGCATTGTTATGAAAATGTTTGCATTAGCTGCCGACTTTAAATATTAGGAGATAACACATACAAATTCCAGCTATAAAACCTCTCTTGAAAGCATGGAAAATCAGGCCTCCATCCCTACAGCGATGTGAGCTGGAGCTGGGAAGACTCCCCTAGTGGGTTTCATCAGGCTGCCCGCCTGTCCCATGGGGGCATTCAAGTTTGCCTTTCCGGGTCTAGTCCAATCTGCTCCCTTTAACCCCCACCCCCTTCACAGCATCAATGAACAGCCTTTAGCTAGTGTCTGCTTGAATGCCTCTGGTAACAGGGGGCTTACTACATCTTTGAGGCAGTTGGTCTGAGCAGTTGGTCCTAGGAAAGGGCTCCTAATTTGAGCTCTCTTCCCCCTTTCTGTAATTAAGAAAGAGGCACAGGAGAGAGGTGGGTTTGAGAGTCCAGCAGATCTGGATCTGAGCTCCTCTCTAGCATGTAACCAGCTGTGTGATGTAAGGTGAATGACGGTCTTTCCTCGCTTCGGTTTCCTTAGCTGCACCTCCACTGCAGGGCTGTGCGAGGCTCAAAGTAGAGCAAGTTCATAAGCGCCTAAAGCACGGTCTGGCACGCCCTCCCCAAATGGCCTGGATCATTCTACGCCACCTCCAGCCGTGGGTCCAACCAACTCTTCCGGTGAGCCCTGGGGCTGGGAGTGCCATTGGAGAGAGCTAAGCGGGGGGCTGTGGCAGCTAAGTCAGAGGCAGAGCCAGACTGGTCTTGGGGGTTAGCCACACTTGAGGGCCAGCCCCCCAGGAGCTGCAGGTCTCTTCTCTGCCTCCCAGACAGCTTGGCCCTCCAGGTTCTCAGGGGCCTTGAGGGTGGTAGGCAGGGCCCCTGGAGGGAGCCCCCACGTCCCTGCCCTCTACACACAGCCGGTAGCCTTCCCAGGATGGGATCCCTACTCCTGGGAATGGAACTGGAGGTGGGGGAAGTCAGGGGAGGGAAACACAGGGAATGATAATCACCACCATCCAGGAACAGCTGCCATTACCGTGCACCCGGCAGTGTGCCTGGCAGGACGCTGGACCCTTACCTGAGTCCTTGAATAGGATTCTTCTAACAACCTTAGGACAAAGAGACTGCTCCTCCTGTGTTACAGATATGGAAGTTGAGGCTCAGAGAGGTTAAGAAACATGCCCAGGGCTGCACAGCCAGGATTGAAAATCTCATATGTCTAGTGTGTGAGCCTGCGCTCCTGACCACTGCACTTTACTCTCCTGTAATTCGCCTGTGCCTTCTTCGTGCCCAGTCATCAGGGTGTTGGGTGGGGGGAGAGTTTTTACCCCAAAGTGCTTCTCGATGGGTCTCTGAGCCTCCACCCGGGAACTAGTGAGGGTGCACTGGAGTGTGTCACCGCGCCAGGCACTTTGGGCGCGTGTGTCTGGGCCATGCATGTAAGCGTGAGTGTGCGGGAGGATGCCTCGCTTCTGCGTGAGTGTCCACGCGGGGACTCCCCCGGTGGGTCTGCGTGTCCCGGTGTCGCGGGGGGCGCCCTGACCGCGGCTCGGCGCGCGCGTCGCCTCCGAGTCCACGTGTGGACGTGGGGCGCGGGGCGCGCGCCGCCCCCCGAAGGTGCGGGCGGGTGCGAGCGTGCGCACGTGCGGCGGCGGGGTCCGCGGGCCGGTGTCAGCGGTGCGGCTCCGTGTCCCCCACCCCCACCCCCGCCTCGGTGCTGATTGGCTCGGCGCCGTGACGGGCCGGCCCCCGCCCGGGGCGGCGGCGGCGGCGGCGGGCGCGGGTGCCCGCGTGTGCGCTGTGTGCCGGCGTGTACGCCGGGGTGTGCGCCCGGCCGCCGGGTGTGCGGGAGAGCGAGGGAGCGCGCCGACGCGCCGGCCGCTGCGGCCGAGCTGGAGGGTGCGCGGCGCCCCCGCCCGCCCGGCCCGGCCATGGCCCCCGCCTGGGGCCGCCTGCCCCCCGCCCTGTGGGTCGTCACGGCCGCAGCGGCAGCGACGGCCACCTGCGTGTCCGCGGCGCGCGGCGAAGGTGAGCAGCAGCGGCGGCGGCGGGGCGGGGGCTGCCGAGGGGCCGGGGCGCGGCGCCCGCTGCCCTAGGCTCAACTTCCTTCCCCTGGACCCTGAGCGCCAAAGGGGCTGGGATCCCTGGGCTTGGGAGGGCGGGGGACAGGGATGGCACCGCGGGAGAAACCCGAGGTCAAGGGACAGCGCGATGGAGATGGGGACAGGACTGGGGGACAGGGACCCTAGGGCTTGAGGTTGGGGGACGGAGGCCCCCGGGGTCTGAGGGACGGCGAGGGAGGATAGGACTGAGGGGTTCAGAGCTGGAGACAGAGATTTGAGGGTTGGACACTGGGGATGAGGGAACAGGACGGGGGGACAGAAGACAAGAGAAGAGGTATAGAGGAGAGAGGGGACAGAGCAGGGGACAGGACCAGGGGACATGGCAGGGACAGAGGACAGAGAACAGAGGGACACAGGGATGCAAGATGAGGATCAGAAGGCTGAAGAAGAGGGCAGGGGTGGCCTTGAGAGAGGGGACCAAGAACTAAGGAAGGAGGAGCAGAGAGCAGGACCAGGTTGCGGGAAGCCAGACAGAGGGGCAGAGAGGGAGTCTTAGGTGGGAGGGCCGGACGGCTGGGGGGAGTCACAGCTGGAGGGGAAGGGCAGCTCTGGTGGGCAGGAGGGTGGCCCTGGGAGGAGGGTACAGTGAGGAGCAGGCCGAGGGGCCGCAGAGGGGCTGAGGCAGGCAAGGCCCTGGAGAGCCGGGTCTGGTTCAGGGGCAAGGCGGGGGCAATCCAGCCACTCAGGGGACCCAGGGGTGGGAGGTGGGGGGTGGGAGGAGTGTGGGCTGAACACTCAGAACAAAAAAAGGTCTGGGAGGTGACCTCCTGGTGGTGGGAAGGAGCAAGGAAGGCTGGGAAGAGGCACCCATCAGGGTCCCCCAACACCCAGGGCCTCACATCAGCACACGTGCACACACAGGCGTGTGCGCACACACACACACACACACACACACGTACAATTAGCCCCACTGAAGTCCAGGTCCAGCCCGGGATGCCGCCCTGGGTTCTGTTCTGCACCCCACCTCCCATCCCCTAGGATCTCCTCTGCTCCTCCAGCTCTGCCCAGAGGAGGCCCAGCGTGGTATCTGGGCAGGATCCAGGGGCTGGTGTCCTGGGTCCAGAGCTGTGTTCTTACCCTGGCAGGATGAACTTCTTCCACATGCGAGGGAGCTCCAGAGCCAGTGCGCCTCATCCACACTCAGATACACCAAGGATCCACCCCCTCACGCACGAACAGCTCAGAGACACAGCCGTCCCCGAAAGCACACATGCACACACGGACCCACATCGGATTTACACACATAGACCCAGGCCTGTAGAGACTCCCATGCATGGACCGCCCCGCACCTCAACGTCACCCACAGTCAGATACACAGAAGGGCAGCCAGCATACATGCGCACAGACACGCGTGTGCACACACACGTACAGAGGCGTGCACATGAAAACACGCACAGCCCTGGGCGGATACTGCATGTATAACGAGACCCCCAAGCTTGCATTCATGCCCGCGGAAATGCGTGTGCACGTAATAAATGCACACGTAGATGAAGTCAGTCTCCAGCGGAGCAGGGACTACGGCAGGGGAGCTGAGAGGTGAGGTGAGGGCGCAGCAGAGCGGGGCCAGCTGGGGTGGCTAGTGAGCAGACGCAGGTTCCTGGGACACCGGGAGAGAATCGAGGTGGGGGCCGGGTGAGTAGGGAAGAGGGCCGGATTGGGCCACAAGGGCCTGGGGACTCCCAGGTTTGGGTTGGGGGAGGGGACAGTGTCTTACCAGCGGGATGCTGTGGGGTCCACATTGAGGCTCTGGGCTTTGGACAGTACACCCTCAACTCCTCGCTTCAGGTATCTGCTCCGGGAAGGAGGCAGCACCTTCCAGAATGGCAGACTGGCACACCCCAGAGCCCGCGGGGGAGGTGACTTTGAGCAGGCTCACCTGCAGAAGACAGGCCTGTGAGAGAGGGGACGTGCCCAGGGAAGGGGCAGTGGTTGGGGAAGAGGCAAGGGCCACAGAAAGAGGCAGGTGGGGATGTCTTTGTCCGGGGCAGACGGAGGCATTGTCCAAGGGCCAGTCCTCGCCTGTCCAGCCAATGCAGCAGAGTACCCACAGCGGGGCGGGGGTGGGCCATGCAGGCTGGACAGCCTGGGGCAGACTTTCCACAAAGGCCAGCCCTCTCTCCCGAAGGCCAGGAGTCCTTCCCAGTATCATTCCTGGGCTGGTGCAGTGCCAGGATTGGCCAGGGAGACTGTGGGCGCTCAGGGAGGGATATTTGCTCCCAGATGGGCTTCTGCAACCGTGGCAGTGCCCCGGCCTGGCCGAGTGCCCCCGTGCCAGGTCCCTCACGGGGCAGGAGAGGGCCCCACACCTGCAGAGTTGCCCCCTGAGCCCCACCAGGCTCGTAGCCCCTCATCGCTCTCTGGTGTGGGTCATCCAGCACTTTGGGGCGATCGCCGAGGCGTTCACATCCTGGCTGACATCCTCTGGCCACCCGAATTCTCCAGCCTCACCATCATGCGCTGCGTCCTCGGGGAATGTAAATCAATTTAAGTATTAGTCTCAGCGAAATGGAATGGGGGAAGGTGACGGTGCTGGAGAAAAAAAAAGAAATCGCATAATGCTTTCCACAGTGGAACAGGAAAGGCTTAGGAATTATCTGTGCTTCTCAGAGCAGGAGAGGGACCCGTTTGATCTCCCAGAACAGCCCAGAACAGCCCGGGCGGGTAGGCCTGAGAGGGATGCCTCCAGCCATCCTGCAGGTGAGGAAACTGAGCACAGAGGGGTTAAGTGATTCGCTTCACTGCAGGCCCGAGAGACCATGAGCCCAGTCCTCCCATTGGCAAATGGGGAGATGGGCCCAGAGAGGAGAATTGACTTCACGGATGGCACACAGACCTACAGGCCAGCAGTGCAAGAGGGGGAGTGAGCCCAGGCCTGGTGAACAGAAGGGTTTGCGTTTCCAAGGGGACGCAGGGGGAGTGGGGCTCAGGCTGGGCTTCTCTCTGGCCCCCAAGCAATCCCCTGCAGGCCTGTGACAGGCATGCTGGGTCTCCTCCCCAGCCCCCCATGGGAGGGGGAGGGCGTGGGAGGTAGGGAAGAAGGGGCACAAAGGGAGAGGAGAGGAGGGCAGGGACAGAGAAGCGTCTGGAAGGAGTTGGAACAAACAGCCCTAGAATCCTATAGCTCTTCCCAAATCCGATAGAATCGACTTTTGACTTATCTTTGGATTATCTGAGCCCCCTGGCTGGCTGATCAAAAATCAGCTGTGAGTGTGGTGAGGTTTCCAGGGTGGGAAGGGCCTGGAGAGTGGGGTCTGCAGGCGGCTGCCCCACCAGTCGTGCAGCTCCGGTGGGGAGGAGTCTAAGTGGTGGACATTTGCGCTGACTGCCCGGGGTAGGGGCAGGTCTGAGCTGCGTTCAGGGGACTGGAGAACGCGCCCTCCAGCTCTGAGACCCCATCTGGAATGTGGGTCGGGATGGGGGAGCCCACAGGTCCCCCGTCACCATCCTCTCCCTGACTAGGCTCTGCTGGTCTGGGGGAAACTGCAGTGCGGCCCCCTCCCCCTCCCACCAGCCAGCAGGAGGAGAGAGCTTGCCTGACCCAGTTTTCTCTCCATTGCCTGAGAGGGAGGGAGGGAGGCGGGAAGGCTTCTCTGCCTGCGCCCCTGGCGTGGGGCCGGCTGGGGAGGGGAGATCCTTTTGCGGACACTGGGTCCATCCCCTGATCCCACCTGACCCCTGGGGACCCAGGGAGGAGGGCAGAGGCCCCTCCCCTTGTTCTGCAAGCTCTCTCCAGCTGGCCTCCCCTCTGGGGTCCCTGACAATGGGGTGGGAGGGTAAGAGGAGGGAGAAAATCAGCAAATAAGAGCATCTTCACTCCGACGTTTCCTGAAGACACTTGTCTCCATCTTGGAGGGGCAGACACAGAGCTATGCAAATTTCAGGCAGAAGGACACCCCGCCTCCCTGCAGAAAAGTTCCAGGAGGGCCCCAGCGGTTAACCCTCTGGAACCTGCCCCAGCCAGCCTAGGTGGAAGCCCGTGATTGCGGGCTGGGAGAGCGGGTGCGCAGAAGAGAGCGAGAAACGGGAAGCCTTGGGAATGGGGAGCCAAGAGCCCTCTCATACTCCCGTTACCAGATAGATCGAAGGAAGCAGGGGCCCAGAGAGGTGAAGAGACTGATCCGAGGACACACAGCAATCGAGATTCAAACCCCGATTTCTTAACAGTTTAGCATGCTTTCATCAGAGAGGCAGGAGGGGCAGGACTTGGGGAAAGGGAATTAGCTTTAATAAGGCAGCGATGCCAGGTTTTACAGTTTACTCTCTAGATGTCGTTATCCCCATTTTACAGGTGAGGAAACAGGGTCAGAGAAGCCAAAGTCAGCTG
Source organism: Ursus maritimus (assembly GCF_017311325.1). Taxonomy (NCBI): domain Eukaryota; kingdom Metazoa; phylum Chordata; class Mammalia; order Carnivora; family Ursidae; genus Ursus; species Ursus maritimus. The sequence continues at coordinate 16,503,252 of NW_024425786.1, forward strand.
CTCCTATGTAGCCGCACTGCGATCTGAGCCCAGCCCTGTCTGGCTCCAAAGTCAAGGTCTTCTCTGTTGTGCTGTTGAGACTAAGCGGGGTCCCCCTCGACCCCTCGGGGGTCTGGCTTAGAATAGACTTGCCTTTCAGGACCCAGCTCCTTCCCAGCCACGGTGACGGCTCACAGGTTCTGCTTCCTGGGCTCGGGCCGCTGGGGCTGGCGGTGCCGTCTGTGGTCGCCCCCGCGGGTGTTCTGGAAGCCAGCCCTGCCGCCTGCCCCGGTGGGGCTGCGAGCACGGTCCTGCGTGGCCCCGAGGCCCAGGGTCTTCACTGGTCAAATGGAGACAAGAGTCACCACCTCTCGGCCCCGTCGCCGTGCAGGTTACGGAGGAGGCATCTAACGCGCCCCTCGCGGAGCTCGGTGCACAGTAGGGCCGGGAGGCAGCTCTTACTGTTCTAGGCCCCCCCACAACCGATGTGCTCAGAGGACGAACAACTGCAGGCCGCCGGCCATTGCAAAGCTGGGGCCGGTCCTCCCGCAGAAGGTACGACCTCACGGTGCGAATCTTGCTGGGGGCTTTTGAATGCCAGCGTGTCCCATGAGTGAGGTGAGGATGGGGCCGACCTCACAGCACCTGGGAGGCAGGACCCGCCGTCACGCCCATTTTTCACAGGGGGAAACTGAGGCTCAGGGAGGGGCAGGGACTTGTTCGGGAACACACAGCCCCTACATGGCGGGGCTGGGGATCTGGCCCGGGGCCTCCTGGACTCCCGAGCCCATCTCTTAGCCATCCCACTGTATCACCAACCAGGGAAGCCCAGTGCTTGGGGCAGCTTGTGTTCCGGGGGTCTGGAAGGTCACATTTGGGCCCAGGTGGTGGAGGATGGCTTCAGGCAAGAGGGACTACTTGAAGCGGACCCCGAAGGAGCGGGGAAGTGAGGCATGGAGCTGGCGTGTTCGGGGCTGAGAGTAGACCAGCGTGGCCAGGTTGGGCTGTGCTGTGGGACTGCGGAAGGGTGTCCTGGGGTCTGATGCTCTCTCCTCTCCTGTTTTACAGTGAACTTGCTGGACACGTCCACCATCCACGGAGACTGGGGCTGGCTCACGTATCCGGCTCACGGGGTAGGTGACCAGCAGTGGGGCCAGTGTCACCATCAGATAGACCAAAAGGAAGCAGGCGCCCAGAGAGGAGAAGGGACTTAGCCAAGGCCACACAGCAATTAGAAACAGAGCTGCTGATTCCCTCCTTCTCTTCCTCCCTCCTTTCCTTTCCCCCCCTTCCCTCCCTTCCTCCCTCCCTCATCCCTTCCTTCCTATCTTCCTACCTTCCTTCCTTTCTTCATGCAGACCCCTGGGATTACAGAACCGACCCTGGTGCTGGGCTCCCGGTTCTTAAGTCTAAGGCTGTAGGTGTGAGATCCTTATGTCCATTCTGGGCCTGCAGATTCACGACGGGCCCCAGTCAGGCCATTCACCCCATCGGGATTGGTCCCCTCCCTCATGCCCTGCCCTCACCAGGAGCCACCCGGGCCCCTGGGACTCCCACGTGTTATTCTTGTCCATCAGAATCATCTGGGTGGCACCGTCGGCACCCACTGTAGCCAAGCCCCCAGGCTCTTCTGGGCTCCATGGTGACCCTGGGCTGAGCGCATCAGGTCTCCGTGGGTTCTGGGCTCTCAGGTGGTACCCCTCCCATCCTCCTGGGGAGCTGGCATGGTAACCCCAGGGCACCCAGGTTCCAGGCTGCACTGCCCGACCTTCCACTTCTCTTATCCAGACCTGGGGGGAATCCGTGAGCCTGGCGGAGGCCCGGTTCTGCCACCGACAAGCAGGGCGGCCCTGTGGTCGCCACCTCACTCCCTGAGTCTCAGTTCCCCGTCTGTGGCGAGGGATGAGCATGTGACGACCTCGTGGGCTTTGCTGTCAGGCTGAGGGGAGGTGACACCTGGTCTTGGCGCCGTGCCTGGCACCTGGTGCGCCCTCACTGAATGTACGATCACTGTCATTGTCAGTAGCGTGTGTCATGGTTCTGTCACAGACATTTCCTCCTGCACGCATGCGCAGAAACACACACACACATCCATGCCACAGACACAGGCGTGTCACACACACGTGACTTCTTCCGCGAGCGCCGGCCTCCACGGCTCCAGAGACAAGGGTCATAATGTTAACGATGATGGTGACAAGGACATCAAGAGTGAATATTTGTGAAGGGAGTGGGAGTATTTCTTCACTTTTCATCCAGGCCATTTGTGGCCTGTGGCGGGGGCAGGCTAGAGCCCCCCTCCTCTCCTTCTGGAGCTCTCGTCTCCGGGCAGCAGGAAGCCGAGTCCACTGTCAGTAGCCCCCGTGCCCCAGGCCTCAGGGAGCTTCACAGCAGGCCACGTGGGCCCAAGACCCCAGAGGGAACGCCTTTCTGCCTGAGCAGGTCAGCCCTGCCTAAGGGCAAAGGCTGGGTCCTTGAGGTATCCCTTAACCTCCCTGGGCCTCAGTTTCTCTCTGTGAATTGCTCCTCTGTGTGTACCCCAGATGGCTGTCTCCCGGGGGCGAGCAGAGTGTGAAGGGACTTGAGAAAGTGAGCTGGCTCTGCCCATGGCAGGGGACTGACCCTTGAGTAAGGTGACGGCCTGGCCGATGGCTGGGTCAGCTTTTCCCCTGAGACCCAGCAGCTAGGAAGGAGTGGGCCTGGCCCCAGGTGGGCTCTGGGTGTCTCTGTCTCTCTCTCCTCCTCGGAGCTTAGGACTGGGTTTTTAGAGTAACAGGGAGTTGTAAGGGCTTTAATCAGGTGGGACCATGACTGGACTTGTGTTGCTGCTGGTCGTGCTGGAAATCTAAGGTTGTTTTGCTTGCAGGGTGCTGTAAAGCATGGCTCAGAGTTATCTTATCCTGTTGGGGGGTTAGAACAAGTAACGTATATTCACACAGCTCTGAACAGTTCACAGACATGATCTCATTTAATCCCCACAACCAATCCTGCGAGTAGGTCCAGCCACCCCATTTCACAGAGGAAGGAAGCTGAGGCTCAGAGCAGCAAGGAACAACTTGCCTTCAGACAGTTTCCAAAGGATGGACTCAAACTCTAATCAGTTGGGCCCAGAGCCTGCGTTGAGTCCCCTTCCTCTTTGGTCTGTGTCCTCATCGTGAGAGGGTGGGAGGCCCTCCAGCATTGTCTGCTGAGCCGGGACCACCTTCCATCTTTATGGGGCCTGGAGATGGGGCTTGCCAGAGGGGCGAGAAGGCTGGGGGAGATCGCTGGTTCCCAAACTCTAGACCTTGACCCTGTTCCAGGCTAGCAAAGGGCTCTGCGTCCAGGGGGGTCCGGGGAGGTGCCTGGGAATCTTTTGTTTCCTAAGCTTTCCAGGGGATTCTCCTGCCCAGCTGGCTAGGGAGCCTGTGGACATGGTCCTTGGGGGTCCATGAGGTTCCTCTGACTCTGAAGGCTCGTGAGCAGCCTGGGAGCGAGGGCCGTGCAGGGCTGTCTCCAGCTGCAGCAGAGTGACCGGGTTGCCAGCTAAGGCCGCACAGCCTGAAGCCAAGCGTGCTGCTGGGTCTGGACGAGCCCGTACTCTGCTGCCTGTAATCAGTGTGGCCCAGGCAGGTCACTGGCCTCCACGTCCCCGTTTATAACACGGGGACGACCGCAGAACCTGCTACGTGCAGTTGTCATCAGTGAGGGTGCATGAAAGGGACATTTTCCTGGGAGAAACGCGAAGCTCTGGGAGGCTAAGCAGCTCTGCGAAGGTTGGGGGACATCCGGCCCAGGACCCAGGCTCTTCACCAGGCTGTGCCCCTCCCTCCGCACCCTGGGACCTGTTCCATCGCTTCCAGTGAATTAACAGGCGCTACCCAACGCTGCCTTAGGTGAGAGACACATTCCCTTGTCTCACCCGAGCCTCAGCAGCCCCTGGAGTGGGTGGGAGGGGCGGCACCGCCAGCCCATTTCACATAGGGGAAGCACAAGCTTCAGGGAGGGGAGGGGAGTCCCCAGGGTCAGTGCGTTCTGTTGCAGACAGAGGACAGAGTTGCAGAGCAATGGCGGGGGTTGGAGGAGGAGGGCACCGGGGCTTAGAAGGCGGGGGGGCGGGGGTGCCCAGGTGGAGAACAGGGCTCGTTCCATCCTTGCACCAGCCTCCAGGAATCCGTGCCGCTCCGGGCGTCTGCAGCAGCCCCTGGGGCTGGCAGGGCGAGGCCAGGCCGTTGGCGTTGGTAGAGCGGCTGGAGCAGACTCAGATGGAGCTGATTAATTTGTCCAGGTCCCTGGCAGGAACCAGACAGGGAGCAGCTGGCTGGCTCTTTGGTGCCCCATTAATTGTGACAATGACTTTAACCCCAGATGTGACACAGCACTGCCCAGAGGTCCTGGCTACAGCGTGGGGTCCCGGGGGGTCCTTTCGGGGTAAGGGGTGTAGGAGGCATAAACTTTCAGGTGAGGCTGGCACACCCTGGACCTCTTCCCCAGGGGTCCCTGGAGGCAGGCACAGGTGGGCTGGGAAGATGCTGCCAGGTCGGCATCATAGCCGTCCCGTTCCTCTGGTGCCCGGCTGTGCCAGGCCCAAGCCGAGCCCTTGGCAGCCTACTTCTTTCATCCTCTCAATTCTCGCTGCAGTGGGCCTGTCCAGGCCCCATTTTACAGATGTGGGCACGGAGAGTTGAGACCACATGCTGGCCAAGATAAGATGAGATGGAGGGGCTTTTGTCAGACAGGAAAGACTTGAGACCCCCATGGTCCCCACTCCAGCCCTTGCGGGTCACTCAGAACCCTACAGATGCTCAGAACATCACGAGGAGTGGTTTTTACCTCCCCCACCCCCTTAGGCAATAGGATCTCTAGTTCAAGGACAATTGCCCATAGAGCCCCAAGAGAGAAGAGCAAGGCGTTGCATCTCTGGCTGACCCAAGGCAGGGACCGAGAGCCCATCCCCTCCATCTGCCCTCAGCCCCCAGACCCTCCTCAGGGCTCTCAGGGGTCCACGGAACTTCACCCACGGTGACTGCTCCCAGCCAACCAGCGTTCTGCAGTTGAGGAAGCTAGGGCCCAGAGAGGAACAGCAATTTGCCCAAGGTCACACAGCAGGTTAGAGACCAACAGGTCTTGACCTCTCGGCTCCTGGCTCATTTCCCAGCATTGGGTCTTGCATGTGAATCTTCTGCCAAGCTGGGCTATCTGGTGCTCGCTGCACGTCTCTTATACTTCCTGACCTCTCGGTGGCTCTTCCCTCCCATCCCCGCAAGAGCTTCCTGCTTCAGCCTGCAGGAAGTTTTCACCACCCCCTGGATGCCCACCCTGCTTGGCATGGAGCCCTCCACCACCTTGTCTGATGGACTGTGGGGTGGTCAAGGGAAGGGAATATTTCTGGAATGTTCCTTCCTTTCTTTTTAAAAAAAGTTGTGGTAAAATACATACAACATTTACCATCGTAACCACTTTTTAAGTCTATAGTTTAGTGGCATTAAGTACATTCACTGTGTTATGTGACCGTCCCCACCGTCCATCTCCAGAACTCTTTTCATCCTTCCAAACTGCAGCTCCATCCCCATGAAACACCAGCTCACCATTCCCCAGGCCCCCGGCCCCTGGCAACCAGCATTCCGTTCTCTGTCTCTACGGCTCTGAGGACCTCATTTCAGCGGATTCATACAATATTTGTTCTTTCCCAGCTGGCTTATTTCACTTTGCGTAATGTCCTCGAGGTTCACCGTGTCATAGCACACATCTGAATTTCCTTCCTTTTTAAGGCCGAGCACCATCCCATTGCTTGGCTACGCCCCATCTCGTGTACCAGTCACCCGACGAGGGACACATTTGGGTTGTTTCTACCTTTTGGCTCCTGCGAATAATGCTGCACGAACTCGAGTGTATACGTATCTGTTTGAGACCCTGCTTGCAATTCTTTTGCGTGTATACGCAGAACGGAATTGCCGGGTCGCAGGGTAGGTCTGTTTTTAACTTTCTGAGGAACCTCCGCGCTGCTTTCCACAGCAGCTGCCCCGTCTTACCCTCCCACCAACAGGGCACAAGCGTTCCAGTGCCTCCACGTCCTCCCCAGCATTTGTCATTTACTGTTGTCTAGATACTCGCCATCCCCGTGAGTGTGAGGTGTCTCTTGTTGTGGTTCTGATTTGTATTTCCCTAACGATGAGTGACGGTGAGCATCTTTCCGTGGACTATTTGACCATCTATATGTTTTCTTTGGACAAATGTCTATTCGAGTCTTTTGCCCATTTTTCAATCGGGCTGTTCGTTTTTTTGTTGTTGAGTTGTAGGAGTTCTTTATATATTCTGGATATCAATCCCTCATCAGACCCATGATTTGCAGGTATGTTCTCTCCGTTCTGTGAGTTGTCTTTCATTCTGTTGATCGAGTCTGATTTATTTCTGAATCACTGATGCCTGGCTAGCACCTGGCACAGAAGCCACCACGTTCAACTTTCCCACATGCTGGGACTCCCTTGTTGAAGGCTTTGGGGCATGGTCAGGTCCATGCCTTAGAAAGATCCCTCTGGCAACTGAAAGGAAACGACCCGTGGGCTCCCTGACTTACCCAAGCAAAGTCGACCCCCCACCCCCAGCCTCCCACCCTGGAGTGTTTGGAGCCACCATAAGGACACAGGGTTGGGTCTTGTAGCTTTGGCATCAGTTCCGGTCCTGGCTCCCCCACTCACTAGCTGGGTGGCTTCAGACACGGGGCTCACACCTATTTCCGCATCTGTAAAAATGCAGCAAATAACACTTTTTGGAGGGTGTGGCACTCGGGGGGATCACATCTCACAGTGATGGTCCGGTAGAAGGTTGGCAACTCAAGGGCAGAGAACATTCGGTCTTCCCAGGGATGCCCCCGGCCCGCGAATGTGTGGCAGGGGTGACTGGCAGGAGGGGGCGGGGTGCTCCCGCTCATTGCAGCGCTGCGCTCTGTCTGCCCGCAGTGGGACTCCATCAACGAGGTGGACGAGTCCTTCCAGCCCATCCACACGTACCAGGTGTGCAACGTCATGAGCCCCAACCAGAACAACTGGCTACGCACCAGCTGGGTGCCCCGCGACGGTGCCCGGCGCGTCTACGCCGAGATCAAGTTCACCCTGCGTGACTGCAACAGCATGCCCGGTGTGCTGGGCACCTGTAAGGAGACCTTCAACCTCTACTACTTGGAGTCGGACCGCGACCTGGGCGCCAGCACACAAGAAAGCCAGTTCCTCAAAATTGACACCATTGCAGCCGACGAGAGCTTCACGGGTGCCGACCTGGGCGTGCGACGCCTCAAGCTCAACACGGAGGTGCGCGGCGTGGGCCCCCTCAGCAAGCGCGGCTTCTATCTGGCCTTCCAGGACATCGGGGCATGCCTCGCCATCCTGTCCCTCCGCATCTATTACAAGAAGTGCCCCACTACGGTGCGCAACCTGGCTGCCTTCTCGGAGGCGGTGACGGGGGCCGACTCGTCCTCGCTGGTGGAGGTGCGGGGCCAGTGCGTGCGGCACTCCGAGGAGCGGGACACGCCCAAGATGTACTGCAGCGCCGAAGGCGCGTGGCTGGTGCCCATCGGCAAGTGCGTGTGCAGCGCCGGCTACGAGGAGCGGCGGGACGCCTGTGTGGGTGAGCGCGCCGCGCGTGGGCGGCCGGGCGGCACCGGGCTCAGTCCGGGCGGGGCTGCCGGGGTGTGGGGGGGTGTTGCGGTCGGCAGGCATGGGGGTGGGGGTGCAAACAGCGTCTGGGAAGATGGGTGACCCGCTGGCGTTTCTGTGTGGGCAAATACACCAGGCCATGCGTGCGTGTGTGTGTGTGTGTGTGTGTGTGTGTGTGTGTGGAGCAGGGGGAGGGAGAAGAGAGGGAGACACACCAGAGCCAGGTGGTACCGTCTGTGGGCATTGCGGAGACGTACCTCTGGGGACACCTGCAGGGTTGGGCGTCCAGCTGGGGACATGCCTGTGGGAGGGGACGATACTATGAGCGACCTTACATCAGGCATCGTTTTAGGCATTTTTCACATATTAACTCATTTAGTCCCCAGAGCTAGCCTATGAAATAGAAGCTACTGTGATCCTGGTTTATAGAGGAGGAGACTGAGGCACAGAGAGGCAAAGCAACTTGCCCAGGGGCACACAGCTAGGAAGCGGCAGAGCTGTGATTTGAACCCAGAAGTCTGGCTCCGGAGTGGAGTGGAGGGAAGGGGCAGCAGTCCCTGAGGGCAGGCGTGCAGCATGGGGCCACTGGGAAGGTGTGCAGGCAGGGGCGCCCAGGGAGCATGGTCTCCGTTGGGTGTGTCCCTGGGTCAGCTGACCCCGCCTGCCTGTGTCTGGGGGGATCTTGTCCAGGGACCTGTGGGAGAGGACAGCCAAGGTCCTTGGGAAGGGGAAGCCGAGGATGGAACAGCACGGCTCCTGTTCCCATGAGCGTGCGGCTTGGGTTTCCACGCAAGCGGACCAGAGACCAGGAGCCAGTCCCAGACCCCAGGCTGTGGGCGTGTCACCCTTGCACTGTGCCCGTGTGGGGCCGGTGTAGCCGGGCATCCCAGGCACCCGGGACACTGCGAGAGTTGGTTGGACGGACAGCTGGTGCCCCATGTTACTGGTCTCAGCCTGGTTGCCCTCTGCCCTTCCCTGGCCTCCCTGGGGGGCTGGACACATGGCTGCTCGGCCAGTCAGAGCATAGCGAAGCCTGCTGTTGGGACCACTGGTGCTCCTGGGGGAGGAAGATGTTCCTATGCAGAGATCAGAGAGGCTTTGGCCTGGCCCCAGATAAGACGTGGGACGGGACCCATCCCTCAGCCCCACGCAGGCAGGAAAGACCCCTTAGTGCTCACAGGACGGAGCGGGGCACAGGTCCAGAGTTTCAGATCTCTGGGATCAGAATACTCCATCCAGCTACCAGGCTCCTTCCAGCCCCTCTCTGGGGCTCTCCGGTTTCCTTAAGAAGTCCTTCACACTCTCAATGGCTACGAGTCTTCATCTCTTGGGACCCTAACCGCCAAAGCACCTTCTGTGACGTTTGCCTGTTTCTGGACTTGCTCTGCCCCCTGTGGCCGCATCTGTCAGACTCCCAGGCTTCCAGCCTCTCCTGGTTCCCATCACAGTCCATCTCAACTGGCTTCCAGCACCCCTCCTTCTGATGGGGACAATAAAGTCCCTTAGCAACAGTTCTCGAGTGTTTGCCGTGGGCCGGGCACCTTCGTAAGCACCTCTTACTCGTCATGGCAGTTACTCACTCTGTTAAGCATCGGGTGTGTCCCAGGCATGGGGATTTAGGCACGGGGAGTCCCTGCACTCGGGGAGTTCACACACTTTCTCATGCTTACACCAGTCCTCTAAGCGAGGTAGCCTATCTCCATCTTACAGATGCGACAAACTGAGCCCTTCAAGCTAAATCACAGTGTAGGGCTCTGATCCCAGGCTGGCTCCCTCCAGAGCCCTGAACTGCTTCCTAGGTCCGCAGAGCCCTCTGCCAGACCCCGCTTCCCTCCTCCCTGGGGTAACAGCACAACAGTTAGTCACTGGCACAGCACAGGCCATAATAATAGGGCCAGCTGGTCGGTGGATACCTGCTTAAGGTCAACCACTGACCCCAACTCTGGATTTAGCCAGCAAGCGCAAGTAAGACACTTTCCTGTCCAGCGTGCAGTGGGACACCCTTCTCCTTGGAAACTGGTCCTCCTGATGGTGGGGCCAGAGGTCTCGGGTCGTGCTCCAGCCCCCTTGTTTGACAGGGGTGGAAAGTGGAGCCCAGAGAGGGAATGTGTCTTGCCCCAGGCCCCGCAGCGAGTCAAGGGCAGGACGGCAGGTAGAAGCTCCCTAGTCCCGGGGCACCTGGGTGGCTCAGTCGTTAGGTGTCTGCCTTTGGCTCAGGGTGTGATCCCAGGGTTCTGGGATCAAGCCCCACATCGGGCTCCGTACTCTTCTGGGAGCCTGCTTCTTCCTCTCCTACTCCCCCTGCTTGTGTTCCCTCTCTCACTGGCTGTCCCTCTCTCTGTCAAATAAATAAATAAAATCTTAAAAAAAAAAAAAAAAGAAGAAGAAGAAGCAGCTCCCTAGTCCCGAGCAGCAGGACCTTCCCAGGGCTGGGAGAGGCCGAGGCCATCCCCATTGCCTGGAACTGCTGGTGCATTAATAAAAAATAATAAAGAAATGCCAAAGCGGGGTTAGGAAATTGCAGCATATTTTGAATTTTACACTTAAATCACAATACAACATAATTATGCCAGTTGGAAGATAATTATAGGTTTTATAAAAAATATTAATTCCTAATGCACTGCAGGCAGAGAGGTCTGGGGATGGAATGCCAGTGGCAAGTCGCACGAGGAGAGACTTTTCTCACCCCTGTGAGTGGCTTTCTGGGATTGTCTGTGTAACCTCCTTGGGAGAAGTAGCATGGGTCTGACACGGAGCCCTTCCACAGGTGGGAGGCCCCGGCTGGTGGCCCTGCCAGGAGCCCCTGTCCCCACCCCTCCTTGGGTGGGTAGCCTGAGAGTGGGGAGGTTGGGGGCCAAACAGGAGCCGGGAACAGACTGGGGGTGCCTTTCTGGGCGATGTGGGTTGTCTTCTTCCTCTCAAAGCTGTATCTCCCCTCTGCCACCAACCAACCTGAGTGGGACACCCTGAGGACCGTGGGTCCCGCCTGGCCTTCTCCATCGGACAGTTGTCTCTGAGCAAAAAGTTGAGGAGGAAGGGCTGGGCCTTGGGGTCCCGGCTTGCCCAGCCTGATCCCACTGCCTTCTAGGAGGAGGAGGGGATCCAGAGCCCGAGGCCTGCGACAGGGCCCAGCCCAGGGCAACAGCCACCCTCCCAGCCTGCAGGCCCCCTGCCCCCTGCTTTCCCCCTCACAGCTTTCCACATACATGGCCAGGGAACACTTGATCTCACCGAGAAGACAGTGGAGTCCAGGAGAAGGGACCAAGCCAGTCACGGGGCTCTGCGAGGCCTTACTGAGACCCGCAGAAGAACGTCAGAGCCATGGGGAGCCGGTCCAGTTTACCAGTGGGGAAGCGAGGGCCCGGAGAGCTAAAGTGACCGGTCCAGGGGCCCACTGCTAGGAGGGGTCGATTGGATCCCAGATCTCTAACCAGAGCGCCCCCCACACAGCACAGCGCCAGGCCCAGGCACCTGTCCCCACGGCTGGCTGCAGCCACCCCCCGCCCCCCCGCCAGGCAGGGGAAAGACCTCTCAGAACATCACCCCATGGAGGAGCAGCCCCCAGTCTGAAAGTCCTGGTTGCCGTCCTTCCCGTCACCTGGACGCAGAATACAAACCACCCTCGGAGGCCCTAATCATTTTTCTATAAATATCAGAGAGTCTTGCTTCAGAGGGGGAGCGTGAGCCACGAGCTCTTTCGCCTTCCTGACTGTGTTTAAAATCTGATTTAGAATTAATTTCCTTTGGTCATCCACCGGCGGACACCTTATTTGTCAAATCTCAGGCTCTTGGCGGGGGAGAGGGGAGAGGTGGCGGGGCTGCAGGCAGCTGCCGGCCGGGCGGGCGGCCTGGGCAAGGTGCCCTCGGCAGGGGCAGCGGCCCCGCCTGGCGCTCGGCCCACACGCCGGGCACGCGGGCTCCGGAAGCGCCCTGGGTCGGCGGGCAGGGCCGGGCCCCAGCCCAGAGCTGCTCCATCTGTCTCAGCCATTAATTCCCGGCTCTGCCTCCAGGTCTCCGGGCTCCCCGAGGCCTGGTGATTAGTATTCTTATTAAAGATTATTTTATTTTCATTGCGCGGATTAATCTGGCTTTGACACGTTCTAGCCATATGGGTATAAGCGGAGCGTGTGAGAAGCACCCACCGGCGAGCGGCAGAATGGCCGGGCCATCTCTAAGCCCTGCACCCGTGTTGAGAGGCTGGTGGGGGAAGGGCCTGGGCCCCAGAGGCTCCCCCACCTCAGTTTGCCTTCTTTCTCAGCGGGGAGCCTCAGGCAAGGTCCTTGGCCTGTGTCCTCCCTGCCAAACTCGTGTTATTTCCAGCCACATAGCATGGTGATAAGTGCCAGGCATGGTCCTGGCGTGAATTCACATGTCCTCACTCAGGTCCCCCTCACAAACAGCCCTAGCAGGTGGGACCTATTATTATCCCCATTTTACAGATGAAGAAACTGAGGCCCAGCAACCTGCCCAGCATCCCTTAGCCCAGGTGAAGGGGTTAGACCAGAAGAGGAACCCAGGCAGCCTGCTCCCGAGTCTCTGCTCTTAACTGACAAGTTAAGTGGCCGGTCAGGACTCAAGTACTGTGGGCCATCTCACCGGGCTTCCTTCGTGCCATGAACCACACCGACGTGTCACCACGCATTTTCTGTGCCTGTCACGGCTCAGAGAGCTCCTCGAGAGCCGAACCCGCTCTTGCTTATCTCGGCTCCATAGTAGCAGCTCAGTAAATCTGGGGGAAGGAACAAATAAGCGCCGGGCAGAATGAGCCAACGGCCCCTGAAATGCTGACCGGCACAGATCTGATCACGACAGTGGGGATTACGGGCATCCAGCTCAAAAACGGGTTGCACAAATATTTGCCGATGAAGTGCAAAGCCGTCTTCCTCTGCCCGATTCCTGGGCCCAGAGGAAGGCTCTTCGGCTTGCCCCAGCACTGTGTCTCCTGGAGGACTTCTCGGAGGAGGAGGTGAGATCACAGTGTGTCACCTAGAAGCCCCACAGCCCCAAGCTCCCAGCCCCCCATCAGGCCCGAGACCTCTTGGGGTCTCTGCAGGGGGGAGGGAGGAAGTCTCAAAGCGGAGGCACGTTTTCCTCAGCTCTCCAGCCTGTAGGCCCCGTCTGGCTCCGCGGCCTCCGCGTCTGTGAAGCAAACGCGAGGGCAGTGTCATTCCTCCTGGTTTCAGGTTTTCTCTCAGGCTGGGAGAATTTTACAAATTAACTTGACTTTAGCTATTATAATAACGAGATACGATTTTTTTTTTTTTAAATGACATGATGTCTTTTCAAGGGAAGCTTCTCTCAAGCATCAAGTTTCCCAGAACCGGACTTAGTGGATAGACTTCCCAGTGAACCTGTCGTGGTCCCTGTTGCAAAGGAGGCCAGGTCCATGGTGCGGCCGGGAGCTGCCTGGCCAGCAGCCTCGAGTCCTCCAGAGCTCCCGGGCTCGCACTCGGCCCAGAGCAGATAATGGCAGGATTCACTTGCTTCGAAAACTCCTACGGGCGCTGACAACTTCTGCTCTGAGCCAGACACGAGGAAGGTTGAGACGAACAAGGCCTCCCTGCCCTGGTCACAAGACGCTGTCCACAGACAGCTTCTGGTTTGGGAGGCGAGTCAGACGTACAGATAAAACAGGACGGCCGTTGTGTGATAGGCGGTGGTCCTGAGCGGGGGCTGCAGAAGTGGGGCAGGGAGTGGTGGCTTCTGTGTACCTGCATGTGTGTGTGCGTGTGTGTGCGTGTGTGTGTGTGTGTGTGTGTGTGTGTGTGTTTAGGTGTGGAGAAAGGCTTCATTCAAAGGGACAGTTAAAAATGAATCTTAAAATTGAGTTCAACAGGTTGACCAAGGGGACAGAAGCCATCCCAGGAAGAAGGCACAGCACATGCAAAGGCCCTGAGGCAGGAAACAAGCTGCCAGATGTGGGGACTGGCCAGTCCTTTAGTTCAGCCAGTGAAGAAGCGGTGACACTGGAGGAGGCGGTGGGAGGGCTACGAATGCCAGGCGTGGCCGTTTAGGCCATGGGGAGCCCATGAGGGTTTGAACGGGCAGTGACGGAGCCAGGTGTCATTTTAGGGAATTCCTCAACCTAGAATGTCTCCTCTCCCTGCAACGCTGACTTGTTCTTATTTTGTAGGCAAGACTCAAATATCATTTACTTCTCCAGGAAGTTAGCTCCTCCCACCATTTACCCTTTGCCACATCACCCGCTTTTTTCCTTTCTGGAAATGATCACAGCCTCCGTTACCGCGTGCCTCCCCCTCCAAGGGGCTGGCTCTGTGAGGGCAGAGACTGTGTCGATCTCGTTCACGGCCATGTCTCTGGCGCCCGGATCCGTGCCTGGCGCAGAGTAGGCGCTCGTAAATACTGCTTGCATAAATGGCAGTCAGGCGGGCAGGTGGGGCCGGGGAGGCAGGGCTGGAGGTCAGGGCATCCAGGTAAGAGATGATGCAGATATGGAGAGGCTGGGGAGAGGGTCACCTACAGGATAGGTCCGTCCCAGTCACGGTGACAGTGCCTCTGGGAGGGGGGGGAGCCTGCGATTCCAAGGGGGTCATTGCCTGGGGAGCTTGGAAAACAGAGTCCCAGGCCCCACGTTGTCTCTTCCACCCACGTGGCTGTGGGAGGCCTGGAATCTGTATTTTTATTGGGGTCTTATTACCTGGTCACATTGCCACCCACTCCATTCCCTTCCAGCTTTCGTTCCTCCCCAAGTCGCAACCCTTGGCGTAGCCTCTTGACCCCCACATTCGAGGCAGTGTCTCACTCGGGGTGGGGGTCCTGTGATGGACAGATTCAGGCTGGAGACAGTCCTGGTCAGGAAGTGCCACTGGAGGAGACGTGACTCTGGTTTGAAGAGGCTCTTTCCTGGGCCGACTTCGGGGCTGGGACTCAAGTATCGGGGTCCGGCCTCTGCTCTGCCCCCGACTTGCTGTGCAACCCAGTGTAAGTCACAGACCCTCTCTGTGCTTCGGTCCCTCCCTCTGCCTATGAGGGTAGGACCAGGTGAGGCTGAAGGTCTGCACCGGTGTCCCTTGGGAGATCCTGCTGGAAGCCCTGGGTCAGAGCGAGAGCTGTCCTGGGCCGGCCAGTGTGGCCCGGCCGGCTCCTCTGAAGCCACCTTGTCCTCTGCAGCCTGTGAGCTGGGCTTCTACAAGTCGGCCCCTGGGGACCAGCTCTGCGCCCGCTGCCCTCCCCACAGCCACTCTGCGGCCCCCGCTGCCCAGGCCTGTCGCTGTGACCTCAGCTACTACCGCGCGGCCCTGGACCCACCCTCTGCAGCCTGCACCCGTGAGTACCAGCCTGAGCCCCAGAATCCTGCACCGGGGGCCAGGACCCCATGCTCCCGGGCTCCAGGGAGCCAGTGCTCTGGGGCTGAGGCAGGGACACGTGGCTCTCTGGGACCAGGGGCCAGTCTAGGGTTGGGGAGGTGACTCTAACTCTGCTCAGTGGGGGTCCCTACCTTGACCTCTCTGGGGTCCCCACTTCCTGCCATATGTCACCTGCCACCTCTCCAGGGAAATCTTTCCTTCCTTTCCTCTGTCTTCTCTGCTTCGGAGGGCAGATGAGAGGTGGCTTTGGTCATCTTCTCACCCAGCAGTGACAGTGATGTCCTGGGAGCTGGGGTGGGCAAGCCAGGGGGTTCCCGTGAAGCAAAGGAATGTCAGAGGAGCCGCCCCCGCCGGATCCCTGTCATCCCTGATGAAGCGCTCAGAGCTGCCTTAGTGTGTGTGCGACGTGTGCGTGAGTGTGTATCGGGAATACACGTGGCTGCCAGCTCGGAGGATGGCACGTGCGCCCTGGATGCCTGCAGTGATTGTGACACTGTGCGTGTCTGTGTCGGCAGCTGTGCCTGTGGAAGACGCCTGCGTAGTGTTTGTACGCTCGAGTGTGAGCGTCAGAGCCTTGCGCCCGTGTGTGTAAAGGATTGTTAGCGCTCTGTGTGCCCATCTGGGTCCCTGGACGGGACTCCCGAGCCCCTGCAGAGCTTGAACGAATGTGCCTTGTGGGTTCAGTGTGCGCACGCCTAGCTCTGCCGGGGAGGCGCGTGTGCCTGGAGAGAGTGTGGTTGTGTGTGCTCACGCCCTGTGTACCTGGGGGGACTGCAAGGGACCCTGGCACCGTGCCTGCAGGGCTGCGTGACTGTCTCGGCATTCTGCCGACAGGGCCCCTTCATCGCCTCCTCCCCTGGCCCAAAGGGGCCTCTCACGCTCCCATCCCATTTGGGAGGGCGGCAGCCAGCTCAGCCCACCCCGTTTGCCAACCCTGGTCTCTTGTGGGGTGAGGGGCACGTCACACAGTTCTGACTGGTTCTGCCCCCTAATCTCTCCCAGCCTCAGTCCCCAATCTCCCTCTCTCCCCTCCTCCATCACACCAAGCCCGCAGGGTCCTTGTACGTAACAGGTGGGAGAGTACGTACACACACACACAGTCTCCCTCCCTCCCTCCCTCCCCCCTTCTGCCCAGACCCGTGCATTTTCCCCACGTGGGACCTGCCAGGGCAGAAAGGACGGCTGAGTGACGTGGTGACTACCGTGGGCTTTGCAGGCAAGGCGAGCCCAGCTCTAGGTCGTGGACGCTCATACTAGCGAGCCAGACCCCAGTTTTCCTCCAGATCCACAATTCAGTGCCCTCAGGTTCTAGAAATCTTAAAGACTGCAAAAGACAAGGCTTTTAGTATTCCATACCCTTCAGATTCTATGATTCTGAGATTCTGCTCTTCTATTTTCTCAAGATCTAAGAGTCCCTACATGGGATGCTGAGAACTGGAATTCTGAGCCCCAGGGGTCCCCACGGCCCCCCACGCCCTCCAGACTCAAATCCCCACCCCCATGAGCCTACCCCAGCCCCCTTCCCCCAGCCCCCGCTCTCCAGTCTCTGCGCTGCCCAGACTGGGGCTCCCGTGGGGGTGGGGGCGGGCACCCAATGCCGCAGAGACCCCACTGCGCTACCCGCCACCTCCCCTGCCCCCCACAGCAGCGCTCAGTGATCTCCGCCATAACTCCAGCACTGGGGTTAAGGAGTGGGATGCGGAACGCAAATGGCAGGGGCATCTCACACCCAGGGCGGCTGCCGTGGGCACCCCCAGGGCTGTCAGTCTCTCAGCCTGCTCTGGGTGGAAACTTCGGGAAACACAAACCCGGGATCCCTGTGGTCCAGCAGTGGGCTGGGGAGGGGCAGAGCTTTCTGGACACAGACCCGACACTGGGTCCAGTCTGACGCTGCGTCTGCAGTTAGGAGGGTCTCAGAGGCTGGAGGAGGCCGTGACCTTATCCTTGGGGGCTGCCAAATACCAGTGGGGGAGTCCCAGCCCTCCCCTGGTCTGATGGGGGGTTGGGGCTGGACCAGTCCAGATAAATGCCCTCTGCAGCCACCAGTCCCTCTCTGCTCCCCAGGGCCACCCTCAGCACCGGTGAATCTGATCTCCAGCGTGAACGGGACATCCGTGACCCTGGAATGGGCTCCTCCCCTGGATCCAGGCGGCCGCAACGACATCACCTACAACGCGGTGTGCCGCCGCTGCCCTTGGGCGTTGGGCCACTGCGAGACCTGCGGGAGCGGCCCCCGCTTCGTGCCCCAGCAGACGAGCCTGGTGCGGGCCAGTCTGATGGTGGCCAACCTGCTGGCCCACATGAACTACTCCTTCTGGATCGAGGCCGTCAACGGTGTGTCCGACCTGAGCCCCGAGCCCCGCCGGGCCGCTGTCGTCAACATCACCACAAACCAGGCAGGTAGGCGGAGAGGCTCCGTCCCCCAGCTTCCCAGGCCCCTGGTCCTCGTGGGATCCGAGTGCTGTCACGGGCTCGCTGTGGCCTTCCGGGCAAGGGTCTGTCTCTCCTCGCCCTGCCTTCCTCCCCAGCACTCGGAGCTCCAGGCTCTCCAGGCCCTTAGAAGAGGACAACATGTCCTGTAGGTGGGAAGAAGCCAACAAGGTCGGCACGGCATTCGTAGGTTCCAGAACTTTCTCTCTGCCTGTGTTTCTTCCCTGATGCAACGGGAATAATGGTACCTGCCTCAGGTACTATTATGAGGCTTAGGTGAGAGAAATGAAAATGCTTAGCCCAGCACCCGGCCCAAGGTACACGCTCGATAAATGTCATTAAAACAGAAAATCACTCTGATTATCATTTTCCAGAACACCTGCCACTGTGCCCCTGGGATGGTTTAGTTGCACTGGTTTGGACAACAGCCATCGATCTCTGGGTTCCTAGCCAGTTCTTGGGCTGAGTTCTGCCCCGGAGCCCCTCCCTTCCCAAATTCTGGTGGGTCCTGCCTGTCAAGTGACCGCCCGACCCAGGAGCCCACCATAGCAGCTTCGCCATCCACAGCCACCCCAGCACGTGGCCCCCACCCCGTCTCTGGCCCAACAGAAACCGTTCTCAGCATGTCACCGAGGAGGAGACCGAGGCTCTGTGTCACCACATAGGAAGTGGCAGAGTTGGGATCCGAACCCAGGTCTGTCTCTTCCCCAAGTGAGATGGGACTCCCAACTGTGAGCCCAGGGCACCCCCTCTCTGATGCTAGGGCTTCATCCACTTGAGAGACTCTCATCCGACCAGCATTTGTGGGGCGCCCACAGAGTGCCCTGCTCTGCCCTCGGGGCTGGCGACACTGTGGGGAATAGGCCTGTGTGTCTGCTCTTGTGGCCCTGCCCTTGCCTGCTGGTCTCCGGGGAGATGGGGTGGGGGGCAGCTGGCTGGCCAGGGCAGGGTGGAACCCCAGAACCCACCAGCATCTCTGACACCAGCAGTACACTCCATCATGAAGAGAAAAACCCTCTCTTGAAGGCACACTCCCTTCCAGCCACCAGACAGGTTCTCTTCCCAGGGAACCTTCCTGAAAGGGCTGTCTGTGCAGCCATGTCTGCGTCCTCTCTCTGTGAGCCTCTTCAGGCAGCTCCGGTCAGGCCTCTTTCCCCAGCTGTCCCCTGCAGTTCAGTGTCCCCACCTGGCCACACGCAGTGGAGACTTCTCTCCCTGTCCTTTCCTCCCTCGTGGAACACTTTTCTCTTGCCCCCATGCCCCGCACACCCCCCACCCCGTTTTCTGTCCACTGTCTGCCCTGCCCATCTCCATCTCTGCCAGCCCCTCTTCCTGAAACAACCTCGGGAGGCTGGGGGACCCCACACTTGTCTTGGACCCTCCTCTCTTCCATGTCCACCCAGGGCCACCTTTTCTGAGGGACCTTATCAGGGCCCATGGCTAGGAACCCCACCGTCATGCTGACATTTGTCACCGGCACAGACCTCTCCCCTGAGGCCCGTGTGCCCGCTCCCACTCCCTCTCAGATGTGTTTTAGCCACACGCACCCCCAGATCTGCACCTCCCACAGTCTCTCCCCTCAGGACATGGGACCACTGTTCGTGGGGCCGCGCAAGACCCAAAGCCTGTTGTCATCCAGACTCTCCCTCCCTGTCTCGGTACCACGTCCACCCACCTGCCAGGCCCACCGGGCCTCCCTCCAGGTGACCGCCTCGGCCTCAGAACTCCTTCTGGTCCATCTCTCTGAGCTCAGGCAGCCGTAACAAAATACTATAGGCCGGGGGCTCAAACCCCAGAAATGTACCGATCACAGTTCCCGAAGCTGGTGGTCCAAGATCAGGGTGCTGGCCAATTCGGTTTCTAGTGAGAGCCTTCTGCCTGGCTTGTGGAGAGCTGCCTTCTCGCTGTGTCCTCACAAGGCAGAGAACGAGAGAAGTCTCTGGTGTCTCTTCTAACAAAGGCACTAGGGCCTCGCCTGCAGGACCCCGTCTACACCTAATCATCCCCCGAGGCCCTGACTACAAATACGATCAAGTGGGGGGTTAGGGCTTCAATATAGGAACTTGGGGAGGGGGACACGGTTCAGCCCCCAGCACATCCCCATCCCCCACCCTGTGTTGTCTGGACAAGCCCAGGAGCCCGCTCCCCTTGCCCCCAGGATGCCTTCTCACACCACGTCCTGAATGAGCTTTAAAAGTGTGAGTGAGGTCTGGCCCTACGAGCCCTTAACCAGCTTCAGTGTGAGCTCAGACCCCCCCGGGCCAGGCCAGGGGGCACCCATGCCTCCCATCCCCCCCCAGCCTCACCCACCTGCTCTTGCCTGGCTCCCTCCCTTGCAACCACACCGGCCTCCCGTCCACCTGCCCATCTCGTGAGCACACCAAGCCCTTGCCTGCCGTGGCCTTCTCCTTCGGAGCGACGGGCTCCTCTCCGTGATGTCCGGTGGCTGGTTCCTTCAGTCCTCGGTTCCACTGTCATCCCTGCCTCGGGGAGGCCCACGCTGACCCCAGCTAAAAGGACCCTGTCCCCTCCCGGCCCGGCCCTGTGGATACAAGGTCTGCTCTATCACATGCTGGTCCTTCTTCCTGTCCCTCATGGTGCTTAACCCGCCCGTGATTACACATCCGTTCGCCTTATTTACTTTCTGTCTCTCTATCGATCATAAGCTCTTTGAGGGCCGCCTTGGCCACTATGGATCCTCAGGTCTTAGCCGACCACAAGGCATGTGGAAGGTCTTCAGGAAATTGAGGGGGGGTGCCTGGGGCAGAAAACAGCCCTGAGCCAATGGGTGAGGTCTGGCCTCAGGGACAGCTGGCCCCCTTCTCTCTCCTCCTCTCCCTCCCTCTTCTCTACAGCCATCTCCTCTTTGGAGCCCTTCTGGTGCCCCCACCCTGTTTCCCTCCCACCTCTGTGGTCTGGTCCCCCTTTGTGTCTGCTCCCCTCACACAGCACCTCTTGCCTTGGACCTTCTCTGTTTTTTGGGGCACGCACATACTGCTGGCACTGGTGTGTGTTCCTCTCGAACAATGGTCTTAGCTGACGCTCACCTCCTCCTGGCAGGCGGGCAGGTGGTGCTGCGGGCTTCCCTTTCTGGATGGGGGAAGTGCCACTCCAGACAGTGCTGGTCCTGGCCAGCCGGAGAAGGCCGGCTTGTAAACCCAGGCCCGACTCCCTGGCTGATGGGGGGTCCTACACCACGCTCTCCAACTTCACTCTGGACTGACTTCTTAATTTTCTATGTTGAAGGCACCCAGCAATATTTGTTGGGCACCTACCATGTGCAGCCCCTGCCTTCAGGGAGCTTCAGGAGCAGGGGGGAAGAGAGGACACCCAGATAGCGGGACAGGGGAGGTGTGGGGCAGAGAGTCAGCCTGGCTGCGGCCGGCTGTAGCTGGCACTTTCCAGCCGACTCACCTCGGGGGTGGGTGCACTGAACGCGGGAGGGAGAAAGGGAGGGAATGGATGACCCAGTCACTGAGTGAGGGGGTGAACCGGGTGACCCTAGTGTGACGCAGGAATCCTGGAGTTCAGATGCGCCCAGCTCATGGCCTTCCCCTGAGTTTCAGAGCTGCTGCCGTCCTGCCCTCCAAACCCAGGCATCCAGGACGCTGCTTCCTTCTCTTCTTCCCCTCTCCTCCCTCCTCCTCAGGCACTCCTGAGAGCCTGTCCCACCCCAGGCCCTGGGAGATAGAGACATCCAGTGGTGGGGCCCCAGGACGGTGAGAGTGTCTTCTTGATGGGGCTGGTGGGGGTCCAGCACCCTTGCAGGAGATGGGCCTGGCCAGAGAGGAGGAGGAGGCAGTGAAAGCTGGGGGAGTTGGGCCTCGTCTGGGTCAAGCCAGCTGCAGCATCCTAGACCAGAGCCAGGCTGTGCTGACCAGGTGGGGGTGGGCGTGGACCAGAGCGGCAGCCGGTGATTTACTAGGAGGATAGGAGGGTGCTGGGTCTCCTTAGATGGGGGCGGGGGCAGGGCAGTTGACAAGGTGAGCAGGCCCAAGCCAGCATCCCTGGGACAGAGGCTGGTCTCCGTTATCCCCCATCCTCCCATCTGACCTAGGCTGGTCTCCTTCCCCCAGCCCCGTCCCAGGTGGTGGTGATCCGCCAGGAGCGGGCCGGGCAGACCAGTGTCTCCCTGCTGTGGCAGGAGCCGGAACAGCCCAATGGCATCATCCTGGAGTATGAGATCAAGTACTATGAGAAGGTACCAGCGGGCAAGGGAGGAGGGGGGAGGGACCAGGCGGGAGGACCGGGGCTGACCACCCCTGTCCCGGGCAGGACAAGGAGATGCAGAGCTACTCCACCCTCAAGGCTGTCACCACCAGGGCCACCGTCTCGGGCCTGAAGCCCGGCACCCGCTACATGTTCCAGGTCCGAGCCCGCACGTCCGCCGGCTGCGGCCGCTTCAGCCAGGCCATGGAGGTGGAGACTGGGAAACCCCGTGAGTGCGGGGAGCGGGGAGGGCGAGGGAGCTGGGCCAGCTGGTGCCGGGGCCTGGTGGCCGGAGGAAGGGAACGGGCCGAGCTGCTGCCTGTGCCGGAGTGGCATTTTTACAGGTGAAACACTGAGGCTCAGAGAAGGGAAGTGACTTGTCCAGGGTGACAGAGCCGGTGACAGCCCACCAGACCCTGGCTGTCACCGAGTTACCAGTGCGTCTGGCCGGCCTCACGGTGCCCTTTGCCATCAAGATCACTGTGCCTGTCCCAGAGACGCTCAGTGAGTTGCTGTTGTGCACATCCCCATCTCCCAGATGAGGAAGATGAGGACCAGAGCAGTAAAGTGAATTGCCCAAGGTCCTCCAGCACAGCGGGATTTGAACCTGGTCAGTCTGGGGACAAATTCTGCGCCCCTTCCCCAGCCCCTTCCTGCCCTCAGGCTCCAGAACAGGGATTCTCACAGCAGGGGCTGGGAGGTGTTGGAAATGCTGATTCTCAGGCCCCACCCCAGACCGTCTGAATCAGAAACCCTGGGGTCAGGGCCCAACAATTTTTAAAGATTTTATTTATTTATTTATTTATTTATTTATTTATTTATTTATTTATTATATTTTAGAGAGAGAGTGTGCACGCGCAGGGGGAGGGGCAGAGGGAGAGGGAGAGAATCTCAAGCAGACTCCAGGCGAAGCACGAAGCCTGATGCGGGGCTCGATCTCACGACCCTGAGATCATGACCTGAGCCAAAATCAAGAGTCAGATGCTTAACCGACTGAGCCACCCAGGCGCCCCAACAATTCAGGCTTTATTACCCCTGAGGGTGATTCTGAGGCACATTCAAGCTTGGGAGTGCTCTGCCCCCGTCTCCAGCTGCCTGGGGTCCTCTCTGTGCTCTATACAGAGGTACCCTCCAGGGGGTGGTGCTAGGATAGAAAGGTTCAAGGCCGAGTTGATAGTGTGTCTCAGCTCTGAGGTCTGATACCACATTGAGACTGCCCGACTCAGAATCCTGCCTGGCTCCATCCCATTTACTGTGTGGCCTTGAGTAAGTTCCTTGAGTCTCTGAGCCCCAGTGTTCTTGTCTGAAAACTGAAGATAATGCTGGGATCTCCCTGTAATTGGGACTGGAACGTGCATCTCTGAGCACATTCAGCTTTGCTGCTGTTTGAACCACAGGCAGGACGGCATATCTAGTGCTTCTCTGGGGCTCGCACAGTCCCAGGAAGTGCTGGCACCAGGGTGGGAAGCCAGGAAGCCTGGGGCAGCAAGGTCTTGAAGGGGCAGCTTAGTCAAGGGGAGGGTGGGGTCAAAGGAGGAGGTGGCCTATGACCTGATCCAGGGCGGACTCACAGCTGAGGATGCTGCCCACTGGGTGTGCCCCCGGGGGAGCCCCCAGATGCCCGGGCCTGTGTGGCCGGTCCCCCCACCCTGCTCTCCCCGCACTAGGGCCCCGCTACGACACCCGGACCATTGTGTGGATCAGCCTGACGCTCATCGCGGGCCTGGTGGTGCTTCTGCTCCTGCTTATCTGCAAAAAGAGGTGGGTGGTCCTGGTCCCCAGCCACCCCCAGCCCCTCTTCCGCAGCGCTGTGTGTCCAGCCTGTCCCAAGCCCCACCCCGCCGCCTGGGGCTGGGTTCGCTTCCAGGTATACCTGTTCTTTCCTCCCTCGCAGAGCACTTTTGTCTTGCCCCCATGCCCCGCACACCCCCCACCCCGTTCTCTGTCCACTGTCTGCCCTGCCCATCTCCATCTCTGCCAGCCCCTCTTCTCGAAACAACCTCGGGAGGCTGCGGGACCCCACACTTGTCCTGGAACCTCCTCTCTTCATGTCCACCTGAGGCCGCCAACGCTGAGGGACCTTATCAGGGCCCATGGCTAGGAGCCCCACTGTCATGCTGACATTTGTCACCAGCACAGACCTCTCTCCTGAGACCCCGCTTGGATGTGTTTTAGCCACGCGCCCCCCAGATATGCACCTCCCACAGTCTCCCCCCACTCAGGACATGGCACCACTGTTCGCGGGGTCGCTCAATCCCCAGAGCCCCTCGTCATCCAGACTCTCCCTCCCTGTCTTGGTACCACGTCCGCCCACCAGCCAGGTCCGCCTCCGCCTCATTTAATCCTGTGATGCAGACATTCTGGTCCCACATTGAGCTAGTTGGCATCAGAGACGTTAAGCCTCTTCCACCAAGTCAATGTCAGAACTGGGACAGGAACCCAGGTCCTTGTTCTCTCTCCTACTCCATCCCAGAGGGAAGTGGAGACAGACACTGTGCCTCGAGTGGGCTTGGGAGCCCAGACAGTGAGGCCTGGAAGCATCCTCCTGTTCATGGAGACACGGGCCCAGGGAAGGGAGGGGGCTGGCCAAGGTCACACAGTATCGTAGATACCAGAAGCCTCCTGTCCCCAACCCTGGGGGGGGGGGGGTCATGTAAAATGGGACTTATGTTGTGTAGACTGCTGTGCGGGCCAAGTGCACTTGACTTTGTAAATTTTAATTGTCAAAGATGTCACCGTCCAGCTGGGTTGAGAGCCTGAGAGCAGGGGCTCCCCTCTGCAGGGGCAGGAGCTGGCATGAAAAGGGAAGGAGCTAGAAGGGAGGAGCTCTGATCTGTCCCCGAACGGGGTCAGGGCTGAGGCTAGGGCTGTCCTCCGCAGGCACTGCGGCTACAGCAAGGCCTTCCAGGACTCGGATGAGGAGAAGATGCAGTATCAGAACGGGCCAGGTGAGTGCAGGGGCCCAGGCACATGTGGCAGAGAGGCCACGGTGGGAGCCCGCTCTGGTCTGGGGAAGGGACAGGTGGGGAGGGGCAGGGTGCCCACGGAAAAGATGAGAGCCCCAGAGATAGACAGCAGGACGTCAGAGACCCAAGACCTCAGAGGCGGAGTGCTGTTCACCCTCACTGGCTTTGCAGACCCCCCAAGGATGCTAGAAACCCTCTGCCCGGGGAAATGCACACATTTGTACACTCACACAGTTCTGCATACAGTTTCGGAGGGAGCGGGTCATATACTCTTGGATAAGAACCCGTGCTATAGAGCTTTCCCAGGACCCTGCAGAGACCCCAGAAAACAAGGTAAATACCTTGTTTTTTAATACCTCCATACCTCATGTCTGTGCCTGTGGCCAACATTACTATCAATTATGGTACCAATTCTCATTGAGCTGAGTGCAGCCTCAGAATCCTTCTTAACATAGTTTTCTAGAGAATACTTTCAATCAAAGTTAGCGTTTGTGATGAAAACTTTTTTTGCTATATTTCTACCCCAGAGCAATTTAGAAAGACCTTAAAGACTCTAGAAGTGACCCCCAAAAAACAACAGATATGCTCAGAACTCACTGGCAACCCCAAAGTCCCCTAGAGACCCCATAGCTCCTCCACAGAGATCCCATTTTCACTTGGTAAGCATGTATTGGGCACCTACTGTTTGCCACCACAACCTGAGCTTCCTGGGGATGCTCCTTACCCTCCACGCCCCACCCCAGACCTATCCCAGGTCCATGGGAGGCTGTGAGAGAGTTTCCTGCGCCCCACTGATGGGCCTTCTCTCCTGGCCCCTCAGCACCCCCACCTGTCTTCCTGCCCCTGCACCACCCCCCGGGGAAGATCCCGGAGCCCCAGTTCTATGCAGAACCCCACAATTATGAGGAACCAGGCCAGACGGGCCGCAGTTTCACCCGAGAGATTGAAGCCTCCAGGATCCACATCGAGAAAATTATCGGCTCTGGTGAGCCCTGGGGGTTATGAATGTGGGGACAGCATAGAGGGGTGCCCAGGGGAGGGGCACCCAGGGCAGGGGGAGAGGGGACTCACGGAACACACGTTGTGTGGGGCGGGGGAATGCTGGGGTCCAGGTGTGGCGAGGTGGGTCCCATAGCCCTTCCCTGCCTGCCCCGCTTGGGGTCCACAGGGGAGTCCGGGGAAGTCTGCTACGGGCGGCTGCAGGTGCCGGGGCAGCGGGACGTGCCCGTGGCCATCAAGGCCCTCAAAGCCGGCTACACGGAGAGACAGCGGCAGGACTTTCTGAGTGAGGCGTCCATCATGGGTCAGTTTGACCACCCCAATATCATCCGCCTTGAAGGTGTCGTCACCCGTGGTAGGTGCCAGGCAAGAGCAGCCTCACCCCGAAGGCTCCCTCCTACCCCAGGACGGAAGTCTGGGTCTGGGTCCATCCCCGGACCACCATGCTTTGCCCCTGCCCCGTCCCTCTGGTTCAGGTCCCTGGATGACTTGGTTGGGGAGGGGGCCCAGAGCCTGGGACCTCAGTGGGAACCCTAGGCTCCCTGAAGCCCTCAGTGCTGGCCCACCTCCTGGCAGCTTACAGAGGGCCCACGTTCCTGGGGTCTCCGATCAACAGACCTGATCCCCACACCAAAAGCCACACCCTCCCTCTGCCCCTCCCCAGGCCGCCTGGCAATGATCGTGACCGAGTACATGGAGAATGGCTCTCTGGACGCCTTCCTGCGGGTGCGTGCCCCACGCCGCCTTCCCCATGGGTGGGGGAGGGGACTTCAGTCTGGGTGTTGGGAGATAAGGTGAGGCCTCCAAACACCCGCAGGAGCTTGGACCCAATGGGCCTGGGGAAGGGAAGAGAGGTATAGGGAGGGGTCTTAACGACCAGCCCATTAAATTGCCTTGCAGCCCCCCATCACGTGACGGGCCCTCTGCTGCACGGGGTCCTCTGCCCTGCACATGGGCTAAGAGGGGTGCCTCCGTGGAGACCCAGGGCCCAGCCAGCCTGGAGGCATGGCGGGTGTGGTGGAAGTGGCTAGCCTCCAGCCCCTCCCCCCTGCCGTTCCTTTGCTGCGTGTTCGGGCGCAGGGCTTCACCTCTCGGGGCCTCCGTGTCTCCTTCTGCAAAATGGGTGAGAAGTCATCACAGCCCCACCTCCCTGTCAGGGTCGCTGTGAGTGTAAATGAGACCATGGGAAGGAGCTGAAACGGGACCGTGCTGCTTAAGCAGGGAGGATACTTCGCAGGCGGCACAGAGCCTCGCTGAAGCACAGCCGTGTCCCCTACAGACTCACGACGGGCAGTTCACCATCACGCAGCTGGTGGGCATGCTCAGGGGCGTGGGCGCCGGCATGTGCTACCTCTCGGACCTGGGCTACGTCCACCGCGACCTGGCCGCCCGCAACGTCCTGGTTGACAGCAACCTGGTGTGCAAGGTGTCCGACTTCGGGCTCTCCCGGGTACTGGAGGACGACCCCGACGCGGCCTACACCACCACGGTGCGTGGTCCCCCTCCCCCCCGCTTTCCAGTAGGACCGGGGAGGGCTCCCCCACATGTAGTTAAGTGAAGTTGGAAATGTCGGGCTTGCCTTCAACCGGGGGCAAGTCCTACCTCTTCTCTGCACCTCGGTTTCCCCCTCTGGGATAGGGGAGCCCTCTTTCCCACCTTTCCTGTGTGCTGGGTAGCCTGGGGAGACTCCAGGGCTGGCCCCACTGTCACTCACTCTCTGGGAGGTTTTGGGAGGGTCGGTGTCTCTCTGAATCACAAATCCACTCCCCGCATCCGTCTGTAAGGATTGGCTAAACACTAGTGTCTGTGGAGCTTGTCCCACAGAGATACAGGCTTCTCGAGAGAAGCCTTGGGGGACACCTTCAAGGCAAGAGGCTGAGTGGGCCGGGGCTCAGACCCCCCCACTCTGCTTCAGTGAGAACCTTCCCTCGGGGTCTCACCTAGCGAGCATCCTGACGAGGTTTCACGTAGAGAAAGGATTTTGTGACAAACACAGAAACAAACAAGAAGGAAAGGAAGGAAGAGTAGGGAGGTAATGAGCAAGCCTCGTCCCGCGGGCTTCGTCCCTTGTCAGCCTGTTGACTGGCTCACTGAGCACCTACGATGTTCCAGGCACACCACACGCTTCCTTCGCTCAGTCTTCAAAGCAGCTGTGCGTGCCCGTTCCCCGAGCAGAACAGGGGCTCTAGGAAGGTGGAGGCCGTGTCTCCGCTCCTAGGCGGCCGGTTTTCCAGGCCTGACCCAGCGCTCGGCTCCCTGCCTCGGGCCGGGGAGAAGCCTCGGCACGCCTGTGTGTCTTGTAGGGAGGCAAGATCCCCATCCGCTGGACAGCCCCCGAGGCCATCGCTTTCCGGACCTTCTCCTCGGCCAGCGACGTGTGGAGCTTCGGCGTGGTCATGTGGGAGGTGCTGGCCTACGGGGAGAGGCCCTACTGGAACATGACCAACCGTGATGTGAGTCCGGGACCCCAGCTGGGCAGAGGCCGCGGCGGGGCGGGCTGGGCTCGGGGGGAGGGACAGCCTCCAGCCCAGCACTGTGCTTGCCCCCTCCCCAGGTCATCAGCTCCGTGGAGGAGGGGTACCGCCTGCCCGCGCCCATGGGCTGCCCCCGCGCCCTGCACCAGCTCATGCTGGACTGCTGGCACAAGGACAGGGCCCAGCGGCCTCGCTTTTCCCAGATTGTTGGCGTCCTCGATGCCCTCATCCGGAGCCCTGAGAGTCTCAGGGCCACTGCCACTGTCAACAGGTGCCTGACGCCCACCCCAGCTCTGCCCAAGTCCAGCAGCCCTCCTGGCGTTTCCCCAGATAAGGCCCAGACTTAGAGTCAGCCCTGACATTCGGACCACACCTAGCCTGGGTCCCAAAGCCCTGCCCTGCCTGGGCCCCTGACCCCTGTTCTGCCTGGGCCCCTGACTGCTGAGCTTCCTGGGCCCCTGACCCCTGCCCTGCCTGGGCCCCTGACCTCAATCCTTCCTGAGCTTTCCTCAGCCCCCTCCCCTCAGGCCTGGAGGCTCTATCGTCAGAACCTTTGCCCACTACTGAGCCTGCATGGAGGCTGAGGGTGGCTAGTGCCAGGGTCCTTGAGGAGGGCAGAGGCCCTGGCAGGCCACTTACCAAGGGCCCCTGTGTCTCAGGTGCCCGCCCCCTGCCTTTGCCCAGAGCTGCTTTGACCTCCGTGGGGGCGGGGGTGGCGGCGGGGGCCTCACCGTGGGGGACTGGCTGGACTCCATCCGCATGGGCCGCTACCGGGATCACTTCGCCGCCGGCGGGTACTCCTCCCTGGGCATGGTGCTGCGTATGAATGCTCAGTGAGTGAAGGGTCGGGCGGCACCTGGGGGGTGGGGACAGGGGAGGAGGGCAGGGGAGCAGAGGCAGGACCACGGAGGAGGTCGGAAGCTCCAGGGGATGGCTCTGCCCCTGTCATGGTTCCCGGCCTCCCAGGCCGACCTGGTCAGCATCACCCTTCCTTCACAGGGACGTGCGTGCCCTGGGCATCACCCTCATGGGCCACCAGAAGAAGATCCTGGGCAGCATCCAGACCATGAGGGCCCAGCTGACGAGCACCCAGGGGCCCCGCCGGCACCTCTGACCCAAAGCCAGCAGGGCCTGGGCAGCGGCTAAAGCAGACCCGGGTCCTGTCGGCCGTCAGAGGACTTGCAGGGTTGGCCGGGGGTCAGACAGCCCCCCAAGCCTCTGTCCCTCCTCTCAGGTGCCAGGGAGGCCAAGAGCTCCGCCGCAGGACCTGGACGTGTCAGGGTCAGGCTGCCTGGGAAGGGGCGCTCGGTGCCCAGCACGGCTGGGACATCTGCCCCCAGGGCGGAGGGGCTTCTCTTCCCCAGTGACACAGAGCCTGACAGAGGCATCACTCCCCGGCCTCCGTGTGTGCGTGTGTGCGTGCGTGTGTTCATATGCTGTAGGGATGTGTTTTCATGGGGTGTGGGAGGCTTTGTGAACATTTGTGATCATGTGTGCGTGTCCACCCATCAGGTCTGAGCACGGATGTGTGTTTCTGGCGTGCATGCTTTTCCATTACGGCGGGGGGCATACGTGCGTGACCGTGGGTGGCGTGTCACGAATGAGGACGGGTGTCACAGGCCTGAGAGCACAGAACTTGGTGTGATGCTGCCCACTGAATATGGGCCCAGGCCCCAGCACCCGCAGGGATCAGGGAGAGGCTCATGCCCACCTCCCCCACACCTGGAGGCCGGAATGAGGGGCCACTTCAGAACTGCACCAGCACCAGGCCCCCCCCCTCGCCTCTGCCCGGGTGAGCCCTCCCCGGCTCTATCTCAGGTTTGAGCCCTCCCTCTAGCAGGTGCGGGGCCACCTACAGCCTCCACCTGGCTCCCACCGCTGCTTCCACAGGAAAACAGGGTTCCTGGCCAGCCCCTCTGGCCGCCTGCTGTGTAGACATCGCTGTAGAGGACACAAGATGTCCTCAGCTGGACTTGGCTGCCTGGCCAGGGGCCAGGGCTGTGCATGTCCCTCTGGGCGCCTGTGCCCCTCCAAGGCCCAGGGCTCCTCACTTGGAAGAGCCTCTGCCAGCCTCACTGCCTGGCCCTGGCCTGCATTCCTCCCCTCTCAATCCTAAGACAGGGACCATAAGATCCCAGCTTTTCAGCCCCATGTCCACCCCCTCTTGCACCACCTCGGGAGACCAAGGCCTAGAGAGGGGGTGTGCCTTGTCCAAGGTCACACAGCAACCAAGTTTCGGAGCTGAGGCCGCCTGCCTCCCAGCCCAGGGCTCTTTCCCCCACACACCATCCCACACTGACAGCTGTGGGTGAGAGGGGGCTTCAGAAGCTCCCCCGCCCCGAGACCGACCCTCCCCTTTACGGCCCACCAGGGTATGTAAATATCTTTTTTCTACCATGCCAGAATATTTTTTCCTCACTCCTGACAATGCAAAAATGGTCTTCAAAGCACATAAAAAGCACCCAGGGTGAGAAAGCACCATCCCAGGGGAAGCTTGGCAGGCAGGGCCCAAGGAATCCCACTGGGCAGGATGCCTTGTGCCCCCTGCCGGCCCCAGAGGGAGGGGCAACCCAGCTCCCCACCCCCTGCCCAGCCTTCCCCCTAGCCAGCACAGCTGTTCCGCAGAGACACCAGCACTGAGCCCCCCCTTCCTCCTGCAATAATCTGGGGAGTCTCAGCCCCGCCTAGGTGCTGCGGCCAGCTCTCTACACCTCTCTATATATTATATTACTATATAGCCGAGCTGTTCTTCCTTCCTATGGAAGTCGGAAACATGGTCAGGACACGATCCGGGGAGGACCCTGTCTTCCTCCCACCCCCACCCCACTCTCACCCAGTTCCTGGGCTCTGATCCTCACAGTCAGGGTGGACACGGTGGGCCCAGCACTTGCAAAAGTGTGGCCCCTGCCCCGGGTGTGAGGTACCCTTGGGGTCCCAGGGATCTGCTTCTCTGTGGTCTTCATCCTGAGTCTTGAATTTGTCCACAATGAGAATAAATTCTGCCTCATCTTTGCCCGTGTCCCCCATTTTTTTTGCATCCTTTCAACCTTGACATCACCTGATAAGGAAGAACAGCCTTATGCTCTGCGTCTACTGTATGCATTGCATACATTTTTCCTGCTCTGGTCTTCTCGTCTATCCCAGGAGGTAGGATTCATGCACCCATTTTATATATGGGGAGGCTGAGTCTTACAGAGGCCAACTTGCCTAAAGTCAAGTTTGGGGGTTGCTGAGCCAGAACCCCGGTTTTTCCAACTCCAAAGCCCATGCTCTGCTAGGAAGCATCCCCACAGGCCCCAAATTCTCTCTTTCAAGATGTGCAGATGGTGCTTAACACTGCAGCACGATTGATTGCAAGCGGGCCTTGCCCTTGCCTCAAGTTCTCTTGTGGAAGAAAGACATGCTCTGGGGGAGGAACACACGAGGAAGGAGCATTTCATGGGAACAATTTCCCTGGGACTAATGGGTCCATGGAGAGACCTGGGTGCCATGGGCAGAGAAGGGGTGCAAGCACCTGCTATAGTGACGTCAGAGGCTGAGGACCCATCTCTGTTCCGGGAGAGAGGGGACAGCAGCAGGAGCCAGGGCGGCGGCATCGGAGGGAGAGCAGAGCCTGACTATGTCCATTTGGGGAAAATGCCCCTGGGGGTCCTATGGCTGAGCAAGCAAATGATCCCCAGACCTCCTCGAGCTGAGGGAAGGATCTTCGTTCCTGCACCTCCCTCCGACTGGAGACCTAGACCAGGGAGAAAACATTTTACTGTGTTTCCTTCATTGTCTAATAATCCCAGCAGCCCTATGAGATTGGTAATACTGTCTCCATCTTACAGTTGGGCACAAGCATGCTCAGAGAGGCCAGTGTCCCACGTGGCAGAATGACCACGTAAAGCTAGAATTGTCTGATTTCTAGCCAGGTGCGCATCTCCTGAAACTCTAAACTCTGCTCCAGGCCTCCTCCCCATGGGACTAGCCACCTCCTATGAGGAAGAACCTGTTACTACACACCTCCTTCCCTAAGGGAAGGAATCATCAGTCTATGGAGGACACACTATGTGCGGGGTGACACTGGGGGATACAAAGATGAAGGCAGACCCTTCAGAAGCCGAAACTAGGTGGAGCTATGGAGTGTACATAAGTGGCTCCCCAGTCAGACCACTATGCTAAGTGTCCAGGAAATGGGGCACACTGAAGGATTAGAGGAGATCAAAGGAGAGAAAGCCTGGAGGGCCAGGGCTGTCACCAAGGACTTCCCGGAGGGGGAGGCATTCCGCTGGGCATTGAAGGATGAGAAGGATTTGGAGGTTCCCTTGTGTGAGGATGGATGCAGAGAAGAGGAAGAATAACACCTGGAGAAGAAACAAATGGGTTCCTGTCTAGGAAGCCTCACTCTCATAAAGTCAGCTAGTCCCCTCCAATTTAATCTATGCATTGTATTTCCAATAAAATTTGCAGTGGAGTTTTCTCTGCAAATTGACAAGGTCATCCCAAAATGTATAAGGAACAATAACCTAGAACAGCCAAGACAATTTCGAAGAAGAAAGAAGAGGAAGAGGAAGGGAACCTCACTCTACCAGATGTCAATCATTACTATAAAGCTCAAATGATTAAGATAGTTTTATTTGGTCCTGGGAATACAGAAACAGATAAAAAGAACAGAATAATAATGCCTAGGGATGGATCCAAATATATACGAGAGTCTGAAACATGACAAGGGGCAAAGGATGGTCTAGTTAATGGGTGCTATTAGGACAATTAAATACCCCCCTAGAAAAAGACAAAATTGGATCCCTGTTTATACCATTCACAAAATTAATTCCAGGTTGATTAAGGTTTAAATGTAAAAAGGTGACTATAAAAGAAACTGGAAGATAACTTTATGAACTTAGAGCGGAAAATAAGCAAGATACAAGAAAGCACAAATCCTAAAGGAAAACAATGATAAACCTATTTCAATCAAATTGAAAACTTCAACATGGCAAAAAAAAAAAAAAGATTTGTTAGAGCCATCGCTGGGAGGATATTTGCAAGCTGCATGATCAACTGAGAGAGAATTAGTTTCCAAAATAATTTTTAAACTTCAAAGAATCAATTTACCAAATCATTCTAAAGCATAGGAACGTGGGCAAAAGATTCAGAGACAAGTAACAGAAGAAGAAATTTGAATGGCCAATAAAGTTATAAAAAAGATTTTCAACATCACGAGTAAACATGGAAATGGAAATTAAAACAGTGAGATAGGTATTACACCAAGTTGATTGGAAACTTAGTTTATAATGCCGGCATTGATGAAGGTGTTGGGGGAATAGGAATGTTTATAAACTGCTAGTGGGAATGTAAATTGGTGCAACTGCTTTGGAGAGCAATTTGGAAACACTTAGTAAATTTTAAGATGTGCAAATCTAAGACCAAGCTGCTCCACCTTACTGTGTGTGTCTTTGAGTAAGTTCCCTAAGTAGTGCCGGAGATTCTTGTGCAGGTGATTTATTGAGGGAGAGCTCCCAGGTGAGAGAGAGAGGGGAAGGCAGATAGGGTGGGAGGGAATGCTAGGCAACGCTGCGTTCTTGTTGGAGATTAGCTTCCATCTGATGCCACGGGGAGCTCTGGAGCATTAATAGCACCAGAGCTGATCTGCTTTGAAGCAAGGGGGCCAGACTTGGACCCTTGTCAGTCATCGGTTGCCCACAGGCTGCCTGCCCCATTGCGGGAGGTTGGGTGGTGCTGTACAGTGTATCTTCCTGGGGGAGGAGGTTGCTAGGAAGAGAGCAGCTATGGGCTCTTAGCAGCCAACACTGACAGCAGCTGCGGGATGAGTGCATCTGCAGGTCGGAGGAATCTGGGCAGGTCACCCACAGTGTTTTCTACGCATCCTAGAGAAACTCATACTCACATGCAAAAGGATACATGTCCAAGGATATACACTGCGCCTTTGTATGTAATAGAAAAATGAGGAGCAGCCTAACTGCTCTCAGCAGGGGAACAGGAAAATAAGCTGCTTTATAAATACAATGAAATCATTTATCACAGTTAAAATGAACAAACTAGATCAACATGTACCAATAGGGATAAGTCTCCATGACATAATATGGAGGGAAAAAAATAAACGACAAAGGATTATGTACAGTATTATACCATTTATGTAAACTTTAAAAATATATGTCACAATAGAATTACAGGTTTTGGATCCATAACTCAGTAATGACAATACAAAAACATGCCCGAGACAGAAAAACACTGGCCTCAGCTCAGTGAGCTCTGGGGAAGAAGGGCAAGGAGTATCGAGTGGGACTGACTGCGTTTTATTTATTTTCCCTTTTAAAAAGAGAGGGCTGTGAGGCAAATATGGCAAAATGTTAACACCCATTTAATCTTGGGGGGCACATCCGCATCTGTTACTTTATGGGTTTTCTGTATATTGAAATGTTTTGTAATTAAAAATAAAGATGTTTAAAAACCACAAGAGAGGAAGGAGTTCTGAGAGCTGCCCTCAGGAAGCTCAGTGTCTCTTGAGAAACGGAATCAGGCTTTCTGGGGGGAACCTGAGAGGCTTGCGCTGTCCGCGGTGCTGAATCCCAATGGCGGGAGCTCGTGGGTGTGCTGCAACAAATCTCTTGTCAGCTCTCTCTTCAAACTGTATTCCCAATGTAACCCTTTATCTCCATCTGCCCCGCCCCCCTCTGCAGGAGCTTCCTCACTGGTCTCCCTGCTTCCTCTCTCACCCCCGTAATCCATTCTCTGCAAGCGGCTGAAGGGAGCTTTTAAAAACCAGAGCATGCCACTTTCCTAATTATAACCCCCCAAAAGTTTCCTATCAAGTTTGTAGTAACATCTAAAGTCCTCACCTGGCCTACAACATCCCACATGATCAGCTCCTGCTGGCCTCTCTGACCTGCCTCCAACCATCCTCTCCCTCACTCATGCCTTTCATTTCTGGAATGTGCCAGGCCTCGGCATTAGTTCCTCCTTCCGCCTGGGATGTTCTTTCATGTCTGCAAAAGGTTCAGCCCAAATGTGACCACCTCCCACCTGAGTCACTCTCTACCATGTTACCCAATATTACCGTATTTGTAGCATTTACAACCAGTTGGATTTTTCTATCATTAACTTATTTGTTTCTTTTCTGCTCCCATAATTCAGTACGGTCTGAAAAAAGCAGGTACTCTAATTTACTCAGTGCTTTACCCACAGCACACAGCGAATCGATGGCCCTCATTCTCGATGGCCCTCATTCGTGTGCAACAGATATTTGTTGAAAAAATGAATGTATATCTTCTGAGCACCTGTCCTGTGACAGGCCCTGTGCTTGGCTAGGGATATGAATTCTAGAATAAATAAGATAATTCTTGCTCTCAAGATGCTCACAGGCTGGAAAAAACAGAGAAGCCAAATCACAAGATCACAGAATTCATAGAATGTTGGAATAAGTCCCTTTGCTCTTTTTAAAAAAGATTTTTTAATTAATTTATTTATTTGAGAGAGAGAGACACACACACACACACAGGTGTGAGAGGCAGAGGGAGAGAGAGAATCCCAAGTGGACTCCGTGCTCACATGGAGCCCAACACAGGGCTCATTCCCACAACCCTGAGATCATGACCTGAATCCAAAACAAGAGTTAGACGCCCAACTGACTGAGCCACCCAGGCATAGCCCCTTTGCTTTTATTATAGAATTAGAGAGCTTTAAGGGAATCAGATTGGTCATTCTCCACATGCTTCTTTTTTCTTAAATAAAGAAATCCAGCCTTACCCAGAGACAGAAAAGGGCACACCCAAGTTCACACAGCATCAGAGGCATACTCTGGGTATGAAATTCTCCACCTAATTTCTTATAGTTAGCACTTCAAGAAAGTCCTTCCACAAAGCAGCACTTTCACCACACTCTTCCACCACCTGGTTCTTGAGTGCCCTTCGAGGCACCGCCTGCAGAAGGGAAACAAATTCCCAGAGGAGTGGTTTGAGGAGCAACAGGAAATCCTCAGGCAGATGGATGCTTTAGCTTTTAATCAAACACAATGCCTGGATTTTCACCATTGGGACCTCATCTCTTTGAAGCAAGACTTGCTGTCTTTGGACTTCCCTGAGAAAACACAAAAGCCCCCTGGAAGTACAATTCTCTGAGCCCCCAGTGTGGGCAAAGCCAGCCAAACCTTCCCACCCCTATGAGGGGGCTCACTGGGACGGAAGAATAGATAATATGGTTGGGGGTTGGAGGAAGTATAGAAAGATAGTGTAGTCCAAGAAAGATAGCGTAATCCAAGACACCAAGAGAAACTTTCTAACCTGGTGCCACCCATGTCTCTTGCCTCATCCCCTGCTCTTACTCCCCAGCAAACCTACAGAGGAACTTCCAGCCAGGAAGAAGTACCTGCAGACCCATAAATACTCTTGGCCCTCTTCCATGACTGAGCCATAAGCGTTTTCCACTAGAGGAATGTTCCTCCTCTCCCTTCCCACCCTGTGTAATTCCTACTCATGCTTCAGCTCTCAATCTCTCTCTGGGGCCTCTCCCTAATTTAGGTTTGGGTTTCTCCCTTCTCTGAGATCCCACAGACCAGGCCTCCTCATTAAAAGCACTTATATTGCACTGTGATAGATCTCCCACCTTCACTGTGGACCAATTAAAGTCAAAACTGTCCCTATTTAGCTCGAGAACCCCAGTGCCCAGCCAAGGTCTGGCTCACGGTAAGGATTCAGTGACCAACAAAGGCACAGGCAAATAACCCTTCCTGGGGACCTGGGTATCCGTCCTGTTGTGGGGTCAGTTTCTTCTTCCTTCCCTTCCATGTGACTCTGAGCATGTCACTTGCTTCTTTGAGCCTCATTTCATCACTTATCACCTGCAATCTGAGGTCAGTACTTACACGCACTGCACAGGCTTGTCATGAGGTTTAGAGGATAATATGAAGGTAAGACAGAGGGACAGTGCCTGGTGTTGGTCACTATAGCAGGAGGAGAGTGGCTGGGTGGCTCTGGGATGGTGTAAGGGCAAGGCTGTTGGTGAGTGTGGGTGAGGTTTTAGAAGTGGGAAGGGGTGGAGAGCTCCAGAACCCAGGACAGTCCCCTCTATCTCTCGCTTCACCCAGTGGGTGATGACCTGGGCCCACGGGCCACCACCTGTCACATTCCATCCCCATTGCCCAGGCACCTCCTTCATTAGGTACACCTCCACCTCCCCAACCCCAGGCTGCTGGGGAAGGGTCAGCTGCTGGTGTGAAATTCGCAGTCCTTGGAGAGTTTGCATTTCCATGTCTCCTGTGTTGGGGCCGGTGGAAGGTGATGAATAAAAGATGGGAATAGGGGGAGCTCCTATGGCTTTAAGAGAAATGTGATGAGCATTTAAAGTGGAGAGATTAGTGCAAGAGCCTCTCTCTGAATACCAAAAATGAGGGGTCCAGTATCAAACGTAAAATAAACCAAAATAAACCAGAAAGCCACCTTGCTGCTTTGATATGGTAGGAACCCAAGGGAAGGAGCAGGGGGCCTGGGGGCGTTGAGTAAATGTAGAGACCCAGATGAAGGGTCTGGAACCATCAGGAGAAAAGTTCAAGAGGAGGCATGGTCAAGGTGACCCAAGGGCTGAGAACAGGGCAGTGAGGGGAGAGGAGTCCAGGTGCAGCCCCCTCCTTCCCTATGCTGACACTCTTTTTAGATGCTGAATGTAATTACTGCCCCCCCAACACAAACATATACTCCTGTGAAAGAGACCGTGAAGAAAAGGCTGTCTGTGTGGCATGTAATGGGAGCCTATGTGGGTGGCTTACTGTTATTAATAATAATGAATCACTATTTACTGCACTTCTGTCATGTACCAGACCCAGTGACAAGTGCTCTCCATGCATTACACTTTCCAGTCCCCACAGCAACCTTATGAGAGTGTCACTATTACTATCCCTCTTTCATTAGTAAGGAAACTGAGGCATCGAGAGGTTATGTAACATGCTCCATGTTACACAGCTAGTGAGTGGTGGATCAGGATTTGAATGCATGTCAGCCTGACTCCCTGGGGAGCACTAATGGTGGGGTGTGCTGAAGGCAGTGGTTAAGGACGTCAGCTGTGTCCTAAGCTCAGGAATCACCCAGCAGTTCACATCTGTATCTGTCTTCTGGACAGTTGCTCCTGGGGGAAAGCATCCGAGACCCACTGGCCAAAGGGATGAGTGATGGAGTAGTGGGGTGGGGTGCATTGCTGCCGATTTGTGCTCAGTGTAAGTGGATGACCACAAGGTGTTGTGTGGACATTTCTGTGCATTTGGTGGCATGAGACTATACAAAAGGGCACGTGTGACGTTATCTCCAGGTGTGTGTATGACTTGGCATATGATTGTATGTACCTGTGTCTGTGTGAATATGACTGTGATGGGTAAGCACATCCCATGAAGGTGAGGGGGGCTGACATTACTGCATGTGCTTTTGCATGTAGAATTCAGTGACTAACATACATAAAACACACAAACGTGCGTGATTGGTGTCGGTATGTTATTGTGTATATGTCTGTATGTGTGTGAAGGGCATAGGCATTTCCGTGACTAACACGAGCCCGTGTGTGACTGAGCAGATGAATGGTGCACCTGTGTGTAGACGCAGGTAGGAGCATGTGTGTATGTGTGTGTGTGCCAAGCCCAGATGGTCACCTCCGATTCCCTCCCTCCCCCAGTCTCTCTCCCAGTGACAGAACTGAATGTCTGTCAAGATGCTCAAAGTAGGAGTCATTGTGCCTCAATGTAAGGATTCCCAAGGCAACATTCTGGACATGGAACTTTCAAGTGCAGATACACAGCAGAGCCCCAGAGTCCTGCTTAGCCCTGAGATCCTCCCAGCAGCCCTCCCAGGCCAGGCAGGCACTCCTGGCTCTATCCTTAAGAAAGGTCAAGCCGCAGGGTGCCTGGGTGGTTCAGTCAGTTAAACGTCTGCCTTCGGCTCAGGTCATGATCCCAGGACCCTGGGATCGAGCCCCACATCGGGCCCCCTCTTCCATGGATCAGGGAACCTGCTTCTCCCTCTTCTTCTGACTGCTGCTCCCCCTGCTTGTGTGTGCTCTTTCTGTCAAA
The DNA here is from genome assembly GCF_017311325.1 of Ursus maritimus. Classification (NCBI taxonomy): domain Eukaryota; kingdom Metazoa; phylum Chordata; class Mammalia; order Carnivora; family Ursidae; genus Ursus; species Ursus maritimus. The sequence goes on from NW_024425786.1 coordinate 16,542,312, forward strand.
TAAATAAATAAAATCTTAAAAAAAAAAAAGTCCAGCCTCAGAAGGATTACGTGTGTGTGTGTGTGTGTGTGTGTGTGTGTGTGTGTGTATCCACTCGTCTTCCCATCCTTTCACAGCTGGAGAAACTGAGGTTCAGACAAGTTAAGACTCTTACCTGCAACTTCAGGTCCAAATTGCTTCCCCCAAGGTCCCCTAATTTTCTGAGCTTTTGCTTCATAATTTTCCCTCTTGTCCTGTCTGAAATGAAGACAACCAATTATTCATTCAACAGTTATTCAGCACTTCCACCCTGTGACCAGATGATACTGTCTTTCAGCCTATAACCAACTCTTCAAGGACTAGGTAGTCATCTTCCCCAGACTCCCCTGAGCTTCAAATCCAGGGGGAAAGTCTTGCAGCCCCACAATGGTATGGAACTGTCCTTGGTGCTGATGCTGCACGGCCAGCATCTGCCTCCAAGGCCTGATCTGGGGTCACCTCTGGACTTTGGGAGGACCTGAAGCTGAATTATTGGAAGCACAGAGTCACGATCAGGGGAGGTGATTTTCCTGTCATGCACCATGCTGGCCTGTCACATCTAGAGCCTTGCCTCTTTTCTTGCCTGAACAATCTTCATGGAGCTTCTCAAAGGCTGGATATGGTTGATACAGCCCAGGTCCTGGTTTAGTGATATTTGCTGGACTGAGCTGAAGGAAAAATAACAGGCTCTTGACTGTGTCCATGGGAGCATACCATGGTGGAGGTGATCTGGGAGTCTTAGCAAGGGGAGTGTCACCAATCATTATCTTCAGATCCTGGAGGGACTGTCCTGGGAAAGAAACTCAGGCTAGCTCTTCCTGGGACCAGACACTGGACACTTCAGGAAGAGAGGAGCTTCCCAAAAGTGAGAAAGATAAAACATGCAGTTTTTTTAGGGTCTTCATGAGAGCAGACCAGTCCTTAGGCACAATGGCTACCATTTACTGAACACCTATCACATGCCTGCCGCAATGCAGGGACATATATATCATTAGCCCCATGTTACAGATAAGGAAACTGAGGCCCAGAGAGGGGAAGTGACTTGTTCATGGTCACGTGGCTGGCAAGTAATTGGGCTGAAATGATACCCAGGCATGTGATTCGGTGTGCTGTTAACCTGACCAATCCAGAAGGTGTAGAATTCCTACCTTCTCCCTCATGTCTCCCCGCAGCCTTCTCTCAGCTCCTTCCCCTCGTCCTCCCCTTGGGTTGAGTTTTAAGGAAAAAATAAATTAAAAATGGATGAGGCACCCAGCCCAGAGTGTGGGTCCTGATCCGATTAACACTGATGTTTCTTTCATGAGGGATGGGACAGTGTTTCTCACCCGCAGCAACCCAGGGCAGTGGAGGAAGCCGCCTGCAAGTCACCAGGCCTCCCGGCTCTGCAGGTTCTCCGACCCGCCCTGCCCCACCATCTGCCACCACCTTCCCCGCCTCCTGTGCTCCCCACGGCCCAGCCACAGCTCTCAGAAGCTCCACCGACCTCCAGCTGCATTTCCCAGACAGCCCGGGGCAGCAAAACAAGCCCAGACTTTGGATCAGACCAGAGTCTAGATCCTGGCTCTGCCTCTTTCCCTGAGATCTTAGAGAAGCCACGTAAGCTTTGGCTTCTCCTCCAGTAAAATGAGGAAGATGCCCGCCTCACAGAGCCATTGTGAGGTGAGCTCATACATCGAGGGCTTGCAACAGAGTTTATCTTCTCTTGGTTAACCCTCAACAAATGGTCATTACTGTTACTGCTGCTGCTGGAGTGGTGGTAGCAGCAACACTGCTGCAGCCACTACTACCAGTTGTAGTAATGCTACTAGTATTAGGAGTAATACTATTGCTGCTAGTAGTACTAGTAGTAATGCTGCTGCTGCTAGTAGTGCTAGTAGTAATGCTGCTGCTGCTAGTAGTGCTAGTAGTAATAGTGCTGCTACTACTAGTCCTAGTAATGCTGCTGCTTGTAGTACTCATAGTAATGCTACAACTTCTGTACTACCACTACTATCATTGTGTTGCTGAATGGAAGCATTTGCCATCCTGAGTGTTAATGACCAAAAAAGACATAGGTGAAAATCAAGATGGTCGGAGTTGAGGTGCATTCTTGGAGGAGCAGGACACGCCTTAGGGAAGCCCCCACTTTCTATCCACCAGCCATGTCACCAGGGGTAAAGGGGACAAGCAACGGAGATTCTGCTGGATCAGGCCCCAGTTATTGGGAATTTGCCTGGCCTGACTTTGCAGCTAACTGAGACAGGTGGGAGTGCCTCAGATGGAGACCAAAGGCATCTCGATCACTGGAAAAGCTGATGCTGGATGATGGGGCTGGCATCTGAGGACTAGTAGGTTTCCTATGGCTAATCCCAGGGTCCAACAGACTCACTGCACAGCCACAAGACCACTGACCAACCACAGGGGAGCAGGGCACACATGGGCTTCCTGTAGGCAGCCTGGCTCCCAGAAGGAAAGATCCCATCACCTTCATGCTGTGAGCCCTTGGCCTGAGCACTGCCCCTCTCTGAGCCCCTGTTGGCTACTCTGTGAAATGGGACAACAGCAGAACCGACCACATACAGCTGTGGCCTGGGTTACAGGGTGCAAATGGGGCAGAGGAGTAGCAGGGCAGAGGCTGCCTCCAAGCCTTCCCACACCCCATGTTCTCAGGGCTAGGACTTTTCACTGGGTCTGAACCCCCCCCCACAGACACCTGGCACAGGTGACCCACAGAGGGGTCCAGGAGCTGCCCCCACTCCCCAACCATGGAGCAGCCCTCAGCAGCAGCTCTGAGCCTCCCCGCGTTGCGTGCGAGACAATGCATGTGGCTGTGAGGAGGAGAAGGCGGGGAAGAAGCCGGGAAGCCTGGGGCCCAGGGGAGAACCCTGCTCGCCAGTCTCCCTCATGCAAGGGGCTTGACACGCAATGTGAAGGCCTCCGCCAGGCCTCTTCCTCACTCTTCCTCCCTCCCCTTAAGCACACCTAGGGAAGCTCAGTGACCCCAACCTCTGCCCCAGCTCCAGTTTCTCTTCCCCGTCCACCCATCTGTCCATCCATCCTCTCAATGGGTAGACTGGCTGCCTGCCTCTCCTTTGATCTGCTTCCTGGACTATCCCTATGTCTTTCTGTCTGCCTGTGATCCTGTCAGTCTGCTTGTCAGTTGTCAGGCTCCTTGTGGGTTAGACTGGCTGTCAGTCTGTCTTTCTGTTGGTCTTCTTTTCTGTTTTCCCATTAAGTCTGTCTGTCCTCCCAATGGACAGATTGGCCTCCTGTTTCTCAGTCTACCTGCTGTCTGTCATCACAACTGTCTGTCAGTCTGTCTGTTAACTATCCTTTTACTGGTCAGCCTGGCTGTCCATCTGTCTTTGAGTTTGTGTGTTTCCCTCTGTCTACCTGGCGGTCAGTCTGTCCTGCCTTCCTATCTGTCTGCCTGCCTATTCACCCCGTTATTCCCCATCCCCACTTCTCTCCATGTGTGGAGCTGGGTTTACTCTTCACCAAAAGCCACCTTGCTTGGCCCTGAACCAGGACTGGCTTCCCCCAGTGAGGCAGAGCAGGCAGCCAGTGAGCCAGGACCCCCCTCCAGCCCTCCGGCCCCAGCCCAGCCCCCAGCCTCCATGGCACAGCCTCCCCTTCGTTCAGCCCCACCCTCCTCTCTCCAGCCTTAGAGTCTTACAGAAAGATCTATCAAAAGGTATTTGGGGAAGACTAGGTTCAAATTAATGGTGAAAATAAGGTTTTATGATTCCATTTCGGCTTTATTTCTCCACTGATTTTCTCCATTACCACTGAGCGTCACTTGTGAATGGCTGCTCTCCGCAGTAGTTACGGTAATGCAGGTTAATGTCTGAGTTCGAGGAGCTCAATTAGCAAATTCATGGACAAGGGGGTCTGTTCGCACTTCTGAGCCCAATGATTCATTAGCCACGGGGAGAATGCTGGGTTTCACGTCCGCATGCAAAACACCAGCCACTGTTCTCCCAGGTGTGTGGTGCCTTGTTCAGAGCTGGTGTTTAGGGAGCAAGTGGCTCTTTGTTCCCTGTACCCATTGTAGTCCTTGGCAAAGAGTAGGACCTCAATATCTGTTTGGCACCCAGCCTCGAGCACATGGCAGTCATCTCTAAACATTAAGTCAATCAATCAATCACTTTGTCCTCAGTAGTGGCTGCGTCCTCAGTGCCAGGCAGAGAGCCTGGAACAAAGGAGGTGCTTGATATTTGCTAAAGAATTGATACATTCCTGATCTCCTGTGCCTAACATGGGGTTGCCACATGGTAAATGCTGGATGAGTGTCTGTTGACTGACCAACTGATCGATAACAAATGAATGGATGGATGGATGAACGTCACTGGTCTTTTCTAGTAGCATGGCTGTCTGGATCCCCAGAAATGCCCCGAGGGTGACTAGAAGAAACAGGATTTCAAGGAGGGGTCCCAGTATGGAGGGTCTAGGGCTGGAAGAGACGGGCAGAGCTCCTGCTCCCACCCCAGGGCCAGACTTGAGAAAGTCGAACAGCCACAACCAGGTTCATAGCTTCGGGGTTTGCTGGGCTGGGGCATCCAGGCTGAGTAGAAGAGTTGCAGGTGGCACCCACCTGTCCTCTGATAGTTGCCCAGCCCTGATTCTCAGGGTGGGAAAGCTGTAGAGAGAGAGGAGACTGGTCTCCCTAGTGCCTTCCCTTCTTGATCTCTTGGTAATGCAAGGCTGGGTGATTAGTCTCATTTTGCAAATGTGGAAACTAAAGCCCAGAGAGGGGAAGTGCTTTTTCCAAAGTTACACAGCAAGTTAGTGGCTGAGTTGGAATTTGAACAGAGGTGTTCCGTGTTCTTTCCTCTGCTTCCTGCTGCTCCCCAGCCCCATCCCTTGTCCTCTCTGGGCCTCTGATTTCCCACGCCCTCTCCCACTAGAATGTCAACTGCATGAGGGCAGGGATCTTTTCTGTGCTCACTGATGTCTTACCGATGCCTGGGACTGGGCAGGCAAATCACAGAAGTGTATAATAAAGCCTTATTGAATAAGTGAATGAAGAGCCCCATGCCCACCTGGGAGAGCAAGAGCATAACAACCTTCCTAGCATCTCCCACTCATGATGTTCCTACTGTATGTGTCAGAAATTGGCGGCTCTCCAGTCTTCCAACCGTCCTGTGGAGACAGCGTGAATCCTGTCCTCATTTTCAGTGAAAAAACCTGAGTTTAGAGAGCTGATCTGGCTTGCCCTAGGTTGCATGGCTAGTGAGTGGTAGAGTCAGGATCAGGATTTCAACCCAGTTCACTCTGTGTGTATCAGAGCCCTGAACCCATACCCACTGGCCACCTACCCTCTGCACCCCTTGCTCGAAGCTGAGCCCACCCAGCTGCCCACCCGCCAGCTCCAGTTAAGGCTGGTCCCTGGAATGATGGCTCCCGAGCCCCAGGCAACATTCGGGTGGCCTCCTGGGGCTGGAACCACAGCTGTGACAGGGAGACCAAGAAAGGCCAGGCCCAGGGGGAGCGAAGCTAGGCCCTGGGCCGCTCCCTGCCCACTCCGCCTGCCAGGGGTCTCATCAGTGTCAGCAGAGGCCTCTCCATGAGAGGAAGTTGACATTTCCTGCACAGCCTGCCATGGGCTGCCTGTCTCTCCCAGGAAGGGGCTCGGGTGGGAGGGGGTATGGCGTGAAAGGCAGGCATGACAGCAAGGCCCCGGAGACCGGCCCAGTGTGCCCTCTTTCTCCAAGTGCTTGACGAAGAAAGCAGATAAAGCTCCAGCCCCATGCTAAAGGCTAGCAAGAGGCGCTGTCAGCACTTAGGTCCGCGCGTGCCAGGCCCCATGCCGAGCACTTCACGGGCATCCTCTCCTTTGGCCTCACCGCTACACATAAAGGAGGCCTAAGGAATCGCCCCATTTTACAGTTAGGGAAACTGAGACTCAGAAGTGTAAAATCAATGGCCTAAGGTCACACAAACAGAGCAGCAGATGCAAGACCAGGTTCTGTTTGACCCCAAGCTCTCACCCTTAAGCTGCACTCCCTAGAGCCTCAGTAGAAAAATGTAAGCCACATAAACACAGCCCCAGGTTTCTGGAAACCTCCTCCTCCAGCTTAATGAGGCAGGGGAGTTAAAAGACACAGAATCAGTCCTGCTTCTACCACGGACTCCCCCGCTGTGTGACCTTGGGCGAGCCGCTTAACCCCTCTGATCTCCAGCTGTGACATCCTCAAAATGGAGATCTGCGCACCCATGCCTGAGGGATCATCCTGCTCAACTCACCCCCAGAGGCCCCTCCACCTGCCTCTTGATTTCCTGGGTTCAGGAAGACTTTCATATTGAGGAGGAGGGGGGGGGCCTGTGGCAGTAAGTCTTAGGGAGAACCAACAGCACAGTCTCTAAGAAGGCCCCCAAATGTGGAGCGGGATAGAACCAGTCAAACCCTCATTAGGGATGTGACAACCAGAGAGAAGGGACTTGCCCAAGGTCACACAGCACATGAGCATCCAGGAAAGGATTCCCACGTCAGCACCTTCCCCCACGCGGCTACCACGACAGTAAAAATGTTCAAAGAAATGTAAAAGCTTTACCTTTGGCCCTTAGTTTTTTCTTTTTAAAAATCTTTATTCCTTTTTCTTTGAAGAGAATAAAACATTGGGGTTCTTGAAAACTCTTTTCCCCCCCCAACCTTTCAAACAGAAAATAAGCAAACTCAGTCTAGAAGACCCTGAAGACAGAAATGGCATGTGGGCTTCCTCTTCACCCTCCCCCCACCCCTCCCCCGGAGACCCGGCGGCTGTCTCCCGGAGTCCCTGGCGGCTGGCACCACCGTGGAAAGGCCCGGCGGGGGTACTTTCTGGACCAGCTGCTGCATAAGCAGCTAGCAACTTCAGACAGACTGGAAAATCAGGCGCCACTTCAAAGGCTCAATGACAGGCGGCAGCGGAGGTAGGAGCATGGAGGTGGCCTCCCCTGACGACCAGCCATGAAGGGGAGGCACGGAGAAACAGCCAACAGAAGGACAGGCAGCACCTTTCCCCGCCAGCGACGAAGCTCTTACAATATTTGTCAACCCCTGAGTTCCAGGGGGCGGATGGGCCCACCGGGGGGAGGGGGGGGTGCGGTTGAACAGAGCACAGGCCCCGGGGTCTGGGACAGGGGGACCTGACCCCTCCCAGAGCCACGCTTCACCTACAGAGCTGCAGGTGTCGGCAGAGGGTGGGCGGCTGGGAGCCCAGCACGCCCCTGCCTGGCTGAGATGGGGGAACAGGAGAGGCCCGGCCCACTCACCAAGCCCCCCAGCACGTGCGCCAGGCGGCCAGCCGGCCACAGCAAGGAACCCCGCGGTCCCTCTCTCACTTCACGGATGGGGGAAGCTGGACTCACCAGCACCGGACAGGCAGCAGGAAACCCCGCTAGAAAGGTTGGGGGCGGTGCTCAGGTGTGTGCATGCGCATGCACGTGCATGAGTGTGCATGTGCGCATGCGTGTATATGCGCATGCGCGTGCGTGTGTGCGTGCGCATGCTCCCCCACACAGGCCTTTAGCGGCACATCTTTCATATCACCCTGTGCTAGTGTTCCCCAATTGCTCACCCCACCTGAGGGCCCCTCTCACCCTCCCTGCCCTCTGTCTTCCCTCCTCCTCTTCAGAGACAACCCAGTTCCAGACCCAGTTCCGGACCCAGCCCATCACTCCAGGCCCTGTGACGTCAGACTGGGGACGCCATCTCTCCAAGCCTCAGCTTCCCATCTGTGAAATGGGACACATTGCTCCGCGTTCACAGAGTGGTGGAGGTAAGGAAATCTCGCGCTGGCACGCACAAGCCCCTGGTGTCCACACGCCCTTCCCCTCCACCTTCCAACCTCCAAACTCTTCTCTCCTCCTCTCTCCTTAGTTCCTTCCAGGCCCGCTCTGTGCCTCTGTTTTCCCATCTGTAAAACAGGGATGACACTTCCTGTCTCTAAGCCTCATGGGAAAGATTAGGAAAGGTATGTGGTGACAGGGCCTGTGGTTTCATCACGTGCTGGCTGTCTTCCTTGTCATCCTCATGTCTTAACCCTGGCACGTAAAAGTGAGTTATTGTTACTGAATGGGAGGAGGCATTAGTCTGTGTGTGTGTATGTGTGTGTAGGCATGTGCACATGTGTGTATAACAGCTTGCACTGATCTTAAGCGTACTGCAAAAGGGCTTATTACATAGGTATACACCCATGAAACCACCACTCGAATAGAAATGTAGAGCATCCCCAGAGTCCTAGAGTGTTCTCTCCCAGTCCATAGCTGCCCCTACCACCAGAGCTAACCATTACTCTGGGTACAGCCCAAGTTTTAGTCTAGAAAATCTACCGGGTTAGACTGCACGCAGGAGACCGAATGGGACAGGCAAGGGTGAGGCGGGGTAGGGGGTGGAGGTGGGGGGGCCCCAGGCCACAGGGACGCGGGCAGGGATAGAGCAGAGATTGCATTTGAGGTGGGGCGGTAGGTAGAAAAATGCTGGCTGTCAGAGAAGGCCCCTGAGCCTGGGGTCTCAGGGGACCCCTTCTCCAGGAGCCTCCTGCTGCCTGAGGGAGAGACAGGAAGCGTGCACAGTGGCTTGCGGTCACATGCACCTGGGGACTCTGGGCTGGGCTGGCCCAGCAGAGCCAGAAACGTGGGCAGCTGCTGCCCCTGGGCCTTTGATGTGACAGAGATGGAGACACACACACGCCCGACAATTAATTAATTGTGACTTTCACCGTGCAGCGGCCGCTTCCTATTGATCTCCGCCGGTTTGGAGTGAGAGAGACAATTAGGAGGGAGCACAGTGGCGGCAGCTAATTACCCACAGAATGAAAACCGTGCCTTTCAATTTATTAAACTTTTATCACAAAATAACCGAGCCGCCCCCTCCTGCTGAGAAGCAAAGGGGGTGCTCTGGAGAGGCACCCCCAGTTAGCCTTTCCCAGATGTTGCAAGTGTTAGGACATCTGAACTGCCTCCTTGCAGCAGAAGACCTCGCACGCACACACGGGAGCTCTGGGAAACAGCTGGGAGGGGGGTGCCGACAGCCGAAACAAGCCCCGAGGCCTGTGGCCTGGGTTCGAAGCAAAATCAGGCAGAGGCCTTCAAGGAATCTGGAGGCTTCGATGAGGCCTGGGAATGTCCAAGTCAAGCTGCAAAGGCTCCCGGTGCCCACTGGCCCCCCTGCCGGGTGCCAGAGGCAGCCTGGTGTGCAAGTAGGACCAAGGGGTCCTGTAGCCCCCGGCTCAAACCTCAGCCAGGCCTCCTAGGGTTTTTGCTGCCTGCCACTATTTAGTGTCTGCCCCAGAGAGACTGCTACTTCCATTTCACAGGAGTAGAAACCGAAGCTTTGAGAGGCAAAGTGCTTGCTCGAGGCCACACAGCTGCCCGTGCTAAGGCCCAGGTGGAGCCTCCACTCCCCTAGTCTTTAGCAGGTGGCCTGGAGCAAATGACACCGTCTCCCAGAGCCCCCGCTTCCTTGTCTGTAGACTGGGAATGATTGTATCTACCATGCAGGAAAGTTAACGAACATTTAGATACTAGAAAATGAAGCAAACAAAACCCCTGCCTGTCGTGCAGCATGGCTAACTGCCGTTGCCCTCCACAACAGGGAAACTGAGGCCGAGACGGCATCCTGGCTCCAGGCCAGCGTGCAGGCTGCACAGGGGGCAGAGAACTGCCAGCCAGCGCACTTTCTGCTCCAGAGGTGTCTCTAAGTTCAGACCTGGCTCTGCCTCTTGCTGATGTCTGTGGGGGACCCCGAGTGAGTTACCCACTGGCGGGACCCTGATGCCCTTAGATGTGCCCGGCTTTGGGACGCTGATGAGCGTCCTCCCACGGAGCCAGCCCACAGCCCCACGAGGCAGGTGGGACAGTGCCTGCTAGAGATGAAGATGCCAACACCCTGAGGAGGTGGAGAGGAGGCCGAGGCAGCATGAACAGAGCCCGGAGGAGCACCGGCCTCTAGGCTCCCAAGCCAGGGCCCTTTCTCGGCACAGCTGGTGCTCCGGCCTGGCTCCCAGAGCAGCAGACCCCATGGCCCAGGCCGGCCCCAGAGGCCAGCCCACGAGCTGTGCTTCCTGTCTGCCCTACCAGGTCAGGCCAGCCTCTGGAAAGCCCCCTGCAGCCCCGGTTCCTGTGGGAGCTGGTAGGAACTAAGCCAGGGTGCTTCTCCCTCCAGCCCCTTTCCCAGTGTGTTCCAACCCCCACGAGCATGTCCCAGCAACTGCCTGGAGCCAGGGGGCTGCAGAAATTGAGCGGGGAGACCCCAGAGAGAGCTGCTCAGAAGCCCCTTTTGCAGGGGAGGCTATGGCTGAGCTGGGGGCCGTTTGCCCTGCTTCCCCCCCCCCATGCTTGCCCCTCAAGTCCCCCGTGATGTCCATGACAGCCTTGCAGTGAGGGCAACAAGAATCATGTTCTTCGTGTTGCGGAGGAGACAGGGAGACTCCCGGGGGCCAAGGAGCTCTCTCAGGGCAACCCGGGCACTTGCTGACTTTGAACACAAGCTCCTTCTGCAGGCTCAGCCTTCCCATTAATTCGGCCACGGTTCCCTGAGCAAGCAGTGTATATTTCTTGAATAAAAAATATCTGGTATTTCCTAAGCACTTGCTAGGTGCTTGACACCATTCTAAAGACATTACCATATTGACTTCATTCCTCCTCACTACAGTCATGTGAGGTGGCTTCTATTACTACCCCCATTTTGTGGATGGAGTCACTGAGGCACGGAGGAGTGAGGAAGAAAGTAACTTGCCTGGTATCACACAGCTAGGGAGGGGAAGGGGCAGGGGCAGGATGTGAACCCAGGCATCTAGGCTGCTTCTCTGGCCGGTGAGTAGGGGTGAGGGAAGCGAGCGGGAAGAAAGGGTAGGGGAGGTGCCACGTACATGCCACGCACTGTATCAAGCCGGGAGAAGGTGACTCGGACCTGTCCTGCCCTCCAGGATTCACAGTCTGCTGGGGTTTGTATGTGGTTCAAGGAATTCAATGTCCGTTATGACCCTTCCTGAGCTGTCATGGAGTCTAGACACAAGGACCTTCCAACTGAGGCATCCTCCACCCAGAAAAATAAGAGGTCTCTTACCTGGGGATCAGGGGCTATGCCAGAGAAAAAGGGGAGTCTGTATCCCTTGTCCCCCTGCCTCTGCCCTCCCCCATTTCCTCTGGAGAAGACAGAGCTAATGGGAACTTGGTTATGGCTGGGCCCCCTTTTCAATCAGGTGTTCTCACGGACAAGCTCCTGGGGCGGAGCCAGGCCTCAGATCCCCATCAATAAAGCACGATGAGGCCGCTGGGGCTCTTACCCACTGTTTCTCCCTGCCCACCTCCCCTCACTCTGGGGGGTCGGCTCCCAGGGCCCTCCCACCTATATCTCCCCAGGGCTTGCTCAGTTCCAAGGCTGCCTCAGAAGAGGAGTACTTAACTGTTGGCTCTGCTGCCTTTTTTAGCTTGAAAAGACAGAGTGTGGCAAGACCCAGCAAGCCACAGCGCTTCTAATGTGTCACACAGGTGCAGTAAAACCATAAGATTCATTGGTCACGTAAGCTGGACACATTTTGGAAGGGGACTCTCATTTTTGCTTTTCTTCACAAGGGGACGTTATCTCCACAATATTTATTTATTTATTTATTTATTTATTTATTTATTTATTTATTTAAAGATTTTATTTATATATATATATGTATGTACAAGCAGGGGAGTGGGAGAGGAAGAAGCAGGCTCATAGCGGAGGAGCCTGATGTGGGGCTCGGTCCTAGAACGCTGGGATCACGCCCTGAGCCAAAGGCAGATGCTTAACGACTGCGCCACCCAGGTGCCCCAATCTCCACAATATTTAAAGGAAATTCCCGATTCTGGAAGGGAGGGTGTAGTTGAGACCAGGCATAGATAGCAGTCATCTAAGGTTTAAAGTAATCAGAGACTGGAGCACGGGACAGATGGGGGGTCGGGTACCATAGGGGTAGGAGAAGGCCACGGAGGGTAGAGAGTGCTTCCTGGAGGGCTGGTTCACTCGAGATGAGCCTTGGGGAATGGGTGGATTTGGACCGTGGAGGTGGTGTAGAAGGACAGGCCAGGAGAGAGGAACTGACCGCAAGGGCATGGAGCTGACAGGACAGAAGGACGGGCAGTGTGCTGTGGGCTGGGTGGGGGTCCGGCTGCGGGATCATTGGGAACTCTGGGTCCTGGCAAGGCCCTTGGGGTGGCCCCGGAGGCGGTGGCCGCAGCGAGCAGACTCTAGCAGATAAACGTACACCCACCTTCGTGGCAGCAGTATTAATAGCCCAAAGGTGCCAGCAACCCAAGCATCCATCAGTGAATGAACGGATAAATCAAATGTGAAATATATACACAAAGGAATATTATTTGCCTTTAAGAAGGAAGAAAATTCTGACACCTGCTACAACATGGAGGAAACGCGAGAGCTTTATGCTAAGTGAAATAAGCCAGACAAAAAAGGACAAATAGTGCATGATTCCACGTATCTGAGGTGCCTAGAGTAGTCAGATTCATAGAGACAGAAGGTGGACTAGTGGTTGCCAGGGGCTGGGGGAGGGGAGGGATGGACTTAGTGTTTAATGAGGACAGAGTTTCAGTGTGGGAGGATGGTAACCGGTCTGGAGACGGACGGCGGTGGTGAAGATCACACAGCACGGTGACTGTAACTAATGCTACTACACTGTACCCTTAAAAGTGGTTTAAATGGTAAACATTTTTCTGTATATTTTGCCACAATAAGAAGACCGTGGGGTCTCAAAGGTCAGGCATCGAAAGAGTGGGAGATGCGGTCAAGCCAGAGGGAGTAATGAGGCTCCAGGTCTGAAGATACAAATCCTAACCCCAGACAGGCTCTGGTTAAAGGCAGGCCCAGCATACGTTACACGCTCAGGCACTTCCTAGCTGTGTGCTTTAAGCAAGTCACTGGCCCTCTCTGAGCCTTCTTTACCTCATCTGTAAAGCAGAGATAATCCTAGTTATTTCGATTCTCTTGCAGGGTTGTTGCAAGGGCCAAATGAGATTGTAATAACAGCTGTTTATTGAGCAATTGCTATATGCCAGGCACTGAGTAAAGCACTCTACCTGTATTAACTTGTTCGAGTCTCACGACAACCCTATGAAGGTGGACTTTTATGTCCCCATTTTACAGATGAGAAAACCAAGGCTTTAGGAGGGAAAAATGCCCGCTCGGCATTATCGAATGGGAAGTGGAAGAACTAGGACTCAGACCTGAGTCATGAGGGGAACCTATGAATATCCGGGAGGGAGTCCCTGCTGCCACCTCCTTCCTCTCCCCCCTCCCCCTCCGCCAAGGAGTCTCCCAAGATTCCTGCCCTGGGGTGACTCTTGTCTTACCTTTTGGGAGCTCCCACCTCTGGTTTCTAGGTGTCTCTGGCACCCCATGAGCTGCTCATTTTGGGAATTATGCCTGTCTGCCTCCCCTCACAGAACGTAAGCTCTCCAAAGGCGGGTCTGGGTATTTTTCACTGTAGAATCCCGGGTGCCCAGCCTGGATGGCATGGAACTGATGAAAGTCTGGGCAGTGGTGGAGGCTCAGGCAGAGGGCAGGACCCGGGACAGCTCAGCAGAGATGAGCCCCCTGAAGCATCCTGCCGCGTTGTCATGACAATGACAGCCCTGGAACCGGAGAGGAGGAGGGCGGGGACTAGACTATGAGGTTGGCAGTCATATCAGTGTCGGGCCCATCGGTCAGGATAAGTAAGTTATGCGGTAGTAACAGCCCACACCTCAGCGGCTTGACACCACCAGGGTTTACTCATCCCTCCTGCAAAGCCTGTTGTGGCCCAGATGACCCTCCGGGACAGTTGTCCTCTATGAAGACACTCAGCAAGCCGGGCCGTTGTAGCCTGGGGCGCCGCCATCACAACACGAGGTCTCTACAACAACATCAGGGCATGAGCATGTTGGCGGATCTGTACCGGCATCACTCTGCTCTGCAGTCGTTGCACGAACTAGCCCAGACCCCACCTAGCTGCGAGGATGGGCAGGGGAGGTGCAATTCACCTGTGTCTCCAGGTGTGCAGGAGCTCTTACTCTCTCCCCACAAGGGACAGACATTTCACATATCACACTTATGACGATTCCTGAGCACACACAATCCTGGGACAGTCAGTAGAGAAGAGACCAAGGCCTTGGACCCTGGAGTCAGATCTGGGTTCAAATCCCAGTCCCACGCCAAACAAGTGATATCCTGGCTCCACGGGTGGTGAGCTCCCCATCACAGGAGGTATACAAGCAGAAGCTGGATGACCACTTTGGTCATCATCATCATCACCATTGTACACTAATGTGTGATATCTCCCAGAAGATACCTACATTTGATTTACTTGTAAATTATGTTTTATTGAGGTCAAATGTATATACAGTGAAATGCATATAACTTAAATGTACCATTTGATGAATTTTGGCAAAGGGACACATCTGTGTAACTGACACTTCAGTTAGGATATAAAATATTTCTGTGACCCAGAACATGTGCTCAGGCCCCCATCCCTGCAGCGTTAGAGCGAAGTGCTGGATGCTGAGGGAGGTTGACTCAACAGAAGTAGAGTGCCAGCAGGAGCTGGACAAGGGGAGGGGAGCGAGATGCCTGCCTGGGGCATAGCCGTGTAAGCAGGTGCTCACTCCCAGGGTCGATTCTGCACTCGCACAACCTGAGAGTGAATGCCTCCGGAAATGTTGCTCCCGGGGTGCTTCACACTCTTACCCTGGGCCCGGTGCAGAATTTCAGGCAAGACAGGAGACTTACGTGCCTGGGAGCAGGAGGGCCATTCCTGAAGCCTTTCAAATCTTGTATCACAAGGCCGGCCGTACCCCTGAAAGGCAGACCAGGTGGTGATGAGCCTCCAAGGGGACTGGGCCTTGACCAGGCAGCACGTGGCCACAGGGATGCTATGGGCCTATCCTGATCCTTTCTGCAAAGAGCTCCTACTTACAGAACACCCACTAAGCACCAGACCATGTTAGGCACTTTATGTGTGGTCTAGCTCTCAGTATGAGCCTAAAAAGTATGTATTTGTATCCCCATCTCTCAACGAGGAAACTGAGGCTCAGGAGTGTGCAAGTGACTTGCCCAAGCCACATAGGTGAGGACCAGTGGGGCTCAGCCAGTCCTCTCTGAGCCTGGTTCCCCCTCAGCCTCCCCACAGTGCTCCAGACACAGGGACTGCAGATGTGCCGGGGAGCCCAAAAGGTGAACCTCCACTCCTACTCCGACCCCTCCAGCCCCCCTCAGCCTGAGGGATGAGGTCCCTGGCAGCTGGAACCACTGTTCCTAGAGCCTGTCCCTCCTTGGCAGCCAACGCTTCAGGCTCAGGCAGCCTTTCCCAGGAGCCCAGAGAGGTTGGTTTGCATACTATGGGTGTCATTTGCATACTACTTAGGAAAAGCCTTCGCTTTTCCCACCTGCAGCAAACTCCAGGCTGATTAGCTCTCCCCACATTGGAGAGTTAATTACTCTCCCGCGTAGACTGGGTGTTTATTTGTAATCAGCAGAGGGCTGGAAGAGGGGGAGGAAACGGGGCAGAAGCAGCTGTCCTTAGCCTCGGTTCTGGAGTTCTCCGCAGATGGAAGAATGAGTGTGAGCTGGAGCACCCCAGACCCGCACCCAGTCCCGGCTCTGTGTCAGGGCTTGCCCTGTGACCCTGGGCACGCCCTGGCTCAGGGAGAGGAGGAGGGATGATTGTGGATTGGACTTGAGCTGGGGAGGGGGACAGTCGCCCCCAGGGAGCTGCTGGCAGGACAGACATGGGGCTCAGAACATCACAATGAAGAAATGCCCAGAACCCAGGAGGCTGGGAAGGGAAGGGACTGGGAAAGGACCTTCCAGGACCACCCGAGGGTGGGGCTGCTGGGTAGAGTCCTGGCCCCAGAGACTGGAGAGTGGACCAGCTCTGCTGTGTGACACCAGGAACCCACTGCCCTCTCTGAGTCTTGGTCTTCCCATCAGTGGGGCTAACAACCTGGTGGGGAATCGTGAGCCAGTCAGAGGCTGTGAAAAACATAAATCTCTACTCAAATGTCAGACATATTTCTGGATTCCCAGGTTGGAAATGGTCCCAGCCCCAGGGGAGATTTAGTGACCTTCCCTCGCTCCTCCTCCCACCCAGCATATCTGGACTCTCCTACTCCATCAAGGCATTTCTAGATCTTTCTGCCCCTGGTCTCTACTTGTAAGATGCAGAATGGTCATGTTCAAAGGTCCAGGGTGGGCACAGCCAATGTGTCAAGGTTGGAAAGAGCCTCAGCTGCTGTCAGAGCTCCAGAACGGTGCTGAGCTGCCTGGATGAGATCACCCAGGGCACCTTTGATAAACCCCGAAGCCAGGGGTTCTAAAGCAGGAGGGAGGGGTGCAGCTGGGACAGGGGTGTCCCAGTGACTCTGACCCAAGGAAACCACTGCTCTGGTTCAACCCCTCCCTCTTTTCCACAGATGGAGAGACTGAGGCCCAGGAGGGTGATTTGTCTGACCACACCCAGCAGAGCTGGAAATAGAACCCAAGTCCCCTGCCTCCAGCCCCCAGTGGCCTCTTCTGATGAAAGTCTGGGGCAGGGAGAGATCCCCTAGAGGACAGCCTGTGATGGCAATGATGTAGGGGTCACGGTGGGGAAACCTGGCTGGGGTCCTTGGCTCAGCCACAAGAGCAGTAACGGGGACCCTAGGTGGGGACAAAGGCCCATATTCACCTGGGAGACAGAGAGGAGCCATCCCTTTAGTCCACCCTTCCTTCCCAAGATGGGCTTCCTAGTGCGTCAGGGACATGCAGGACACTAGCCACCAGGCTGTGTGACTTCTGTAGGTTGCTGGAGAAAATAAAGGACAAATAATTTTTTTGATACAAGTTTATCCCAGGCATACTGATGTTTATCTGAATTCAAATTTAACTGAACATCCTGTACTTTTATTTGTTAAATCTGGCAACCCTAGACCCATGAGCAAGTCACTTCACCTCTCTGAACCCCAATTTCTTTACGTTTGAAAATGAGTCAAAATGCTACCCTTTGAGGATACTGTGTAAATTAAATGGGATGATATACGTAAAACGCCCAACCCGGGGGAGGTTGCCTTCAGAGTGCCCATAGCCAATACATCCCCCTCCCCCGCTCCTCTCCCTTTCAGAGTCCATGTTTAGACCCCCCCCCCCCAAGTGGAACCACCGACTGGCTGTGTGACCTTATGAGAATCACTTACCCTCTCTGAGCCTCAGTTGCCTCTTATTAAGCACTGTTAGCAAGCCTAGCAGTTGGGTTTACTAAGGAGTGATGGTTAACATCTTGCGAATGCACCAGGACACAGCTCCAATTTTAAAACACCACAAGACAGCAAATGCTTACCCCTTTGGAAAGAATGGGTAACCATGGAATTTCAGGCCAGGTGAAGGGCAGATCAGGGAGATCATTTCTGCATGGTGGCGGGGGGCGGAGGAGGCTTTCCCTGGCGTCTGTGTGAGCTCCTTGAAGTGGGTATCATTCTGGCCTTCTAGGTGTCACGTTTCCCAGCTGTGGCGTCCCGATAGCCCTCAGAACCCAGGGTCAGGCCACCCCAAGGCAGAGGCAGTCTGTCCTTGCACTCTCCCACTACCTGCTCAGTTTGTGACCCTATCTCTCTTAATCCTGTTAATCTTTTTACATCTCACCTACCCACACGCTTGGTGGCTTCCATTAGCACCTTTTTCACTAGATCTGCCTGTTGGGAACTTTTCCCAGGGCTCCACCTGGCCCCTGGAAGGAAGGAAGGAAGGTGTGGGCTGCTTCCCTCTGGCTGTCTGGGATGCTGGGCTCCGGCTGGTACAGGGGGTTTGTTTTCTCCCTATTTTTCTTCACCCTCCCCCAGTGAAATTGCTTTTGCCTTGCTTTGTTTTCCTTTTACATTTTATTTCCCAAACTTCTCAACTGGAACAGTGCCCAGGCCCCCTGCAGGAGGAGACAGGACTTTTGCTAAGTGCCTGCCCCGCACCAGGGACAAGCCACACTGATCCGAAGCCTCGCCACAGTTGGAGGGGTCCATCGTCACCCCCCAAATACAGGAGTTCTCCGTGCAAGAGCACACAGCAAACGGAAGGGAGACGCTGAATTTGAACCCATGCTGCCTCTCATCTCCCCAACAAATTATTTGTTGTTTACAATCCCCTCCGTTTTTCATGAAACAATCCCCCAAAGCGCTTTTATCTGCTGAGAGCGGCAAAGAATAAAGAATGTGCACTGAAGACGTGTGGCAGGCTCTGACAGCTCCCTCCCCAATTCCCAACCCGCCGCCAACCTTGCCAAAGAGAACCCTGATCTTATTGGGTGGTGAGGAAGGAGAATACAAGGAGAGACCAGAAGGCCCAGGAGGAGGGAAGGATTCAGCCCAAAAGAGAAAGACCCGTGATTAAGACAATCTCCATAATAAAGAGCAAGGGGGGGGGCGGAGGAGAAAGAGAGATGCAGGCAGAGGGTCCAGGAGGTTTGTGGGTTTATTTGAGGGAGGGGCTGTTGAAGAGAGAGATGCGTGGCTGTGGACGGGTGTAAGCCCTGTGCCTCTTTCATGGCGTGCCCGCCGCACAGCAGAGAATGGAGTGCGTGAGGGCGGCCCAGGCAGAGGGGCTTGTACGAGAAGGTTCTTAGCAGCTCTATTCATCGTGACCAAAAATACCCACCAATGGGGAAGGGCTTGATACGGTGTGATATCTGCACTTATACTGCTCAGCTGTAAGAAACGGACAGACGCACACATGGAGGGGGGTGAGATCGAGCCCTGCTGGGCGCGGAGGCTGCTTAAGAGTCTCTCTCTCCCTCTCCCTCTGCCCCTCTCTCTCTTTCTCTCTCTCTCTCTCTAATAAAAGAAAAAGATTTCTGCATTTTACTGTATGTAAATTATACTTCAATTTTTTTGATTAAAAAAAATACAAGGAACTTCAGATCCAGGTTCTGTAACAGCTGACAATCTGCATTTTGTCTAATAAGATTCAGAGAGACAAAGAGTTACAAATACTCATTTCAATAAGGAAGGAATGCTGCCTGCCATCACTCTAGACCCTCAAGGAGCCTAGTTCTGGAGTGAGCGTGGACAGGGAGAGCTGAACGGACCTGCCTTCCCCAAGTCTGCCTCCGATCCCATGAGCCCCTCGTGGTCCAAACACCTCAGCACTGCATGGCCCCAGTCTTTAAAGATTCCATTCCTATTTTAGGGGGGAGGGGGATAGCCATTAGCCAACTGCTACCCCACTGAAGAAAGAGAACTCTGTTCTAATGTCAAAGCCAAAACTGACAGCGCAGGACTATAGCGAAGTGATAATACGGTCTCCAGCATGGCGCTTTCCTAAGACTTTTTTTGCCCCCAATGGTAATATTGACCATTTACAATTTTTGCCTAATATGCTGATTTTTGGAACCCAACCCTTGAGTGAGATGTGACTCCACCATAAAGAGTCTGAGTGATTTAAAAATTGTTTTTTTGGTTATTGCTTTAGACTCCTAACTACACCTGGGCCTCAGGGATCATTAATGCCTACGGGCATTACAGGGGGTTTCCTCTCATGCCCCCAGCTCCCCCACCCCTCCCACCCTCCACTTCCCCATCTCACCCCTTCCCTCCAGGAGTCTGAGCTCTGGAGAAAAAGGAAGAATACCGTCCATCCCTTCTGATTGAAGGCGTCTCTGTGGTGACATTCACAGGGCTATCACTGACCCATTTACTTTCACACTAACGATATGCTCGTTACTATCGATGGCCTTTATTTCTTTGGAAACGTTTATACTCTTGCAACAGACTGATAAGTAAAATCATCCAACACTTGGAAATAAGGCAAATAGATAACCAGTGTCCTTTCAAGGTCAAATTAAAGCATTGTCTAACAAGCCCTCCTAAGGGTCATCTGACACTCTAGGGGAATGTCACTTAGCTTGACTTTTTATTTGCTATTGATCAGGGCCCAGGCTCTGTAAAGATCGCTGGTAGCTGGTAGCAAACTGATAAGTTACAAATTATTTTTGTCTGGTAGAGAAATCATGCAAATGGTTTCTTTCAATAGAGAAGATAACCCCCGACATTATGACTTTATTGCCCTATAAACATGAACCAGTTTGCATCTAACTTAGCAACCTTATGAATATTCCAGAATTCTAGTTTTTGGGTTATTGTTGGTTTTACTACATGTCTCTCCTCTCTCTCTCCCTATATAGGTACATATAAATGCATTCTTTTCAAATCCTTCACTGACCTAGCTTTGTCATCCTGCTGGTTCCTTCATTAATAAGCTCCCCAAAAAACCAACCCATTCACCTGTGCTCACTATATATTTCTATAAGAATGGTGTATTTGAAATTCTGAAAACTATACTTTGAGAAACCTTTCACAGTACTTGCTTTTTGCTCCTGCCAACTCTGCCACTTTCTTTGTGACCTCGGGCAAGTGTTTCTGTCTCTGGTCTTTGGTTTCTTCATCAGGCTGGCCTTTCTGGCTCCGACGCGTGATATTTCTAAGTCCTCTTGCAGGGAAGCAAGACTGACAGGCTGCAGTCAAAGAAGCTGGGAGGGGTGTTACAGGGTGTAAACTTCCTGCAACCTTCCTGCCTCCTACAACTCCCTCACCTTGAGAGATGCCCAAGGTCACACAGATATTATTCATAATGACGACCTATTTTTAGGCGGTGTTTGACAGTATCATCTTCCTCATAGAATCCCTCAGCAGCCCAATGAAGAGGCTGTACCATCCCCATTTTATAGATAAACTGAGGTCCAGAGAAATGATGTGGCTTGCCCGAGGTTATACAGCGAGTTACATGTGGGCTCAGCCCGTGAGATTCCAGCTCTCCTAACCTCCTGAATCCCCAGGAGCAAGAGAGGGGCTGGCAGAAGTTGCTCTGGGCCCCCACTCCTATCCAGAGAACCCCCATTTGTATCTGTTGGATACATATTGGGTGCCACACAAGATTGCAAATGAAAAAGGAGCCCAGAAGCTTGAAAACCCCGATCCTAGACAGTCTTCATCTGTCCATGTGAATAGCCTTCTGTTTTCCCCTCCTCCTCTTCCCTTTGGTGAAATACTCGGAGGGGGGTGGTGGATAGAAACATGGTCATGGGAAGAAGTGAGGTGGGCCGACAGGTAAGTCTGCAAGTGTAAGTAAGTGTAAGTGTAAGTAAGGCTAGATGATCCAGCCTCCGGGTAATTCTCTAGATGGTAGCATTCATGGGCTTTTGTTGCTGTTTTTTAAATTTGATAAAAGCTAATTACAAGTGTTCATCACATACCAAGTGTTCTGTGCGTATATTACGTCATTGAAACTTTATAATAGATCGGGTGGGATCTGTTGTTCCCAATTTATGAATAAGAAAACCGAGGTCCCAGGAGGTTAAGTAACTTCCCAAGGGCAGCTAGGAAGTGTCAGGTCTAGAAAGCTGATTACTAAGCTTCTCATCACTACCGCACTGTCCTTTGTGTTTTTCTGTATTTTCCAAGCTTTTGACGATGAATACGTGTTGCTTTCATAATTGTGAAAAAGTCTTACAAGTTACTGACTTAAAAAAAAAAAAAACAACTCCATTTGCCCTGATGTTCTGTGCTTCCCTGGTTCTCACACCCCAACCAGGAACCCCTCCATGGACTCGGGCCTTGCAAACTCCCGCCTTGCTCTCCCTGCCCCCACGCCAGCTTGCATGCGTGGTTGGAGGAGGGGGGGTACGTCCAGTGTCCCAGTCTTGCTGAGGTCTGCTCAAACGGTCTCTGGGAGGCCTCTGGCCCCTGGGGCAAGGCTGGGGGCAGGCCCAGGGAAGGAGAAGGGGAAGTAGGAAGGGATGTGAAACTTGGCCACAGCCAGGCAGGCACCAACCCTGCTGGGTGTCCCACAGCAGTCCCTGGGCAGAGGACAGGAGCACCCAGTTGAACTGACTGCCAGCTGAGGCAGGTGAGGCCAGGACCCGAGGGGGAGGGGGCTGTGAAGTTCAGGGAGCCAGGGGAGCTGGCCTAGGGGGCTGGACGAGGAAGGCAGGGGAAGGAGAACACTGCCCCTGGTTCTGTGCCAAGACAGAGAGGGGGGGTGGCGGGGGGGGGCCTGATCCAGGACCCAGAATAAGTGAGTGGGAGACCTTCTTCATTCCTTGGGTTTGGGAGATGGTGGGAGGTGGCGATATGGACCCATCTGCTCTAACCAGAGTTCCTGGGTTTCGGCTCCCCCAGAACACAAGAAGCTGGGGAAAGGCTGGGAGTATCAGAGCCAGCACGGGGGTCCTATAGAGGGTCCAGCGGGTGCTGAAAGGGGCCAAGTGGGTAGGGGAGTGAGCACACGTGTCGTGTCAGGGGGCTGTGAATTCCTGTGTGGACGCACAGCGCTGCCATCTGGGTGAGAGAGTGTTAATTACATAAGGAGTAGGCGCTCAATAAATATTTGTTCGGTGCAGTTGATCATCCGTAGCAGTGCGTGAACGTGTGTGTCCGGCTGAGCGAGAGGTGGAGTCTCTCTGGGTGTCAGTTTGTGCATCCTGGAGTGTGTAGTGGGTTTTGAGTTTGCTCACTGTGTGTGTGTGGATGTGGGATCAGAGGCTAGGTTTGTGCGTCTAAGTGTGTAACGCAGTGGGAGTGCTCCGTTGTGTGTGGGTATCTGTGCGAACTTCTGGTTCTTCGTACAGGTGTGGGGTCGCTGGAGCTGGGTGGAAGGTAGGCATCGAAGGCCCTTGAGGGTGTGTATGTGCTTCGGCGGTGGGGGGATGTGTCGATATCACTGTAGGTGTGGGATTCACGTGTACGAGATGGGTGTGTGTGAGTGTGTGAGGTCTATCCCTGCCCCATGTCTCCACAGTGGCATCATGGAGGCCCCGTGGGGCTGGCTGGTGGTCTGTGTGCTGGCCGTATCCCTGGCCTCTACGGTGACCCAGGATGTGTGCCGAGCACCGAATGGGAGGGCTGGGGCTGCAGGACCACCCGGCCGAGACGGACGGCCAGGCCTCAAGGGGGAGCAAGGGGAGCCAGGTAAGCCCCTCCCTCTAGACCCCAGCCCCTCATCCCTTGGTAGGGCCTGGCCCCCCGCGGTGGAGGTTTGGGGTGGCACCAAGAGGCAGGAATCCACCTGGGCCCCCGCGTGAAGCCCCTACACTCTGCACTTGGTCCCAGGAGCTGAAGGGAACCTAGCCTTCTCCCTGGGCATGTCCACAGGGTGCCAGGCCTCTCTCTGTATCCCCTTCCCTGCCTGAGTCCTCTATCTCACGGACCACCACAAGCAACAAATGTGAAAGATCTTGGAGCAGCACACAGTCCTGGGTCATTGTTCAGTTACCAGAATGAATAAGGTCTTTAGACTCGGAAGACTCATCTTGCTGTGTGACCTCGAGCAAGTTACTGACCCTCTTTGAGCTTTGGTTCCCTCATCTGTAAAATGAAAAAATAATCCCACCCGGCACATGGAGAGGATCAATTCATGGCAACTATCCTTTTTGCTTCCTTCCAGTCCCCACACCCAGCTCTGTCCCTGCTTCCCCATTCCCAGCCCCTTCTGGCTTCAGAAACTCACATTCTAGAAAAAAGGTTGGGGGTGAAGGAGAAAGGAGGAGGACCTGCTCAGAGTGGAAAAGGAAAATCTCAGTCCCCTTGAGCCTCCCAGCCCATAAGCAGACCAGAAAGATCTGCATAGACATTTGCAATAATTGGCATCCAGCCATCCTAAATGTAGTCCTGAAACTGAAGAAGTCAGGGGCAGTGGCCCAGCGGGGGGTGGAGGACACGGCCATGGGCAGGGCACAGCGGAGGAGCCAGTGTCCTGCTTCTGCTTGAACCTGACAGCTTCCCAAGTACCTATTCCCAGTTTTCTCCACTTTAGAGATAAGGAAGCTGAGGCTCAGAGGTTGAAACACTTGCCCAAGGTCACACAGCCAGCCAGAATCAAGGTCTTGAAGGCCCAGGCACTCCCCCGTCCTCTATCCCAGAGCAGTCGAGGGTCCCAGCCATCTCCCTGAGAACAGGTGGACACTGGACTCTCCCTCCAGATCTGGCCTTTCTCCCCACAGGGGCTCCTGGCATGCGGACGGGCATCCAAGGCCTTAAAGGCGACCAGGGGGACCCTGGGCCCCCTGGAAACCCTGGCAACATGGGCTTCCCTGGGCCCAGTGGTCCCCTTGGGCTCCCTGGCTTCCCAGGACCGAAAGGCATCAAGGGCAACCCAGGAAACATCAAGGACCAGCCACGGCCGGCCTTCTCAGCCATAAGGCGGAACCCACCAATGGGTGGCAACGTGGTCATCTTTGACACGGTCATCACCAACCAGGAAGGCCCGTACCAGAACCACACAGGCCGGTTCATCTGTGCGGTGCCCGGCTACTACTACTTCACTTTCCAGGTGGTGTCCAAGTGGGACATCTGCCTGTCCATCGTGTCATCTGGGAGGGGCCGGTTCCGGCGCTCCTTGGGCTTCTGTGACACCAACAGCAAGGGAATCTTCCAGGTGGTGTCTGGGGGCACGGTTCTCCAGCTACAGCAGGGGGACCAGGTCTGGATTGAAAGAGACCCCGTCAAGGGCCGCATTTACCAGGGTTCTGAGGCAGACAGCGTCTTCAGCGGCTTCCTCATCTTCCCGTCCATCTGAGCCTGGGAAGGACCCCCCCCCCGCCGCTGGCTCCCTCCAGGAGTCTGAGCTCTGGAGAAAAAGGAAGAATACCGTCCATCCCTTCTGATTGAAGGCGTCTCTGTGGTGACATTCACAGGGCTATCACTGACCCATTTACTTTCACACTAACGATATGCTCGTTACTATCGATGGCCTTTATTTCTTTGGAAACGTTTATACTCTTGCAACAGACTGATAAGTAAAATCATCCAACACTTGGAAATAAGGCAAATAGATAACCAGTGTCCTTTCAAGGTCAAATTAAAGCATTGTCTAACAAGCCCTCCTAAGGGTCATCTGACACTCTAGGGGAATGTCACTTAGCTTGACTTTTTATTTGCTATTGATCAGGGCCCAGGCTCTGTAAAGATCGCTGGTAGCTGGTAGCAAACTGATAAGTTACAAATTATTTTTGTCTGGTAGAGAAATCATGCAAATGGTTTCTTTCAATAGAGAAGATAACCCCCGACATTATGACTTTATTGCCCTATAAACATGAACCAGTTTGCATCTAACTTAGCAACCTTATGAATATTCCAGAATTCTAGTTTTTGGGTTATTGTTGGTTTTACTACATGTCTCTCCTCTCTCTCTCCCTATATAGGTACATATAAATGCATTCTTTTCAAATCCTTCACTGACCTAGCTTTGTCATCCTGCTGGTTCCTTCATTAATAAGCTCCCCAAAAAACCAACCCATTCACCTGTGCTCACTATATATTTCTATAAGAATGGTGTATTTGAAATTCTGAAAACTATACTTTGAGAAACCTTTCACAGTACTTGCTTTTTGCTCCTGCCAACTCTGCCACTTTCTTTGTGACCTCGGGCAAGTGTTTCTGTCTCTGGTCTTTGGTTTCTTCATCAGGCTGGCCTTTCTGGCTCCGACGCGTGATATTTCTAAGTCCTCTTGCAGGGAAGCAAGACTGACAGGCTGCAGTCAAAGAAGCTGGGAGGGGTGTTACAGGGTGTAAACTTCCTGCAACCTTCCTGCCTCCTACAACTCCCTCACCTTGAGAGATGCCCAAGGTCACACAGATATTATTCATAATGACGACCTATTTTTAGGCGGTGTTTGACAGTATCATCTTCCTCATAGAATCCCTCAGCAGCCCAATGAAGAGGCTGTACCATCCCCATTTTATAGATAAACTGAGGTCCAGAGAAATGATGTGGCTTGCCCGAGGTTATACAGCGAGTTACATGTGGGCTCAGCCCGTGAGATTCCAGCTCTCCTAACCTCCTGAATCCCCAGGAGCAAGAGAGGGGCTGGCAGAAGTTGCTCTGGGCCCCCACTCCTATCCAGAGAACCCCCATTTGTATCTGTTGGATACATATTGGGTGCCACACAAGATTGCAAATGAAAAAGGAGCCCAGAAGCTTGAAAACCCCGATCCTAGACAGTCTTCATCTGTCCATGTGAATAGCCTTCTGTTTTCCCCTCCTCCTCTTCCCTTTGGTGAAATACTCGGAGGGGGGTGGTGGATAGAAACATGGTCATGGGAAGAAGTGAGGTGGGCCGACAGGTAGTGAGCACCCGGTCTGCAAGTGTAAGTAAGGCTAGATGATCCAGCCAAAAGGTAATTCTCTAGATGGTAGCATTCATGGGCTTTTGTTGCTGTTTTTTAAATTTGATAAAAGCTAATTACAAGTGTTCATCACATACCAAGTGTTCTGTGCGTATATTACGTCATTGAAACTTTATAATAGATCGGGTGGGATCTGTTGTTCCCAATTTATGAATAAGAAAACCGAGGTCCCAGGAGGTTAAGTAACTTCCCAAGGGCAGCTAGGAAGTGTCAGGTCTAGAAAGCTGATTACTAAGCTTCTCATCACTACCGCACTGTCCTTTGTGTTTTTCTGTATTTTCCAAGCTTTTGACGATGAATACGTGTTGCTTTCATAATTGTGAAAAAGTCTTACAAGTTACTGACTTAAAAAAAAAAAAAACAACTCCATTTGCCCTGATGTTCTGTGCTTCCCTGGTTCTCACACCCCAACCAGGAACCCCTCCATGGACTCGGGCCTTGCAAACTCCCGCCTTGCTCTCCCTGCCCCCACGCCAGCTTGCATGCGTGGTTGGAGGAGGGGGGGTACGTCCAGTGTCCCAGTCTTGCTGAGGTCTGCTCAAACGGTCTCTGGGAGGCCTCTGGCCCCTGGGGCAAGGCTGGGGGCAGGCCCAGGGAAGGAGAAGGGGAAGTAGGAAGGGATGTGAAACTTGGCCACAGCCAGGCAGGCACCAACCCTGCTGGGTGTCCCACAGCAGTCCCTGGGCAGAGGACAGGAGCACCCAGTTGAACTGACTGCCAGCTGAGGCAGGTGAGGCCAGGACCCGAGGGGGAGGGGGCTGTGAAGTTCAGGGAGCCAGGGGAGCTGGCCTAGGGGGCTGGACGAGGAAGGCAGGGGAAGGAGAACACTGCCCCTGGTTCTGTGCCAAGACAGAGAGGGGGGGTGGCGGGGGGGGGCCTGATCCAGGACCCAGAATAAGTGAGTGGGAGACCTTCTTCATTCCTTGGGTTTGGGAGATGGTGGGAGGTGGCGATATGGACCCATCTGCTCTAACCAGAGTTCCTGGGTTTCGGCTCCCCCAGAACACAAGAAGCTGGGGAAAGGCTGGGAGTATCAGAGCCAGCACGGGGGTCCTATAGAGGGTCCAGCGGGTGCTGAAAGGGGCCAAGTGGGTAGGGGAGTGAGCACACGTGTCGTGTCAGGGGGCTGTGAATTCCTGTGTGGACGCACAGCGCTGCCATCTGGGTGAGAGAGTGTTAATTACATAAGGAGTAGGCGCTCAATAAATATTTGTTCGGTGCAGTTGATCATCCGTAGCAGTGCGTGAACGTGTGTGTCCGGCTGAGCGAGAGGTGGAGTCTCTCTGGGTGTCAGTTTGTGCATCCTGGAGTGTGTAGTGGGTTTTGAGTTTGCTCACTGTGTGTGTGTGGATGTGGGATCAGAGGCTAGGTTTGTGCGTCTAAGTGTGTAACGCAGTGGGAGTGCTCCGTTGTGTGTGGGTATCTGTGCGAACTTCTGGTTCTTCGTACAGGTGTGGGGTCGCTGGAGCTGGGTGGAAGGTAGGCATCGAAGGCCCTTGAGGGTGTGTATGTGCTTCGGCGGTGGGGGGATGTGTCGATATCACTGTAGGTGTGGGATTCACGTGTACGAGATGGGTGTGTGTGAGTGTGTGAGGTCTATCCCTGCCCCATGTCTCCACAGTGGCATCATGGAGGCCCCGTGGGGCTGGCTGGTGGTCTGTGTGCTGGCCGTATCCCTGGCCTCTACGGTGACCCAGGATGTGTGCCGAGCACCGAATGGGAGGGCTGGGGCTGCAGGACCACCCGGCCGAGACGGACGGCCAGGCCTCAAGGGGGAGCAAGGGGAGCCAGGTAAGCCCCTCCCTCTAGACCCCAGCCCCTCATCCCTTGGTAGGGCCTGGCCCCCCGCGGTGGAGGTTTGGGGTGGCACCAAGAGGCAGGAATCCACCTGGGCCCCCGCGTGAAGCCCCTACACTCTGCACTTGGTCCCAGGAGCTGAAGGGAACCTAGCCTTCTCCCTGGGCATGTCCACAGGGTGCCAGGCCTCTCTCTGTATCCCCTTCCCTGCCTGAGTCCTCTATCTCACGGACCACCACAAGCAACAAATGTGAAAGATCTTGGAGCAGCACACAGTCCTGGGTCATTGTTCAGTTACCAGAATGAATAAGGTCTTTAGACTCGGAAGACTCATCTTGCTGTGTGACCTCGAGCAAGTTACTGACCCTCTTTGAGCTTTGGTTCCCTCATCTGTAAAATGAAAAAATAATCCCACCCGGCACATGGAGAGGATCAATTCATGGCAACTATCCTTTTTGCTTCCTTCCAGTCCCCACACCCAGCTCTGTCCCTGCTTCCCCATTCCCAGCCCCTTCTGGCTTCAGAAACTCACATTCTAGAAAAAAGGTTGGGGGTGAAGGAGAAAGGAGGAGGACCTGCTCAGAGTGGAAAAGGAAAATCTCAGTCCCCTTGAGCCTCCCAGCCCATAAGCAGACCAGAAAGATCTGCATAGACATTTGCAATAATTGGCATCCAGCCATCCTAAATGTAGTCCTGAAACTGAAGAAGTCAGGGGCAGTGGCCCAGCGGGGGGTGGAGGACACGGCCATGGGCAGGGCACAGCGGAGGAGCCAGTGTCCTGCTTCTGCTTGAACCTGACAGCTTCCCAAGTACCTATTCCCAGTTTTCTCCACTTTAGAGATAAGGAAGCTGAGGCTCAGAGGTTGAAACACTTGCCCAAGGTCACACAGCCAGCCAGAATCAAGGTCTTGAAGGCCCAGGCACTCCCCCGTCCTCTATCCCAGAGCAGTCGAGGGTCCCAGCCATCTCCCTGAGAACAGGTGGACACTGGACTCTCCCTCCAGATCTGGCCTTTCTCCCCACAGGGGCTCCTGGCATGCGGACGGGCATCCAAGGCCTTAAAGGCGACCAGGGGGACCCTGGGCCCCCTGGAAACCCTGGCAACATGGGCTTCCCTGGGCCCAGTGGTCCCCTTGGGCTCCCTGGCTTCCCAGGACCGAAAGGCATCAAGGGCAACCCAGGAAACATCAAGGACCAGCCACGGCCGGCCTTCTCAGCCATAAGGCGGAACCCACCAATGGGTGGCAACGTGGTCATCTTTGACACGGTCATCACCAACCAGGAAGGCCCGTACCAGAACCACACAGGCCGGTTCATCTGTGCGGTGCCCGGCTACTACTACTTCACTTTCCAGGTGGTGTCCAAGTGGGACATCTGCCTGTCCATCGTGTCATCTGGGAGGGGCCGGTTCCGGCGCTCCTTGGGCTTCTGTGACACCAACAGCAAGGGAATCTTCCAGGTGGTGTCTGGGGGCACGGTTCTCCAGCTACAGCAGGGGGACCAGGTCTGGATTGAAAGAGACCCCGTCAAGGGCCGCATTTACCAGGGTTCTGAGGCAGACAGCGTCTTCAGCGGCTTCCTCATCTTCCCGTCCATCTGAGCCTGGGAAGGACCCCCGCCCCGCCGCTGGCCCCTGGCCGCACATGCTTCCTGCTGTGTGACTCTGGCCCACTCGCTCCACCTCTCTGGTTTCTGTGGTCTGCTCTGTATGGGGGTGCTGTTGCTTTAGCTGCCTGCAGAGAGAGGGCTGGCTCCTGGAGCCCCGAGCACTTGCTGCCCACTGCCCACTGTAAGAAGGTGGGTTTCTTAGGGTTCTTCCTGGAATAAACACCCAAGTCCGCGTGCTGAGCCTGAAGTTCGGTCGCTACGCCGGGCACTGGGAGGGAGCATACGAATGACGATCGTTGAGTGCTTACAAGGCAGGCCCGTATTTTGTATTTTATAACGTGTTTAGGAGGTCCTGGGAGCTTCATCGGCCTGGGTTCAAATCCTAGCACCACCACTTACCAGTTGGCCAACCGTGTGCATATGATATAACTTCAGTGAACTCTGTTTCCTCATCTGTAAATAAGGACGAACAATGGAATCACAAGGGCACTTGCTTCAAAGGCTTGTTGGGAGGATTGAATGGCTTAATACGTGAGAATCGCAGAGCCGTGTCTCATTCATAGTAAGGGCTATGGAAGCGTGAGCTACTACTGTATTTTGTTTAATCTGTACAGCTGAGGGCTGAGGTGGGGCTCATGGCCCTATAATAAAGCAGGCTGGAGCATGGGGTGGTCATGGAGCCCAAGGTCAGTGTTGAAGAGGTAGAGTCAGGATTTAAACCCAGATCTTACTGGTACCCAAGCCTGTGTGTGTAACTGCGACCCTTTCTAGCCTCCACAGCCACATGCCCGACACACCTGTTTTCCAACCCTCGACCAGCAAAACAAGGGCAAGACTCAGAAGTGGGGGGCAGTTGGCCCAAGGGCAGCCTCCCTCCTCCCCAAAGCGAGGTTTTGGGAATCCAGCCCCCAGGCTTCCCCCCCGGGCAGACATGGAGGTGGGGGCTGCCTCCCTCCCGGGCTGGGCATCCGTCCCGGGCTGGGACTGAGAAGGTCTGGAGTGCTCGTGGTGCACATTCCCAGGGTCCCACTTAGCCTGTCCGGAGCTGCTCAGAGGCAAGAAGCCCCACCATGTCCTCTGAATGTGAAGACAGTAAGGAGCCGGGAGTTCGGTCCTGAGGATGTCTAATGCCCTGTGCTTTTCCCAAGGAAGCCGTTTGTGCCCCGTGCTGCGCAGACACCACACCTGCACTCGTCTCCCATGAGATGCACGTGGACCCACATTCCCGGCCTGAGACCTGCCCACTCCCCACTGGCAGGGATCCCCTCCCGCAGCACACACCCCAGCCACTCCCCGAGACGCACCGTGCACAGCCCTGCCAGGCACACCAGCTGCACCTTCAAACCCACGGGCATCCTTGGGGTGTAGGTGCTGTCGTACCCAGGCACTCCCCGCCTCAGATACCCACATGCCCCCCGAACTGTCAGAAGTACACTCACACGCACACACACACCCCTCGAGACCTGTGTCCCAGACACACCCCTGCCATGCAGGTGTGAACGTCCTCCTCCCCCTCCAACGCGCATGCGCCATAGAAATGCCCAGTTCTCTCACCTGCTGACCCTCACACACGCTCCCGCTCCCGCTGGGCCACGCTCCCAGCCACAGGAACGGTCTTTCCCCCCTACTAACTGACACGCAAGCAGCCTGAGAGTCCTCACAAACCCGTACCTCCCCCCCAGGCCTCTGACAGACACCCAAGACTCTCGCCTGGGGCTACCCGGCCCTGCCAACTTCTGGGGGTGGGGAGGAAGAGGGCGACTCCTCTGCGGCCCCAGGGCAGTGCTGGACACCTCCGGCCCCTCTGCGTCCTTCGGGCCTCGGCTGTGCCCCAGCTCTCTGCCTCCCTGCGCAGAACACACGCTCCCGTGGACCAGCAAAAGAAACAGATCTTCGAGCACCTGGACATTTCCTAGCCATTGATGCATTGAATCTCAGCAATCCCTCCTAACTGAGGCTCAGAGAAAGGAGACCCCTACCCAAGGTCACACTGCCAGAGAGTGGCAGGACCTAGATTTGAATCCGCTCTGCCAGACCCCAAAGTGGAGGAGAGCTCTTTTTGTTGCAATGGGACTCAAAGATGTCAGGAGTGCAGCCCCTGTAAGTGGTGGGAGAGACTAGGCTAGAGAAATGTGAGTGCAGGGAGTGTCCAGCTGCTCCTTCTGCTAAATTCCACCCATACGCACCCCCTCACCACCCTCCCCTGAGGCAAATCACTGGCAGGGCATGGAGAAGGGGAGCAGGCTCTGGCGGAGCCCGACTGGGCTGGGCAGCTGGGGCAGGGCGGGCTGAGCACGGGCCGAGGCTGCCACCTGCTGGACGACACAGACCCAGGCGCAAACAAGGTGAGAATGGAAGATGGGGGCTCCCCACCAATGCTGTGTCTACTGTTGCTGCTCTTCCCAGTCCTCCACCTGCTGGGGCTTCCAGGGCCAAGTTCATTCACATCCTTTCTGTCATCCCACACTCTGCAGTCCTGTGCCACAGGGTGGAGGGACAGATGGGGAGACCAAGGCCGTCGGGGTCACTTGGTGGGGCAGGAGCAGAGCTGTGAACTCCTGCTCCTTTCCGGCACCAGGCTGAGCACTGCCCATGCATCACGCACGGGGTCCTCCCACTGCCCTGCATGGGAGCTATTGGAACCCCCCCCCCATTTATGGAGGAGGAACTGATGCTCAGGGAGGTCAAAGGCCTCACCCTGAGTGACACCGGTGGCAAGTGTGGGGTCAGGGTTGGAACCCTCAGCTGCTCGACAGCCCCTCGTCCTCAGAATGTCATAGGAGAAGAGGGAGAGAGGAGAGGACCCTCTCCCAGCTCTGCCAGCCTGGCCCCAACCAGCAGCCCTCCAGCAGCCACCACAGTCTCCAAGGCCAGAGGCAGGGTGCCGGAGATGGAGGCGAGGGAGGCAGGGGCCCCAGCAAAGGAAGAGGCATCCACATGCAAAGCCTGGACCTCCCCCACCACTCAGTATACAGATGGGAAGCCTGAAGCCTAGAGTGGTTCGCGGAGGGCCTCCGAGCGAGGGAGTGGCAGGGCCGGAAGGAGATCCGAGGCCACTGACTCCACAGCCAGTGTCTGTCCACCACAGCAGGCTGCCTGCTATAGAAGCTTGCCCATCCTGGGTGTCCACCTCCAAGTATAACAAACGAGAAGGGCAAATGGAAGTTTCTAGAAAAAGGCCTGCCACTTGACAAGTGTGCGTGAGGTTTGTTTCTGGGGGCAGCTAAGCAGAAGGGTCAGAGCAAGGCTTTGGACCCCAAGAAACCATTTACACGTGATTTTTGGTAAGGGCTTTCACCCCCCTGAGACTCAGTTTCCTCATCTCTAAAGGGGGTGTTATAACTTCCTCCTAGGGACATTGTAAAACAGCTGTCTCAGGCACAATAAATGCCACAACTGGACACACACACTCACACACAGTCCCTCCCGCAGATCCGGGGCAGTGGACATTTCCTCATTTCAGACACGCATGACCCTGGGGTGGGGAACACAGGGGCATTGCCGCGGTCAGCCAGGCTCAGTACCCAGAAGAAAGTACTGAGTCAGGAAAAATTATGGGAAAGGGGATGTGGGATTGGGGGCAGGATGAGCAGAGGGGAGGGGGCCGCCCAGCCTGCTCTGGGCCCTCCTCGCTGTGTCTACTCTGACACGGTGTCCTCCTGCCCGGGAGAAGGGAAGCAGATTTGAGGACATCTCTGTGAGCAGATCAGAGTCCTGCCACCCCAGGTGAGGCCAGGACCTCCGCCCAGGCGGGGGCAAATGGCAGTTTCCCCCGGCCGCCTCCCTGAAATATGGGGCCAATTTGATTCGTGAGAGGAACGAGGGTCCCCGTTGCTGCTGAGCTGAGGGCCTGGGCTCAAAGGAGGTCCCATCCTCTGTCCATCTTGCGGTCCCAGGCCCCAAGGGGCAAGGGGCCTGGGGAAGGGAGGTAGGCTCCTGAGGGCTGAGAAGCAAGAGAGTGAGCATAGAGTGAGGAAGGTGGGTGAGGGGCTGGGTGGGCCATCTCAGCTCTCTCCCCACCCAGATCCTTCCTCTGGATGGTCATGGGGTCCAGCTCCCGGCCCCACCTTGGACTAGACCTGCTGCTGCTCCTGCTGGCGCTGCCACTCGGGGGCCAGGCCAGCACAGGCTGCTACGGGATCCCCGGGATGCCGGGCCTACCAGGGGCCCCAGGGAAGGATGGATACGATGGACTGCCAGGGCCCAAGGGTGAGCCAGGTGAGTCTGCCGGCCTGCTGGGGCGGGGTCCCCTGAGGCCTGGGGGCAGCGGGCAAAGTGTCCATCTGGGGCTGAGCTGGGGGGAGAAGGACAGCAACTTGTTGGCAAGACGTACAGTCCTTCCTGTCGCACCTGCTCCCAGAGCAGAGTCCAGCTTTCCTGGCAGGTGCAGCCCATCTCTCCTCAGAGCCCAGGACTCCGTCCCCCCATTCCCTAATTTTGTGCCTCAGTTTCTCGTCTGACACCAGGGAGAGAAAAGGGGCACCTGTCCCAGGAGGTGGCAGGGAGGATCACAGGAGACGATCTTGTAGACCTCTGGCAAACTCTAAAGTGCTGTGCTCTTTGATTACAGCCCCTCCACCACCTGCCCTGCAGCACGGACCCCGGGGGGGGGGTGGAAAGGGGGGCCCACACAGTGAGTGTCCACAACGCACAGACGGCGGGGATTCAAATCCCAGCCCTACCACTTCCCTGTGCGAAGTGCCTCAGTGTCCTCATCTGTCGAATGGGGAGATGGTGGTACCTTCTGCCCAGGGGTGCTGGGATGATTAAACATGTTGAAACGTAAAACAGCACCGCACACACGGTAAGGGCTCAGGGACGCGTAAACTATGCGTGTTATAGCTGTTGTCATCACTGTTTTTATGGGAGGTCTGTGCTTACCTCCCTCCCTAGGATCCTGAGTAGTTGGGGGCAGGGAGAAGTCAGGATCGCAGAATGATGGGCAAGCCCTAGCCTGAGCAAAGGGGGCTGAGGACACGAGGGGGCGCGGGTGCTGGGCAAGTGCTGGAGTCCGGGGGTGCCTTCTCGGTCAGAAGGTGCATATGTGGGACGCACATGTCTGGAGCCCACGTGGGGGAGACTGGGGTGAGGTTGGACAGAGGTGATGGGGGGGGCAGAAGAGGTGGGGGGGCAGGCTAGGGGCGAGGAATGTCCTTAGGAATTTCCCCAGTGTCGTCTTCCCTGCTGGCTATAGAATGGAATTTTGCCAACATTCCAGAAGGAATTCTCTGATTCAGGGTGAGCCAAATGAGGCCCCTGGGTCTGCCATTTTTCCAGAACTTATACTGTGCAGCTGCCTCTGGCCATCTCGTGGCCCAGAGTGGCTGATGGCCACCAATTTTTATTGAGCTCCTGCTATATGCCAGGCATGGTTCCGAATGCTCAGCGTATGTGTACCTTATGGAGTAGATAAAATTGTTAACTCTGTTTTACAAGTGAGAAAAACGCAGCCAAATCTTTTTTTAAAAGTAAATGTCAAAGCTGCGGTTCAGAGAAACTGAGCAACTTACCCAAAGTCACACAGTGGAATCCTGTCCTACTCCAAAGGCCACGCCTTTAGCCCCTACCCGCCACTGCTGCTCAGGTCCCCCCCACTGCATGTCCTCCCCCTCCCAATCAGTTGCTGGAAGATATCGGGAAAGGATGAGACATCGCCCTGCACCCCTTGCAGCTCTCAGCAGCAGCTCTCCGGGTTCCGTTCTGTTACGTCCTTTCCTCAGTTAGGCACGCAGAGGCTGGGGGAGGGGAGGTCACCTGCCCAGGTCACACAGCTTTCGCCTAGGTCTGTTGGGTCCTGAGCCCCCTCTCCTAACCCCAGGATCTAAAAGGCTCACAGAGCCGTAGAGGGAGAATCTGTCACAAACCGGTCGGCACAGACAGCCCACCGTAAGGAAGTCAGAGGAGGAAGTGGCCACGAGGGTTGGCAGGCTTGACCAGAGAGGGCTTCCGGGACGAGGAGACTAGAGCCAGGCCCTCAAAGATAAGTACAGTTTGGACAAGGGGAGAAAAATCTCACAGAGGCTCAGATAGTCAGGGCTGTCAAATAAAAGAATCACACGCTCTGACCGGACTCAGCCAGACTCGAGTTTCAGTCCCGACTCCTCCTCCTACTGGCTGCTTGGCCTCGAGCGGGTCTCTGGCCTTAGTTTCCTCCTCTGTACCACGAGAGAAGCTGAGCCAGCCCAGGTGTCATAAGAGGCTCCAGGGGGCTGAATGGGGCCGGGGAGCCGGAGACAGCAACCCCGTTAGTGGGGCCGTTTCTGTTTGGCTCCATCCGGTGGTTCCCGTGTGCTAAGCTGGCCCGGGGTGGTTCCGTCTCAGAAACAGATACAAGTTTTGTGGGGTTCTGAAGCTTATAAAATGTCGAGGACCCTCTTTTAAAAAATACTGCAGGGGCGCCTGGGTGGCACAGCGGTTGAGCGTCTGCCTTCGGCTCAGGGCATGATCCCGGCGTTCTGGGATCGAGCCCCACATCAGGCTCCTCCGCTATGAGCCTGCTTCTTCCTCTCCCACTCCCCCTGCTTGTGTTCCCTCTCTCGCTGGCTGTCTCTATCTCTGTCGAATAAATAAATAAAATCTTTTAAAAAAATAATGCAAAATTATGGGTACATTTGATTGCGGGGAGGGGGTGGTCACACAACCTGCGCGTGCTACGGAGTCGTGTTGGAACGAGCTCGACACCTCCTGGGGCTGCCTAGTCCTCCCCTCTCCATCACAAATATGGAAACTGAGGCCGACAGACAGGGCACCGCCTTAGCCACGGTCCGAGGCCGTCACGGGAAGGCAGGGCTCCAACCAGGGCCTCCCTCCCCTCTGACTCCCTGCCCCTGCCCCCAGGTGATAATCCTTCTGGGGAAGGAGGTTCCAGAGGCTAAACTCCGGTGTTATGTCCTTTGGAGGACACCCCCAGGGTCCTTGCCCCATCACTTCTCTCCCACCTGCTCTCTCCCCAGGAATCCCAGCTATCCCTGGAACACGAGGACCCAAGGGTCAGAAGGGAGAACCCGGCACTCCTGGCTTTCCTGGGAAAAATGGCCCCATGGGAACCCCTGGAATTCCAGGGCTTCCCGGCCTCAAAGGACCCCCGGGGGAGCCAGGCGAGGAGGGCAGATACAAGCAGAAGCACCAGTCTGTGTTCACAGTCACACGGCAGACGGCCGAGTACCCCAGGCCCAACAGCCTGGTCAAGTTCAACACGGTCATCACCAACCCGCAGGGGGATTATGACACGAGCACCGGCAAGTTCACCTGCAAAGTCCCGGGGCTTTACTACTTTGTGTACCACGCGTCGCAGACGGCCAACCTGTGCGTGCACCTGTACCGAAGCGGCAACAAGGTGACCACCTTCTGCGACCACATGTCCAACAGCAAGCAGGTCAGCTCGGGCGGCGTGCTGCTGCGGCTGCAGGTGGGTGAGCAGGTGTGGCTGGCGGTCAATGACTACCACGGCATGGTGGGCACCGAAGGCTCCGACAGCGTCTTCTCTGGCTTCCTGCTCTTTCCTGACTAGGGCGGTCAGGCCTGCTCCAGCCCCAGAGCCGCCCCGCCTCCCTCAGCTTCCCGGCAAGAACCGCTACGCTCCGGCCGTTCTCCCCACCTGATGGACTCTTCCTCCAGGAAGCCCACCCTGACCCCCGGCCCCACGTTCTCTCCCTCCTCTGAGCTCCTTCAGGAGTCACTGCTTTGAGACTTAACCAACACCTTCTAATACTGTCAATTGTTTTTTTTTTTTTTTCCACCCAAGTCTTGGGAAAGGCAAGGAGATATATAAATAAATAAATAAATAAATTGATAAATGCGTGGCTCAGGCTTCTCACTGCCAAGTTCGCGAAGAAGCCTCTCCATCCTCAGCTTTGCACCTGCCGCAGCCATCTGCAGGCTCTAGATTTAGACAGAGCATCTAGTTCGTGCTTAGTAAAGGTTGGCGCCAATGTTGAGACACTCAGCGTCCTGTGGCCATTTGGGAGAGTGTGATTGAAGGCCCCAAGTGGTCCCCAGTGGGCCATCTGCTGTCACTTGTTTGGGTGAGAGGTGCTACTGTCAGTACAGTTATCCGCGCTCACAGGTAATAGGAGTGTTTGAATTCCCAGACCGATGGTGACCTACGTTAAATTGTGGTTGCACCCGTCACAGGAAGGGTTTGGGCTCAGGTAAGTCCCATGTTGACCAAGAACAGATGTGTGATGAATTTGTGCTGAATTAATGAGTTAGTTGGGGCAAATGAATGAATGAATAGTGGGTAAATGAGTGACTAAAAGCAGAGTAAAAGAATGAGTGAGATGGGCATGAGCCTGTAAGAGAGAGAATCTGTCCCCCCAGTCGTCTGATTCACCCCAAATAACTGACAAACTCTGGGAGCCTCCAGGAGCTCAACGAAAACCACTTCCGCCCCCAGGCCTGCAGACTTCCACGGCAAGGCTTCTGACGGTTGGGCCCAGCTGGTATGATCTTGGTTGGAGGACCAGGAAGCCCGACACTAGCCATAGCACTTGCACTGTGGTGACCATGAGAAGGATTGACAGTTCAAGTTCTAAAGAGATGAAAGGTTATAACTTTCCTGGGCAGACTGCCGGTCTGGCCTCGGAGCCCACGGAGACCCAAGGAGAACCCACCCTGGCCTGGCTGGGATCTCAGCTTGCTTCCACAAGGCCCCACGGAGCTCACAGAGGCACTGACCCACCGGGCGGGCTGTCAGAGCAGTGGCTGCAACCCACGACCACCTCCACCCACTTTGGCTCCTTTGTTCGTAAAAAGAGCCAGTCCACACCCTCCTGCCTTTGCCATGTTGTTTCTTCGTCCTGTAGAGACCCCACCCCGCTCACACTAGTCCTCTATCCACCTGGGTAATACACACTCAACTGTCAGGGTTCAACACAAAGATCACCTCCTCCACGAAGCCTTCCCTGATTCTCCCACAGTGCCCTCCAGAGCCTTGGATCACAAACTAGTGACTTTTTAGAACCTAGGTTCCTTAATCTGGAGGTACAACAAAACCATGTGTGTACACACACACACACACACACACACACACACACACACACAGTGGGAACAGAGGCAAGAACCTAGGAGCCCCGGCTGGGTCATGGGGTGCCTCTGGCAGAGACAGGGCTAGGTCACAGGGCCACTCCCCGCATGGCTCTCCTCCATCAGCCACTTAGCAGTCCACCCAGCAGTGCCCCAAGTGATACATCTTTCTTCTCATTTCTCTTTTGTTTAAAAAATCAATACACCGTTTATGGAGGCCACAGGGTCAGATCAGAAACCTGTACTTTGGAAGCGACAATTTTTGTGCCATTTTTATTTTCCATAATTGTTTCCTTGTTGTTCTCGCTTTGTCAGGAGAGACAGGCCTTTGAAAATGCCAACTTGTCTGCTGGGCTGAGGTGAACCCGGCGAGGGCTTCGAAGGGGGGCAGGCAAGGAGGAGTGGGGGTGGGACAGGAGTGGGGCTAGGACACCCCGAGGGGCGGCTTGAGTCTGCTTGAGATTGTCTCTCTCCCTCTCCTGCAGCCCCTCCCCCCTCAAATAAAATAAATAAAATATTTTTTTAAATGAATAAGACACCCTGAGCCTCAAGGAATCCCTCTTGGGTCACAGAATCTTGAGTAATTGCACATTTCTTCCCCCACCCTTGCTAGGGATCATCCCCTCTGTGTCAGGGATGCAAGACAGAGATTTTTACAGGTACAGACACTAGCTGACTCCTACTCAGGGGCCGAGGCTCCGAGACCCTTCCACTCCTGGTTCCTGATCCAGGCATGGCTCCCATGCACCCAGGCTCCAAGAATTCAGTCCTCTCTTCATACATATAACACTGTCCCCAGGCTCACATGGGGGGCCCACAGAAGGCTGGGCCCTGGACATGCCTGGTTACCTCACTGGCCCCCCATAACCCATGCCTTCCATTCATATATGGGGAAACTGAGGCCAGTAAATATGCCTGAGGCCACATAACTAGACCAAGGCAAAGCTGGGATTCAGACTTGGGAGAGGCTGATTCCTAAGCCCGTGCCGGTCCTCCCCTCCCTGCTGCCTCCTGCTCTTAGTCTCGAGCTGTCTCCTTGAACGCCAAGTTCAAGCTTACCTTTTCTCTTTGCCATCAGCCACCAAACAATTAGAAGCCCAGGCCCAGGGGGCCCTTGGGACCCTCAGAAGAACCCTGGCCCTGCCACCTATGAATTTACAATTTTATAGGTACAGAGACCAAGTGGTACAGAGCTCCACCCTCCTCCCTGCTCAGAATCCACTCCCTTCCCCTCCTCATCCAGGCCGAGTCCCCTCGGGTCTACGTTGGCTGAGCCCAGAGACCCTTTGGTTTTACCAAACTAGTCTCTTCTTTCCCTAATCGCCACTGCAGGTAACCCTTAATTTCCATCAATCAACATCCACAAGTCCGAAGGTGTTCTATCTGCAAGCACAGCCGTCAAGTGGGGCCCTCCTGACCTGTGGCAGCAGCTGGCACTGGCTGGGTACCCGGCCCTGCGAGGGGCATGCATCACATTGCCCTAGACGCACCCCCAGCCAGCAGGCCGACACCCCGGTGCCAGCGACGTCTGGCTCTGAGTCCTGCAGCTGCCGCTTGTATGAGGTATGGGTTCCAGCAGTCCCCTCTTTTTTCTTTTCTTTTTTTCAAGATTTATTTATGTTAGAGAGCGAGAGCACACGCACGTGCAGAGGGGCAGAGGGAGAGAGAAGGCGAGAAGGGGACTCCCCGCTGAGCAGAGCCCGGCGTAGGGCTCGACCCCACCACCTAGGGGATCACAACCTGAGCCGAAACCGAAGAGTCCGACGTTCAACCAGCTGAGCCACCCAGGCACCCCTGGTCCTTTTTCTCTGACATTTATCACAGCGGCCATGAGACCACTGTGCCACTCAATGTTTAACGCCATCTCCCCCAGTAGAAGGAACTCTCCGTGGGGACAGGAGCCATGGCTGATCCGCTCGTGACTCTGTCTCCAGCACCTGGCACAGAGACGTTCGTGATAAACATTTGCTCAGTGATGACTTTCTCCCCTCTCAGCCTCAGTTTTCCCATATCTAAGGTGAGAGGAATGAGCCGGGTGACCTCCAAGCCCCTCTCCAGCCCTGACCTGGTGTGATTCCAGGAGCAACAAGCAATAAGCCCCTGCCTATGCCCATCGCTGTCATCAGCTCCGAGCCCTGCTGTAAGCAGAGGAAGGGCTATCAATAAATAATGACTGCATTTAAAATTCATTATTAGATAATTTTCTGAGAACAGGGCAAGAGCGGAAGTATAGAATGAGAAGAAGGCGGAGAGAAGATGAGCCCAGAAAAGGGAAGCCTGAGACATGGCGTGATATTAACAATTAACACGTGCCCTTTACTTTCTAGTTTACCCACCACTTTCTCCTCCACGATCGCAAATGAGGCCCCAGTGCCCTGTGCTGTCTACAGAGCAGGTGTAATTATAGTCTCATCATCCAGCAGAGGAAATTGGGGCTCCCTTGGGTCCTCTTGGCGGAGAACATGGAGGCCCCCATTTGAGACCTCAGGAATCAAACTCTCTGATGAGTGGCAGAGCCAGAATATGAATCACGATTTCTGACTCCAAATCCAGTGCTCAGGCACCAGGCCAGCCATGTTCTCATTCCAGTGAGGAACACCCAGGCCTACTGTAGGGGGTCACAAGGCCGGCGGCCCTGGCACGCAAACCACCAGTTGTGGACATTCTCCCAGCACCGCCTGTTCCCCCAACAGCTGCTGAGCTGGCGAAACCAAACTGGCCACCTACCCTCCCCATTTACAGTAAACCCCTGCGAGATCGCAGAAATGGGACCTGAAACTGCCTGGATG
This sequence comes from Ursus maritimus, assembly GCF_017311325.1. Classification (NCBI taxonomy): domain Eukaryota; kingdom Metazoa; phylum Chordata; class Mammalia; order Carnivora; family Ursidae; genus Ursus; species Ursus maritimus. The sequence continues at coordinate 16,583,669 of NW_024425786.1, forward strand.
GGCTAAAAGTGGGGGGGGGGACGTCCTGCTGGGCCCGCGGGAGGGGGCCGTCAGGGGAAGGCCCTCCCTGTCTCTGGGGAATGGAACTTCCGCTTTGGCCTGAGAGCAGCAGGCGTCTGGCTCCTGGTCCCACTGCTGCCCAGTCCAGCGGCCTCCCCGGACACCAGGTTCCCAGGTGAGGATGGGGCTCGGCGCCTGGGGGGACGGGCCAGCAGGACCCATGTGGCAGAGGGTGACAATTTCCAAAGGGGAGCCCTTGCATCCCCTGCCTCAGAGCCCCCGGGGGTGATTAACCGTGTGGATCCCCAGGCCCGATCCCAGACCTGGGGAATCAGACCCCCTGGGCTGCACTTGGGAGCCTGCCTGGGAGTCTCTCCGGGGCCCCAAGTGCTGGGAGGCAGCCTCACATGGGGAGCCACTAACATAGGGACTTTGGAGTCCCGGCAACTGAAGCTGAGTCCTGCTTCTGTCTCTTAGATGCTGGCGACCTAGGGCGAGGCCTATCACCTCTCTCAGTTTGGACCCTCTCTGGGAATAATAGAACCTTCTAGGGGTACTGGGAACCCCACAGGAGGTCAAGCTCACCCAGTGCTTAGCAAACAACATGGTTCAAGATATGTCAGAGGCAGAGGTGAAATTAGAACCCAGGCCTCCTTCTACCCAGCCCAGCTTTTTCCAACACCTGCCTTCTCTCATTTCCTCTCTGTCTGCTGAGAAAACTCAGCTCGACTCTTTCAAGGAACGAATTTGACTTGTCGGTGGAGTTGCGATTAGCTATTAGTTAGCACTGAGTGAACTGAATCATATTGGTAAAGAGGGGGTGGGATCAGATGCCCCACGGGAGACCTCATTCCTCTTAGACTCCGTCTCATTTAATCCTCTGGCAGCCCTGACAGGTAGCAGTTAGCTTTGCTAAAGAGGCTCAGAGAGGTTAAGGCACTCGCCTGAGGCCACACAGCGAGGTGCCGGCGGAGGGGGAGTTCCAAGTCCAGTTGGCCTGATTCCAAGTGGTGGGGGGGTGTGGGAAGGGACTGTCAGGGGCTGGAAGGAGATGGGAGGGCTGGTGACACGGGAAAGAGGTGAGGAGCAAGGTTGGCGGTGGTGACAGGCGCGGGGGCAGGGATCAGACCAGATGAGTCCTAGGTCCCTGCCCACATCTGAGACTCAGTGGCCCCTGAGATGAGCCAGACCCCGGATCTTCCCACTTCCCCTAGGAAGCCTGAGTCTCACTGTGGGTCTGGGTCTGGACCCACTGCCCTCATCCCCTCACCCCCAGGTTGGAGCTCTCCCCCCCCCTCCCCGAGCTGCATTCACCTGAGAACTCCTCTCCGCAAGCCCCATCTCCCAAAGGGGCTAGATCCTATTTTATACTTTTCCAGACATCCTCCATCATATCCCGGACCTTGGGGATTCTTGGATGACGGGGATAATACAGAAACAGCTAATATTCCTTTAGCATTTCCGCCATGCCAGACCCTACCTCATCCGTCCTCCCACCGACCCTACATGGCAGAGATTAGTATTATCCCCACTTCGTGGAAGGGGAAAGGTGCCAGAGAGAAGTGATTTGCCTGAGGCCCTCTCCTGGAAGTGGCGGCGGCCGGATTCGGACCCTGGCAGGGTTGCTATCCTTCTGACACCAGGGGCCTCTCACCACGGCCTCTGACACATAGTCTCTGGGCAGCCACAGCGGCAGGAGCAGTAAGGATAGACGCCTCCTGCCCCGACACCGGCCCATCCCCAGCGCGGCTCAAAATGCCCCCGCACATTAGCCACCGTCAGCCTGTCTGGCTCCAAGGCCCATGTTTGAACCACCAGACCTAACAGCCTCTTCACGGAACACCCTGTGAGGTTTAAGGTCCAGTGGACGTGGGTTGGAATCCCAGCCACAAGGCGGCCGTGTGACCTTGATGGGGGTCCCACCCTCTCTAATACCCCATTGCCCCATCTGGAGAAGGAGAAAGCCGGGTGCTTTCCTGGGGGGTTGTGGTAAGGACCCCATGAGATGAGATATTGGCTCGTAAAGTGTTTGGCCCAGAGCCTGGCTCAGTGCCCGATGCACGGGTTGTTGAAGTTGTCAGATCCGCCGTTTCATAAAACTTCCAGGAAGAGTAGGAACTGATACTTATGCAAAGATAAAGGTTTTAGGTTAAATATATATTATGTGAATGTCACCTTAATTTTTTGTAAGGATTTATTTATTTTATTTTAGAGAGAGAGAGCGAGCACGAGTGGGAGGGGCAGAGGGAGAGGGGGAGAGAATCCCAAGCAGACGCCGCACTGAGCGCAGAGCCCGACGTGGGGCTCGACCCCATGACCCCAAGATCGCAACCTGAGCCGAAACCAAGAGTCAGGTGCCTAACCGACGGTGCCACCCAGGTGCCCCTGTCACCTCAATTTTTTAAAACAATGTCGGATTCGATGCGTTTTAAGGTTCCTTCTGTCTTGAGAATTAATGCTATGGGGTGCTGGCTGTGCTGATTGGCTCAAGACAGCTCAGTTCTTCCTGGTTCTCTGGGATTCAGAAGGGGCCAGTGCTTCCCTCTGACCCGGGCCTGTGGAGGGACCTGAGAATATTGCATTGGCTGAGATGGCCTGGTGGGTGGGCAGGGATACTGGCTTCAGAGCCAGACAGGCCTGGGTTTGAGTCCTGGCTACGGTCCTTCCTGTATGACCCTGTGCGAGTGTCTGGGCCTCCCTGAGCTTCAGTGTCCTCTTCCGTATAAAAATAATAGCTTCCTCCAGGCAGGGCTGCCCTGAGGATATGAGGTGGCCCGCTGTGGAAACAGCACAGGCATCCTGAACTCCGAAGCTCTAATGAGTGAGAACGCTTGCATGCAGACCGGAAGCCCGTGAACCGCAGCCTCGACCTCCCATCCCTCTGACCCCTACTCCCCTCCAGCCACACTGGCCTCCCTGCGGGTCCTTGATACTCCCGGTGCTGTCCTACCCCTGGGCCTTTGTCCCCGCTTCCTTTCCTCCCGGAACATTCTTGCTCCAGCCGTTTCTGAGCCTCCAGGTCAGAACCCCCCTTTCCAGAAAGCCACCCACCTGCCCCTCAACCCCAGTTGCTCTCCCTCTCCCTCCAAGCCCCCGCGTTTCCTACCAAGCGCTCTGCACAGTCTCTCGCTACTTCCATTTACTTGTATGTTGACCTGTTTATCGTCCGCCTTCCCCTAAGACGGTCAGCTCCGTGAAAGCAGGAGCCATATCTGTGTTACCCCGGCACCCGGTGCGGGGTCTGCTCTGGTGCAAAGGACACACTCAGTGAATACATGAAGGGGTGAATGAATGATTGCACACGTGCTAGGAGTCTCCATGGTAGTAACCCACTCCACCTTCTCGTCCCCCCGCAGGAGTAGCTGAGACAGGGCGGTGATGAAGACCCCGCGGGGCGGCGTTCTGGCGCTGCTGCTGCTCCTGGGTCTGCTGGATGTCTCCCGGGCCCAAGACAGCTGTACCGGACACCCGGGCATCCCTGGCATTCCGGGCATCCCCGGCGCACCGGGCTCTAACGGCAAACCTGGGACCCCGGGGACAAAGGGAGAGAAAGGTACTGCAGGTTTTGGGGGTACCCTTGTGTCATTGAGCAAGGCCCCGTCTCCTGCCTCCCGGTCACAGCTGCTCACCCGAGAGACGGCAAAAGCGCTTGCACATCCATCCGTTGCCAAGCCCATCCTCCACAATGACTTTGCGAACAGGGGATTCCGATTCCCATTTTACAGCCTGGAAAACTGATGTCCGGAAAGGCTACTGATTTGCCCAAGGGAGCCGGGTCTATGTTGAGGCTGAGAGCAGACCGTGGCTCTCTCACCCCGTGGCTCTCTCTTCAGGCAGAGAGAAAGCACTGTGGCAGACGGGCAGCCCCGGGCTGCCTCCTGGGGGAGTGGCTTCCCCTCTCTGAAATGCGGGATCTTCACCTATAAAACGAGGGCAGATTCTTTGCGGGGTTGTCACAGGGTTCAAATAAGACTTCCCACCAAGACACCCCGCCCCTGTAAAATGTACTTCATTTAACCCAAACCAACCACTGTCCTCACGTAATCGCAAGTAACCCTCACAATCCCGCAAAATATCCTCGTGCCCATTTTACAGAGCAGGAAGCTGAGCCCCAAAGACTGTGACTCCGTCAAGGCAACAGGACTGATAATGGCAGGTGTGGCAGGACATCTGTCGGTCCCCTGGGCCCAAGGTCTCAGCCACCATACTCTACCACTTTCCTGGAAAAGAGGTTTTCTCTCGCACTGTCCCAGACTGAGGGGTAGCAGCTGCTTGGGTGGCCGTGACAAGGTTTCTAAGGTCCACTTCCAGGCTCTGGTGAAAGGAACGTCGGGATTGATTAAAGATGCCTGCCGTGGGGGCGGGAGTGGGGAGGGACAGCATGCGGGCCAGGAAATCATTACCCAGCTCCAGGCCGGAGTAAGAGAGCCTGCATGAGCAGGCGAGGAGCGCAGGCCCAGCACCTTCCCGGAGCAGACACCGCTGTCCGCGCCTCGGGCATCAGGTCCCATTGCTGTCAGGAAAGTGGGGCTGAGAGGAGAGCCCCCCTTCTCCTCTCTTCCGCACATGGGAACCTGAGGCCCAGAAAGCAGCAGGGACACGTCGGAGGTTACAGGGCCAGGCCCCCAGCCTCCCAGCCCAGGGCTCCTCCCTTTGGTTCTCAGTGATCTCCAGCCCATCATGTCTCTTGTCTCTCCTTTTCCAGGGCTGCCAGGGCTGGCTGGAGACCATGGCGAGTTTGGGGAGAAGGGAGATCCAGGGATTCCTGGGAAACCAGGCAAAGTAGGCCCCAAGGGCCCTATTGGCCCCAAAGGTTCCCCAGGGCCCCCCGGAGCCCGTGGCCCCAAGGGTGAATCAGGGGACTACAGGGCCACACAGAAAATCGCCTTCTCCGCCACGAGGACCATCAACAGTGTCCTGCGGCGGGACCAGACCATCCGCTTCGACCACGTGATCACCAACGAGAACCGCAACTACGAACCTCGAAGTGGCAAGTTCACCTGCAGCGTGCCCGGCATTTACTACTTCACCTACCACGCCAGCTCGCGAGGAAACCTGTGCGTGAACCTCGTGCGGGGCCGGGAGCGCGTGGAGAAGGTGGTCACCTTCTGCGATTACGTCCAGAGCACCTTCCAGGTCACCACGGGCGGCGTGGTCCTCAAGCTGAACGAGGGGGAGAACGTCTTCCTGCAGGCCACAGACAAGAACTCCCTGCTGGGCATGGAAGGTGCCAATAGCATCTTCTCTGGGTTCCTGCTCTTCCCAGACGCAGAGGCATAAGCTGTGGGGCTGGCTCACTCCCTCCCCATCCCCTCCCCCACCAGCAAGGCTCCCTTTTACTCCCAACGCCACCCTCACCAGGCCAAAACTCACAGTAGGGCTCCATGGATGTTGCTGAATGAATGAGAAAATAAATTTTCAAGGCCAAAGGACAGGGGTCTAGTTCAACTCTGTGTCCCAACACCTGGCACACCGTAGGTGCTCAGAAATGCTGCTTGAACACTGGGTGAATGAATGAATGAATGAATGCATGACCTCTGAAAACAGAAACTCTGATTGGAGGTGACTAGAGAGCCCGACTCTGTGCCCAGCTCTGTGACAGCCCCACAGTGGGAGATGGGGAGGGAACACCATCTATCGAGTACCTATTATGCTCCAAGCACGGGCTAAACCCTTTCGTTCTCTCACTAAGCCTCACACTCATCCTGGGAGATAAGTTGCTTCGTGCCCAGTTTACAGAACACGAAAGCAGAACTGGGTTGGCTCACTGAGGACTTGAGACCTCTTTCAAGGCCACATATTGGGGCCAACCACAACAGGGGTTTTCTTTTCTTTTCTTTTTAAAGATTTATTTATTTATTTGAGAGAGAGAGAGAGAGAGAGAGCTCATGAGAACAAGGGGAGGGGCAGTGGCAGAGAGAGACAGAATCTCGCACAGACTCCACACTGAGCGTGGAGGCTGACGCAGGGCTCGATCCCACGACCCTGAGATCTTGAACTGAGTTGAAATCATTAGCTGGAGGCTTCATCGACTGAGCCATCCAGGCGCCCCACTTACAGAGATTTTCTGCTTATAACGTCACATACCCCCACCCAAGGGATCAAGGGGTCCTCCTGCAACATCTTAACTGACTGAGAAACCAAGACGCCTTCCCTCTTGATTCTCCCCACACGCCCCCCACCCAAACTCTTTCCAGCCTGGCACAAGCTCGGCCATCCAGTTGGGACAAACGTCACTTCCCTGCTTGATAACCTTCAGTGGTCCCTCACTGCCAAATGGGTATCGTCCCAGCCCATGAGCCTGGCCTTCAGGGCTCTCCACAGGCTGACCTTCCAGTCTCATCCCCTCTACTCCTGGACAAAGACTCCACTCGGGACCACCAGGCCCTCTATCTTTCAGGCAAGCCCCGTGCTGTCCCCCCGGGGTGCCCTTATGCCCATAGTTCCCCTCTGTTCCTCCTGTCTTACTGTCCAGCACAGCCCCACTCAAGCTGCATCACCTGCCTGCAGCTGGGCCGTCCCTGCGCTCATTCTTCTAGCTCCTCTGAGCTCCCTCGCCCGCTCCTCACGTGTGCAGGCCTGAGCACACACAGCCTGCCCCTGGCTTTTCACTCATGCCCAGCCCATCTGCCCAGCTTGGCCTTGGTGAGCTCCTTGCCCTGCCCACCTCTGAGCCCCACAGAGCCCAGTGTGCACAGCAGCCAGTCCATAAAGACACATGCCTGAGTGGCCAAGGACGCAGGCATAGGACCCTCCGGAGTCCCAGCCCCTGTACCTGCTGGCTGTAGCCCCTCCTACTAGCCCTAGTCCACCAAGCCTGTGGACCAATCCTGGCCTGGGGTAGGAGGAATTTAAGGCACTCCAGCCTATCACAGAGGGTCATGGCAATCAGACGGTTTGGAAGCTGGCCTGTTTCTCAGGCCTCCATTCACCAGGCATAGCTTCCTGTCTCCTGGGCCTCAGGCCTGGCCTTTGACTTGCCCCAACCTCAGACTCCCCAACAGGGACCAGGAGCCTTTTCTCTAGGGGCTGGGCCTTCTTTTTGCTGTTCAACCCGTTCAGTCCACAGCGTCTGCTTGGCCTTTGGCTCTAACGGTAGTAGTTGTAATAGCCACAGCACAGTTGAGTTACGGTGGCCCTACTGCTCAGTGCACGTTAGCTCCACTTCCATCGCAAACCCTCGCAGGTGCAAAGTGCTATTCCCGTTTCACAGATGAGAATCGGAGGCTCAGAGAGAGCAAGTAATTTGCCCAGGGTCACACAGCGGCAGGTAGGCAGCTAGGTTTGGAGCCTGCTTCCGTTTGTCTCAAAGCTCTGGCTAAACCTGTGAATCCTCCTTCACAGCCCCCCAGGCTTTCACCCAAAGCCATCAGACCTTGGGGGGGATTCTCGAGCCTTTGCAGTTGGGTCTATCTATAAAGGGCTGTGCTCCCCCCGCAGGGGCAGACCCAGCTGCTGGTGTCAAGCACGTGCAGGACACCCCCTCTTGCTGCAAGGACCCAGGCACAGCCGGCCGTGGCTATGAAATCATCGCTTGTCTCCAGGGGTGTCTCAAGCCAGCTGGTTCTCCTGCAGGACCTACACTCCTCCGACTCCTGCCGCCGCCGCCTTCCCTCCACCAGAACCCCCACCCCCACCCCAGGCAGGACCCTCTTAACAGTGCCCCTTTTGTGCCCTCCCCAGTCAGCTCCCAGATCTGCCAGAAATCCAGGGCTCCCTGGGTGTCCAGCCATGCCCGCCGCAAGCACACCTGACTGTGCACAATCATGAATGCCTCGAAACCCTTCACATTTATCATTGCTCTTTCCCAGCCAGTGGGGAGGGTTCACCTCCATGGCTCTCTGGGGAGATGGCTGGGGTTTCAGCACAGGAACCAGGACCAAGACAGCAGGGGAGCCCCGAGATGACCCCCGACAGCTCTCAGGACCTTGCCTATCCCATCACTGCCTCGAGGCCTCCTTGTCCCTTTGCCGCCTTCTCCTAGGGAATGGGAATGGGGTTGAAACTCAGATCTCCTGGCTGGGCTAGCAGTTGTAGTAGCCCACAGGCCTGTGACCCCTGACCTTTGCACACCCCCCTTGACCCTGACTCCCAGCCCTCCACATGCCAGAGCCCTTTCAGTTGCAAGTGACAGAAACCTCCTCGATGCAACTTAGGAGCAAAGGAGGAAATTCTCAGGGGAGCCCAGAGGTGTCCTACAGGACCCAGGAGCAGGTGGGAGCCCAGTCTCCGTGGACGTGGGATCCAGACATGGGTGGCCCCAGCCCAGGGCTGGCGGGTCTCCCTTTAAGACATCTCAGCTCTGAGCTTCTTTCTGCAGGTTGGCCCTCTCGACTGTTAAGACAAGTGGAGAAAAATGGATGTTGCCAAACAACGGCCTTGCCCACCAACCTAGCCCCTACCTTTCACGGGAGTGACATGGAGACACGGGAGTGACATGTCTCCAATTCCCAGATCCCAGGAGAGGAGATCCAACTGGCCCACTTTGGAACAGGGATTCTCCCTGCCTCATCAGCAAAGGCCAAGAAGGGGCAAGCCTGTAGCAATGATAGCAGCTCATAAGACCTGGCAAGCATTTTCTGCTGTACTAGTCACAACAAGCCTAATCCGGTGATTCTCAAACTGCGAGAGTCCCCGGGAGGGCTTGCTGGAATGAGCATTTCTTCAGAACTCCCTCGTCCTGTTGCTGCTACATCCTTGAAGGACCACACTTCAAGAACCACTGCTCTAATCTTCTTGCTTCCATTCTATAGATAAGAACACTGAGGCTCAGGGAGAGGATGTTACCTCCCATGTCACCCAGAAGATCTAGGATTTAGATCCAGGCCTATCTAACCCAACGGTCCACGTGTTCAGCTCTCTCCCCTATTGCCCAGACCCCAGGATCCCGTGAAGAAGAGGAAAGGAGGTGGGCCGTCCGGGTGGCTCAGTGGGTTAAGTGTCTGCCTTCGGCTCAGGTCATGATCCCAGGGTCCTGGGATCGAGTCCCGTGTCGATCGAGTCCTGCTGGGCAGGGAGCCTGCCTCTTCCTCTGCCTACCACTCCCGGTTTGTTCTCTTTCTCTCTCTGACAAGTAAATAAAATCTTTCAGAAGAAGAAGAAGAAGAGGAAAGGAGGGTAAAGGGCAAAGAAGAAGGCAGGTGGGGGCCGATGACAGTAATAACAGCTCACACGGCACACGGCTCTGAGCACTCATGTTAACTCTTGTAGCCTTTACGATTATGTTCCCCTTTCACAGATGGGAGCACTAAGGCACAGAGCAGTTAAGTGACTTGCCCAACATCGCGCAGTTAGTAATAGAACCAGGATTCAACGCAAGGCAGTTCAGCTCCGGAGGCCACGCTCCTGGTCACCGCTCTGCGACAGCAGGTGGGAAGCATCCCAAAGGGTTGTGCCGTGTAGCAGGTAAGAGCACTAGCTCTTGAATCAGACCCAGGTTCAAGTCCCGCCTGGGCTTCTCACCAGCTGTGTGACCATGTGTAGTGACCGCCCCGGTTTCCTATTTTACCCTCTTACAAACAAACAATACAGTCATGAGCACCCTTGATTCTTCTCTCCGATTAAATTCCTGGAAGCGGACTCCCTAAGGGCAAGGGTGTGCAAACTCAGAAAGCTTTGAAATGCGTTTCCAAATGCAGGGATGGGTGATGAAGGCTGAGTGTGCCAGGCCAGCTCCAGGCTTGCTGCCACCAGGGGGGAGCAGACACCACGAGAAGGACAGCTTGGAAGAGGGGCTCGTGGACGGGTGGGTCAGATGGGACCCAGAGGGTGGGAGCTCCACCTTCCACTCTCTCTTCTCCCCACCCCACTCCCAGCCTGGACTATGAGCTGCCCAGGTGGGGCCGAAGGTCAGCTTCGGAGACCCAGTGTCCTCAAATCGAGGCTCCAGCATCAACATCAGCTGGGAGCTTTTTAGAAAAGCAGATTCTCTAGCCCCAGGCGAGGTGACTCAGACTCGGGAGGAGGCCCTGCCGTCAGTGTTTCTACAGCCCTGCAGGTGATTTTGAGGGAGCTAAAGTGTGAGAAATACTGCTGTAGACCAGGGGTTGCCAAACTTTTTCCATAAAAAGCCAGGCAGGAACGATTTCAGGCTTTGTGGACCATAAATACGGTTTCTTTTGCAACTACTCAGCCCTGCTTCTGATGCCCAGGAATGGCCATAGACAGTAGACAAAGCAGCGAGAACGGCTACGTTCCAATCAGACTTTATGGACACTGGCAGGAGAATTTTACACTACTTTCACATGTCACAAGATATTTCTTTCTTTTGATTTCTCTTCAGCCATGTAGAGATGTAAAAGCCATTCTTAGCAAATTGCACACCATCTGTGGGCTAGATTTGCCAACCTGCTCCAGACCCAGGTGTGGTTCTAGGCTTGGAAGAAGAGGAGTGGGAACTTGACCCCACAAGTGCCTGATTCCCAAGTCAAGCCCCTTCCATTAGGCTGGTCTGCAGCATTCCAACCTTGGGACGTGGACAGGAAAACTCTCGACAGTAAAATGGGCATCGCAACCCCTGCCCGGAGCGATCTGAGGCACAGGGTCTCCGACTGTAGGGCAGTGAAATCCCCTGGAGACTGGCTAGTATCTAGGCCCCATCCCAGGGGTTCTGATTCTGTGGAATCCGGAGGGACCCAGGGATCTGCACCTTTCTCGAACACCCCACGTGCCTCCAATGGAGGGGGCTCTCTGCCCCCAGTGTGAAGGCTGAGCTAATGGATATGAAAGTGTGACCACGAGTAGCCCAGTATCTGTCCACAGAAGCCTGTCGGCTCTACGGGGCTGAGGGAAGAAGGGGGAACAGACTTCTTATCTGTTGGAACGTATCCAAGATGAGAAATGCAGCAAAGGAGGAAAGCCTGGGGGTTCAGGAAGTGGAAGGACAGAGAAGCTGTATTAAATTCCACCTCTGTCACTTACAGGCTGTGTGTTTTCCGGCTAAGTACTTAACCTCTCTGGGTTATAGTTTCCCCATCTGTAACATGAGGGTGATAATCCTATCCGCCCCAAAAAGCTGATGAGGGTTACATGAGATCCTATGTGCAAAGCCCGTGGCACACAGGAAGTCCTCCACAAGTATGAGCCACTGCTACTGGTGGGTTGCAATTAGAATTGAGGTGCTGCAAGGGGTAGGGCACCTCAAAATTTAATGATTTGCACCTGGAGTCTTGGTAAAACGCATATTCTGATTCAGGGGACCTGGGGTGGGGCCTGAGAGTTTGCTTTTTCTAATAAGCTGAGGTCGGGGACAAGGTGATGCCACTGAGCCAGGAACCGCTCTGGAAGTGGCCGGGGCTAGGAGCACTGGTTCGGCTTGCTGATAGCCATGAACTGGAATTCTCTCACACCTGGGCAAGCACTGGGTGACGAACTTCCTACTGTCCTTGCTGCCACTGTGGTCATCGTGATTACATCCTGAGGGTGATGGCGAGGGAGCTCACAGGCAGACCAAGGAAAGGACGGGCGCAGGCAGTCGGTTTCCTGCCCCCGAGCACCCCTTGCTCTGAGCACTGCGGGCCTCACCCCGTTTCTCCTCCATATCCTCGCCGCTCTGGTCTCCTGCTGACAACGGGGCACCAGGTGCCCTGCCTTCAACCACCCCCACCCCGCGCGCACACAAGCACATGCCCTCCTTGTAGAGCAAAAGCTGCAAGCTGCGTTTATTTTTGTACAGAGCCAGAGGCATTCTCATAGACAACCCTGTTGGCCAGATGCAGGAGAAAAAGGGGTGTTTGTTCAAGAAATGCAGCAGGGCCCACCCAGGGAGGGACACCCACAGCGAGGGGACCCAGGAGAGCAGGAAGCCCCCTGGATGGTAAGTCAAGAGCTCCCAGTTCTAGGCTGGCCTCGGAACCTGACTGTGTGATCTCAGATGAGTCACTACTCTTCTCTGAGGCTCAGACTTCCCCACAGAAAGAGGGGCTTGAACTAGGTCAGTGGCTTGGACTCACTTGGGACAGACACAGATTCTCAGGCCCACCCCAAGGCTGCTGATCAGAAAACTAGGGGAGCCTGTAACACCCTCAGGAGAAGGGAGAAGGGCTCTGACAGGGTCATGACAGGGGAGAAAGCTATGGCCAAGTCCCCCATCACACCTCACGTATCCGGCAGCCCCACCTACAGAGAGCACAACGAGGACCCAGGTGGGAACAAAGGAGGCCAGACAGGGACATGTCACAGCCCAGAAGATTCATATTTATCAGATGAATGCATGAAAGCATGGGTGTACAGAATCATTTATTGATTGAAGAATCTTTCTTACTTCAGAGCGTGCAGGACCTGGAGACAGATATACATAATATATGCTCGGGAAATAGTTCAATGCAAGGAAGAAAGACAAAATGGAAGGAATGCCAAAATTATGTCCTGCCTGGGGCACCTGGGTGGCACAGTCGGTGAAGCATCCGACTCTTGGTCTCAGCTCAGGTCATGGTTTCAGGTCATGGTTTCGGCTCAGGTCATGATCTCAGGGTTGTGAGATCGATCCCTGCATCAGGCTCCATGCTGAGCGTGGAGCCTGCTTAAGATTCTCTCTCTCTCCCTCTGCCCCTCCCCCATCTCGCCCTCCCTCTCAAAAAAAAAAAAGAGGAAGAAGAAGAAGAAAGAAAGAAGGAAAAAAGAAAAAGAAAAAGAAATTATGTCTTTCCTTCCTAGAAGGAGAGGCTGTGTAATAATATTTCCTAGGACCGTGGGGCAATTTCGATGGGAAGGCTTGGCATTTCCAGGGGAAACAAAGGCAGGCAGGAAGAAACGTAACTGACGTCATGAATGGACCCGTTTAATTCTCACAACACCCCCCACCCCGACATGGGCGCCATTGTCCCCATTCAGGTGCACGGAGACTACGGTTTATGCCCCGAGGAATGTCCAGAGGGGCGCCAGCCGCGGGCATGCACGTCCATGCGGAACAGAGTTTCTTGATAGCCCCCTTCCTCCCTGTGGTTGTTAGGAAGAACCACATGCCACGCCCAACACATAGTAGGTCCTCAACACATATCAGCATTGTCATCTATAAAGCGAGACTATCAGTTGTTGTGAAGGTCCTTCTCATGGACTACAAGGGATGAAAAACCTTTGCAAAGAGAAAGGTCCTGCACTCGCCTTGGGACAGATTTCTCTTCCTCCCCCCAGTGTGCACCGGTCGCTGGGGAGTATGGGCTACGCCACGGTGCAGGCCTGTCTGCGGCTCCGGGGCCCAGAGTCTGGAGCAACTCTCTCTGCGGGCCCAGGGATCCACAAGAGAGACAGCTGGGCCCTCGTTAAAAAGGTGTCTGCTCACCTTGTTTGGAACGCGTCCGCTGCTGTGATTAAGGACAGCACATAAATGTCAGCTTTGCCGGGACCCACCCCAGCTGCCTTCCGGGGAAGGGGACCGAAACTGTCTTCATTCCTTCTGTGTCATGGCTCGAGCCATCGACGGCTTGTACGGAGGGGTTCACAGGGCTGGAAGTCTGTACAGAGCCCGTGAGGAGCAGCGAGGAGGGCCGTCTGCCTTCAACCAGGAGGATAAGAGTGTGACCCGGAGTCACTTGTCCCCTTAGAGCCTGCGTCCTCATCTATAAAATGGGGACAATTAAAATAAAATAAAATAAAATAAAATAAAATAAAATAAAATAAAATAAAATAACCAATGTGCCATGGGCTACTGAGAAGATAAAAAGAACGTTTGTAAGGTACCCAGGGCAGTGCCTGGCACAGAGGAAGCGCTCACCGCAAATCAGAAAAATGAAAACGCAGACACTGGGAAGTCAAGCCGCGCACTTTGGATACAAAGGTGCTCGATGACCATTCCTTTAATAGGATCCAGGCTAGGAAGGACTTGGAGATTCTCCGGAAATGATATTGAAAGCAGGTAAGGGGGCAGAGTAAGGTTCAGGAGCACTGGTCCCAGAGTCATTGACCTGCTGTATGACCTCTGGCAAGTGACTCGACCCTCTGGGACTCAGTTCCCTCATCTGTAAAATGGGGGGCTTATCCCTGGCCTGCCCAGGCTCTTTCTTCTGGAGCATTGTGATTAAGCCAAAGCCTGGCCGGCCAGGTCCTTGCTGGACTGATGGATGGGGCATAGACCATGCTCAGATTTCGCTGCTCCCCGGGCCTGGGTTCGAATCCTGCCCCCACCCTCCACCCCGCTGCCATGGGCTGTGAGACTCTGAGCCAGTCCCCTCGCATCTCCGGACCCCCGTATGCTCAGTAGGATGGGGTGTTAGTTACAGCCAGGCCCCCAGAGGCAGGCTGGTGTAGACTGGCAACCAGAGGTCTGGGTTCAAGTTCTGGCCTGAGCATCCACTTGCCATGGGGCTTTGGGAACCACCTTTCCCCTCTTAAGCCCCAGTTTCCCTACCTGTAATGGGAGGAGGCTAGCCCACATGATCTCTAGGTCACCTCAGCTCGGGCCCATCAGATTTCTCCCAGGAAGTGAAATTATGGTTGGCGTGGGGCTATGGGAAAAAGGCAGTGTAATGATAACCAAAGGGCAGAACTGCATGGTGGGAGAAGCCCCCGGATGCTATTGGAGTTCCCCAACAGGGCCAAAAGGTAAACCCAGAGCAGGGAGGGAGCTCACTGTGCTACAACCCCAAGCCCCAAAGGTGGCATGAGGAGGCCTGCATCCCCAGACCCGGGGACGGTGGGGGAGGGGAGCAAAAACTCCGTTCCTAACTGCTTCTTAACCTCAGAAGCAGAGAATAAGAGCAGCTGGCATTGACCAGGCTCCTTCTTTGTTCCAGGCTCTGTTTTCAACACTTTCTATATCTTAACTTGTTTAATTCTCACGAGGCAATCACTGATATTATGCCCATTTCGCAGATATGGAAACTGAGGTACAGGGAGGCTATGTCACTTGGCCAAGTCCTCACAGCTCGTACATGGCAGAGCTGGGACACGGACTAAAAGAGTGTGGCCCCTAAGCTGCTCTCTCGAAGTGTTGATGATGACTCATTTAATGAGCTCCTACTGTGTGACAGGCTCTAAATAGTCATCTGTATTGAGTGCTGTCTTTTCACTGTAATTGTAACAGCATCGTTATGAGGAAGTGTTTCATTGATCGCATTTTGCAGACAGGAGCCTGAAGGCCCAGAGAGATGCTGGGCCTGCCCCTCGTCGCACAGCCAGAATGCGGCTGATGGGCTTCTGACCCACATCTGTCTGTGTCCAGGGCCTGTGCCCCTTCTATGCCACCAGGCTGGCCAGTACCCCTCCCCCAGAAACGCTGACGGGGGGCTAAAGCAGGTGTCAAGAGAGACACAACCACGGCTGTGTAGAATGTGATGAAAGCCCTTTAGGCCCTACGCCAGGGCTAGAGAGGAGGGGCCCAGGACATAGCGAGGTGGTGGGGAGGCCCCCATGAAGGAAGTTGGGGAACTTTGAAGAGCTGCCGTGAGGCTCACACAGCAGCAGAGTCACAAGGGCAGGTGTCTTTATTGAGTGCCTGCTGTGTCCGGGGCATCAGACTAGTTCTTTGTATTTGCCGTCGCTGAGTCCTTACCTGTGATGTAGGTGCCATTATTATCACCCTCATTTTCTGGATGAGGAAATTGAGGCTCAGACAGGGGGAGTCATCAGTCCAGGGTCACACGCATAGCAGGAGGCAAACTCAGGTCCGTGTGTCTCAAAGTCAGTGCCTTTCAACAGGCCAAACCTTCCCTCCCGAGTTCAAGTCCTCAACCCATCAGAAGTGCCTGGTATCGGGGGCCAAGCAGGTACACCGTGAATGGAAGCCTGCCCTGCCCCCTCCTGGCTCCTTCCCAGGGCCCTCAGAGGGTTAACTTCCCTGCAGCCCCACGTCACCCCCATTAGCCCTGTCCTTTCTCTTGCGTTATGAGGACCAGACCAGCTCCTTGCTCCCAGCAGCTGATGGGTTCTCTGCTCAGTGGTTCGCGCTCCAGATATTAAATTACTCATAAAATATTTGGCCTGTCCCCAAAGTGGCTGCTGCCTCCTCCCCGTGCCTGCAGCTCACCCCCCACTACCAGGTCGAGTTCTTCGGTGTTGGGGGGAGGCTCAGAATATGAACCGAACTTCATCTGGAATTAGCCTATGTTAGTTCATCGGGGGGAGCCCGGGGGGGAAGAGGCTCTGGTAGGGTTGGTATTTTTCAGGGGCAGGGATCCTGTCTGTGACCCTTATTCTGGGACCACCAGGGCTGGCCCGAGCTGAGGCTACAGCCCCAAATCTGATACTGCAGGGTATGAAGAACCCAGGACTCCTGACCACCCCAAGTCCCTTAAGGCAAGGCCAAGGGTGATCCGGAATAGGTTCCCATTGTCTGAGGGGCAAGTGGTCTCTCCTCTCCTCTTCCCTCCCCCACTCGGTTGTTATGGTAACCACAGTGGGGGGTGGGAGGCTGGACCGCTCAGCTCCTGGCCAGGCTACCCAGCATGCTCTGCTTTCACCCAGTTTTCTCCCTCACTGCCCTTCGGCAGGCAGCGGAGGGGGGGCGGGGTCAATCCTTCCCTGTCACCGGCCTATGGACGGTTCGTATGCAAGGGTCACCACCTCCAGTCCCCTGCCTTTAGGCAGGACGTTTTCCTGCACAACCCTCAGGAATGGGACTTTTATGAACGTGGTTTGACAGAGAATGATTTGGGGGGTCTCTTTCGAGCCCCCTGGAGTTAATGAAGTCAGTTAAGCCCTGGGATTAGAAGGTCGGGGTCATGGGTACAGCCCATGTTTGCAGAGTAACACCCCACCCCACCCCTAGCTCCCACCAGCTGTTTCAGAAATGCCTGATGCTGGTTGTCTAGGGAACTGGTGAAGGGGTGTGGATGGGGCCTGGCAACCCCAATCCCAAGTACCACAGTTGTAGCCCCTTAGCGCCCACACCCTGCAGGCTGTGCGTTGGGAGCCTCGCCTCTTTCCGTCCGAGAGAAGACACATTTTTACAACAATAGTAGCTGTATTAGCAACTTCTCATCACCCTCACTCAGTGTTCATAAATGCGACACCCAAATAAACTGGGCCTTGCCCTTTATCATGGCACCTTCATTTGGGGTACACTGCCACCAGGTGGCAGTAGTCACTGCCAAGGTGTAGGGTTTCCCTGAGATTCCAGAAGGCCATTTTTCAGTTTATATTCCTCCACAAACTATAAAATATAATGCCATGCTTTTTTTTTTTTTACTTTTACATTAAGGTTACAGGACTTTATAAATAGCTGAAGTTAAGCAGACTTTAAACAAACTACATGTTGGCAGTGTAACGGCAGACAGCACAGACACAGGAACCAGACTGCCTGACTGCGAATCCCGGCTCAGCCGCTCGCTAGCTGTGTACTTGGGCAAGCTCCTTGCTGTCTCTGTGCCTCGGTGTCTTTCTCTGCAAAACGGAAATGCTAGAAGGTATCTCCTTCACGGGGTTGTTGTGAGGACTTGAGTTAGTGCATATGTGGTGCTTAGAATGGTGCCTGGCACAGCATTAAGCTCTTAAAAAATGTTGGTTATTAATATTTAAAGATGATGCATGAGAGCAAAGTTTCAGGAATAATTTGCATTCTGAGATTTCATGGGCATATCTTTCTCTATTCGGTCTTTTATCTGGTGTTTCTAATCTGGTGATTCGTTTCAGGGCTGCACTCTAGGCACCCACAGTCTGTCCAGATGCTGCCTGCTGCTCGCTCCGCCCCGCATGCAAGTCCCTATCTTAATGCTTTCGCTTCCTAAGTGTCTGTGGGCATCTGCCCCCTCCACTCCAGGCTCACTGACACCCTAATCTCACTCTTGAACCTCTGCCACTAGCCCCTGTCTCTCGACCTGCTCCCCGCGGAACCCGTCTCCTCACTGTAGCGGCAGTGATTTTTCTAAAATAAAAATACTCCCATGCTCGAATACCCTGATCAGCATCTCCAGGATAAAAGTCCAGGCTCTGTAGCTGAGTCCCACTCCTCCCCACTTCCCATTGCAGCCTCATCTGCCTCCCTTTGCTGTCAGAATGCTGTGCTTGTATCCTAGCAGACACCTCGCCGGTCCCCCAAAGCCCCAGGCGCTCTCTGGCGCTATGGCTGATGTGTGTTGCAGGGAGAGGGGGAGCTGTGCCCTCTTCCCCTATCTTCTGTCTCTCTCCCCTGCCTGCTCAGCCTCAAGACTTGGCTCCTGTCTCCCCTCCTCTGGGAAGTCTCTCCTGATCCCTCTGCAGCCTCCGGAGAGGGTGAAGACCCTTCTTCGCATGCCCTGACCCGTCCGCGTTCCAGAAAGGGCCTGTCTTCATCCGTCTGCACCCTCGGACATGCTCTGCACACTGCAGGCCCTCCGTGAACCTCTGGGGAACCCATCCGGGATGGCCATTTCATCCTGTTCAGTGTAAAATGTCCCTCTTTTCCATCTTCTCTGTCCCTGTACCTTCTAATCATCCTTCCTGGCCTGGCTAAATGGCACTTTCTCGGAGGCTTTTGGTCACCCTGACCCCCAGTTTTATCCGTGCATGACATATTTCACCCCCTCCTCCCGCAGGCGAATGCAGTGGGCACGAACTCAACACTGGGAACGCCACAGCTGAAGCTGCAGGTCCTGCAAGAGTGCCCCGCACACGCTCGGAGCTCGGGAGACTGATGTCCGATACGTGCACATATAATTCTGAAGGACAGAATTATAGTCCAGACCAACGGTTTTCAACCGAGGTGATTTTGCTCCCCAGCGGACATTTGGCAATGTCTGGAGACGTGGTTTGTCACACAGTTGGGGGTGTGAAGTTGCTACTGAGATCTAGTGGGACTGGACGGCCCCCAGGATAAAGAGGTATCTGTCCCAAAGTGTCCATAGTGCCAGGCAGAGGACCCTTTGTCTAGAGCCGGTTACATTCAAATCTGTTCCCTTTGCACACTGAGGGCCCTCAAGGGTGGGATCTGACCTTTGTTCTCAGTTTCCTCCACATGCACCAAATAGTAGGCACTCAACTGTTTTTTTAAATAAAAATTGTATTTTTTTAGTATTTTCTTAAAAGATTTTATTTATTTGACAGAGAGAGACACAGCAAGAGAGGGAACATAAGCAGGGGGAGTGGGAGAGGGAGAAGCAGGCTTCCTGCTGAGCAGGGAGCCTGATGGGGGCTCCATCCCAGGATCCTGGGATCAGGACCTGAGCTGAAGGCAGACGCTTAACAACTGAGCAACTCAGGCACCCCTATTTTTTTTTTTTTAGTATTTTAAAAAATTTATTTATTTATTTATTTAAGAGAGAGAGAGAGTGAGCGAGAGAGAGAGAGAGAGAGCACAAACTGGGGGAGGGACAGAGGGAGAAGCAGGCTCCCCACTGAGTAGGGAGCCCAACATGGGGCTTAAACCCAGGACCCCAGGATCATGACCTGAGTTGAAGGCTAACACTTAACAGACTGAGCCACCCAGGCACCCCTAAATAAAAATGTTAAATAAGGGGCGCCTGGGTGGCACAGCAGTTAAGCATCTGCCTTCGGCTCAGGGCGTGATCCTGGCATTATGGGATCAAGCCCCACATCAGGCTCCTCCGCTATGAGCCTGCTTCTTCCTCTCCCACTCCCCCTGCTTGTGTTCCCTCTCTTGCTGGCTGTCTCTATCTCTGTCGAATAAATAAATAAAATCTTTTTTAAAAAATGTTAAATAAATTCTCCCATTGGTGAGATAATTCCTGCCCCTTTCCTCTCCGCAGCTGCCACCTCTCTCTTGTGACCTGGTCTCAAACGTGCTGTCAGATGCCCCTTCTGGGGTGATTGCCTGGTCTCTTGGCTCCAGTCTGCCAAGTCCCTCCCGTTTCTGCTGGCCCCAAGCTTCCTTTCCTCAGGTTTTCCTGATCCCCCCACTCATGAAGAATGAGCCCACAGAGAAGGGACAGCACAGGTCCAAAATGGAAGGGAAACGCCAGGTGTTGGGGGCCCCAGAAGCAAGAATGGGCAGGGCACTAACTTGCCCTGTGACTTGGCTTTGTCCTAACCCCTCCGGGTCTCAGGTCCTCAGCGAGGTGATGAGAGGGGACGCAGACCCTCTCTGAACCTGTCCTTGGCATCACCCCTACTCCCTGCCTGGAAGCATGCTTTCCGCTAACCCCAGCAGGTAGCCAGGACTTCTGATCCCTCCCAGAGCCTGGGTGCTCCAGGTGCTCCGGGCACTCCAGCACACATGGGGTGCTGCTGTCTCCAAGGGAGCCACTGTCAGCTGTGACCCCTGCGCCCCCAGAGGCAGTCAAACAAGCGGCCTTTGTGGTCTGGGCTGAGGCGGCCTCAGGGAGCGGCACAAAGGGTGGGAAGAAAGACGCCAATCCTCTTAGGGCCATCGCCGCGCTTTCCCACTGCGGCCCATCTGCTCCTGGGGAGTTGGGCATAGCCGGCCGGCCGGCCCCACAGCAGAAAGCAAGCAAAAGCTGCCCCAGAATGAAAGACGGGCCTGGCCGGCCCAGATCCCCACAGCAAACACAGGCCTGGCCCAGGGCCTGGGAGGGGGCAGGGCTGAGCCGGCAGGAGAACACGGTTAAAAGCACCGCCCCAGGAGGGGGACCCCGGGCTAATCCCTGCCTGCCCTGTGCCTTCCCTTCCCACACCCATGCGCCAGGCTGGGGCAAGGGGACAGGGGAGGAGGGGAGGGGCTGCGATCCGAGGTCCTCCCTCAAGCGCCAGGCCCTCAGTGGGGTCCTTTGTATGCAGACCTTCTGTGTTCCTTGCAGCGCCCTGTTTGACAAATGGGCTCAGCAAGGCGGCCTTGCCCAGAGTCACCCAGCTGCTGCATGGCAGAGCGGGGATCGGGGATCTCAGCTCGGGCCCGAATCTAAATTCGCTCATCCGCGTAACTGCGGTTTACTCAGCCAGGGCTCTCCAACCACCTCTGTTTCTCACAGCAACCCTTGGGCAGAGGGGGAAACTGAGGCCCAGGGGCAGAAGGTGATTTACCCAAGGTCACAGACCTCATAAAGTCCTGGCTCTCCCCTGCCCGCTGGTCCCAGCTGCCGCAACTCCACGGGCAACCTTGGTTAGCCTCTATGGGCCTCAAGACCTTCACCTGTAAAACGGGGTAATATTAACCACTCATAGGGTTGTTCCGAACACTAAATGAGTTAAACCATTACTTACAGTCACTTTGAATGGTGTCTAGTTCACGTTTACGTGTCCCTCAGTGTTAGCTGTTACTGGTGGCAGAACCGTTCACAGCAGTTTTGAGACGTGGACAGACGATGTTACGTGTCCCGTCCTGCCGATGAAGAAGCCGAGGTTCAGAGCAGGGGGTGAGGTACTCGAGTGGAGGAGCAGAACCGGGACCAAAGTCACCTCTCAGGCTGCTTGTCTAGCACCTCTGGAGTCCCAGAGTTGGGGTGGCGTTCAGGGGAGCCCCAGCTTCAGACTCTGCCTGACGCGGGCCCGAGGCCCCGCTCTGCTGTCTCCGGCTCACATTCTCAGGCTGGTCACTGCGCTCCCCCAGCCTCCCTCTCCTCACACGTGAAGTGGGCACCTGCAGAGAGGGTCATTCGGAGGGTTTGATGAGAGGACGTATTCGAGACGTTCGTCCCGGGCCTGGCACACAGTAGGTGCTCAATAATGGCAGCCGCCGTCGGTATTAAATGGCCCAGAGCAGGATGGATCCCAGAAAGGGAAGAGAAGGAAAGCACCCATTGATGACTGACCGGCGAGGGGGTGGGAGGTATTGGGATGAGGAAGGGGAGGTAGCCGCTGAGGCCCAGGCTCAATCCCTTCCAGGGAGGGGAGTGTGGACCAGCCGCCCACCCCCCCGCCACACTTCCCAGCCCCGTGGGGCCTTGAGCCCAGGAGTGCTGGAATCCAGGACATCAGAGGCCAGATGCTGTCCTGTACACAAACACACCCCCTGACCCCACTCTGACCACTTTACAGATGCCGAAACTGAGGCTCACGAAAGGGGCCGTACCTCTCGGATCACCCAGCTCCTGAGCGCAGCCCAGGCCTCCAGCCGGCCTCTCCCCTTCCAGAGGGCATCCGGCCCTGGATCCCACACGCCTCCCTCCACTGAGGAGACCCACAGGGGCAAGGCGGCCAGGGTCTTCATACTCCGTTGAAACAGGCTGAGTAAGCTGTCCCAGCCCCTGCATGCCCCAGCTCTGGAAGTGGGCTCTGCCCAGAGAATGGAAGTGAGTCCATGGTTCTCTCCTCTCTCCTCCGCCTCCCCTCCTGCCTTCCTTTCTATCATTTTGCTGCTTGCTTTCCACTTCTCTGTCTCTCCTCTTGCATACTGTCTCTCCTGTCTCTCACACTGTCTCTCCTCTCTCTCTCACACTGTCCTCTCTCTTGCTCGCCCTGCCTCTCCCCGCCCCACCTAATGCACACTTTCTGCCAGAGAACCTGGCTGTGTGTCCCTCTCCCTGACCCAGGGGCTTTCCTGGGAGCTTCCCAGACTGCTTGTGTCCCTCTGGGTCATGGTGTGGGACCGGTTCCAGCCCTGTCACCAACCCCAGGCAACTCTTTGCTCTTCTCATAGACCCTCTTCCTTCGCACACCCAGCTTGGGGTACATGGCCTCACAAACATTCCGTCCCCAAGAACCGGGCCATTCAGTGATTTGAGAAGTTATATAAGAACTTTATTCACCTTCGGGAATGATTCTTCTTCCAAATCCTGGTGTCTCTGCCAGCCTCCCTGAACAAACTTCCCATGCTCTGTGCCCCTAGGGACCCCCCTCTCAATCACCCAACCCGACCTCCTGCCCACGGCTCTAAGATTTCCCCTTCCCAGAGTACCATGAGCCTGTGGGTCCTGATTCTGATTCGCCGCAAGATATCACCAGCTGACCACAGCATTCCCAGTTAACCTTGGCCTTGGGGGTCACAGGAATAAGACTAAGAATTAGACAACCAAGGTTCAAATCCCACCTATACCCCATACCTGGTTGAGGGGGTTGGACGGGTTACTTTATCTCTCTTGGCCTCACTGTTCCTCATCAGTAAGCTGGGGATAATTACTGATTTGTAGTTGAAATTTAAGAAGCAGATATTACGAAAGAAAGGGGGGAGCTGAGGTGACATTTCGCTGAATTCATGGATTAGCTAATTTACAAACAACAGAATGTCTGCTCAGCATGAGTCCCTCATTCTTAAAGAGAAACTGAGGCTGGGAGAAGGAGGGCCACCTGCCAAGGGTCCAAGAGCGAGCAGCAGCAGCGCCCAGACTTGAATTCCGGCCTGGCTCTCAGCAGTTACTCAGTGCAGACTATCAAAGACAGCCAATTCCAGAAGGGAGATCAAAGGCCTACTTCTTTATTCACAAAGAGAAATCCTCATTAAAACATGGCCAATGGCTGAGGCAACCAGGGAGACGGGCCACGTATGCACAAAAAGAGAATAAATGATCCCGGGCAGACTGTGCTGAGCCGCAAGGGAGCCATTCAGAGGGTCAGGTGTGGAGAGCTGGGGTCAGGGCAGGAGTGGTCCGGGAGGGCTTCCTGCAGGAGGAAAAGACTCAGGCCAGCCTCGTGGGGAAGATAGGATGTCCAAGGACAGCTGACTATAGCTACCATTTATTGAGCACCTACTGTGTTCTAGGCACTGAAAGAATGGGGATCCTCTCCCCATTTCTAGAGGAACAAACTGAGAGCTAAGGGACCAGTCTGAGTGATGTCATTGGGCAAGCCAGGGTCAGAATTTAAACCAGGTCTGGGGTCCCCACACCTCTAAGCTTGTCTCCACGAGACTGCGCTGCCCTTGTAGGGATAGTGGGTGTGTCTAGGGGGAAGAAGGGGATGGGAACATGGCCACTGCAATTTGTCAAAGCAAAATGCCTAGGAAGTGGTGGGGGAGGGTCTGGGAAGGGCCTGACTGGAATGGCAGGTTGGGGCCAGGCTGAGAAAATGTCCTTCGAGAATCCCCAGGTAGGGAATTCGTGCATTCACCCATTCTTTGATTTGGCCAAAGGTTTCGTGAGCACCTACCACGCAACAGGTCCTGTTCCAGATACTGGGGACACAGCAGTGACAAAAACAGGTGGCCCCTGGCCTCATGGAGCTGATCCCTTGGGGAGAAGCATGGGGAATGAACACATAGATAAAATGATTTCAGATAGTGTGCTGGTGTCCCAGGGCTGTTGCGACAAACGGCCACAGACTGGGTGACTTGAAACAACTGAAGCGTGGCATGTCACAGTTCCCGAGGCCCGGGGTCTGGAGCCGAAGTGTGGCAGGGCCTCGCTCCCTCTGAAGATGAAGGGAGAGCCCCTCCTTGCCCCTTCCAGCTTGTGGTGGCTCCTGATGTTTCTTGGCTTATGACAGCATCCCTCTGATCTCCGCCTCTGTCTTCACACAGCCTCTCCTCTGTGTCCTCTCCTGTGTCCTCTCCTCTCACCCCTTCCACAGAGGAGGAAACTGAGGCTCAGAGAGAAATGATTCGCTCCAGGTCACACAGCCAGGGTTGGGCAGCCGAGATGGAAGCCAAGTCTGACTGACTCCCAAGTGCCATGGGGGGACCCCGGCTCTACACTACATGTAAGGGGGGGAGCTGGATGCTTGTTATTTCTGGGCGAGAAAGGCCCTCTGCTCCGTGGGCTTCAGCCTGAGGGAAAGGCTGTCAGCGGCCAGAGGCCTAGCCCCTTCTTCTGGCAGCAGCCTCCCAGATTTCCTCTGGGGAACTCCTGTCCTTCCTGGCAGTCTGTGTCATTTTGGAGGGGGTGACACTGCGGCCCCCACCCATCCCACCTCCCAGTCCAAGAGTGGGCACACGTCCCTGGCCTAGCCAGTCAACACTGTCCATGATTCTCAGACCGTGGTAACCTGTTCAAAAAGTGGGCCCGTGACTCCCGTCCAGGCAACAACAATCCGTCCAGGAATTTTGTGGACAAATATTGAGGAGAGGAAGTCCTCTTTTTCCTTGGCTTACTATGGAGGAAGCCCTCTTGCCAACGCCTGGGGAGAGAATGCTTGAGGATGAAGCCCTTGAGGAGGGAAATTGAGGCAAGGGGCCTGCTGACATCGGGTGAGGGCCTGGAGCCAGCTGTGTCAGTGTGGGGCTAGCACGTGGGCAGAGCTCACCCCGTGGCCTGAGGAGGGACAAGGACAGCCTGGGGTTGGCATTCCCACAGCCCAACTCAACCGTAAGAGACCCCACAGAACAGTAGCAGAGCAGAGAGCTGAGGTCAGGCACACGGCTTAATGCCGGGAGGGCCCACATGGGGGAGATCTCTGCCCCAGCCTATGCCTCCACCTGGCAAGGGGCCCAAATTCTCAAAACACAGCAGAGATTCAAAGATGAGGAGAGCCCTCTCTAGTCTCTTCATCGCTGAAGGCCTGAACATGAATGTTTCCCAGCCCTGAATGTATCGGGCACCCCTCCCCCGAACCCAGCTTCTGGGCCCCAAGCTCACCCCTCACTGTGTCCCCACTTCCCCTCCGGGCAGAGCCCTCACTAAGCCTCTCCTTGGCTGCCCCCCCATGGAGCAGGCTTGGATTATGCAGTGTTTGCTCGGCAAGGCTGGGGGGAGACAGAAGCCCACAGCTACTCCCCCCCATGGCTCCTGGTGGTCTGGTAAGCAGGATCCCGGCCCACACCCCCCTCCCCACCCTCTCCCCTTGGTCCCGCCACAGCGGTAGGTGCACCCCAGCTTGGGGACCATTCCCCTGGTCCTCAATGGCATTGTCTCTCCCACACAAACCCCTCCCCTCCACGGCCCAGGCGCCAGTCTGTGGGGGGACCACAGATACTCTGAGCCCCAAAAGTTCCAAACACGATCTATCCTCGCCTCCCCAAGCTTGCACCTCCATCAGAGCCCTGGGTCAGCAGCCAGCACCCCAGCACCTAAGCAGGCACCCAGACTCTGCATCCCAGCCCCACGAACCCCTGTCAGCCCTGCCTCCTCTTCCTCCTCTTCCCCAGTTCCTCAGTTACCTCCCTGCCCTGCTCCCAGGAGGGGATGGGATACAAAACCGCTTCCTCACTGGCCCCTCTGCCTCCAGGACCCCTCATCCATTCACTCGCCTCAGAGTGTGGATCCCCAAGACCCCTTCGGGGAGATTGTGAGATCAAAAGATTTTCATGATAATAAGCAGACATAGAAGAGATCTGCAAGGATTTAGAACAAGGCCACTCTGCGCACTAAAGACTTTTATATGGGAAAGTACAGTTATCTTTAATAAAAATCTATTATTTATTGTAACGTGTAATGGGTTTATTATTGCTACTTTGAAATGAATAAATAAATAAATATTTCTCTTTTTTTAAATTTTATTTATTCATTTGACAGAGATAGAAACAGTGAGAGAGGGAACACAGCAGGGGAGTGGGAGAGGAAGAAGCAGGCTCATAGCGGAGGAGCCTGATGTGGGGCTCAATCCCATAACGCCAGGATCACGCCCTGAGCCGAAGGCAGACGCTTAACCGCTGTGCCACCCAGGCGCCCCAATAAATAAATATTTCTAAGTTTACTTAGTTACTGGATTGAATCCAAGCCCGGTGACCTTTTTAAAATTCCCCGACAGGTGCTGTTGCCTCTTTTGTCTTTTGATCTCTGCCCACACTATTCTCTCTGCCCCCAATCCTTTCTTTGTCCTTCATCTGTCTATCACTTACTCTCTCTTCAACGTAAGAATCAGGCATCACTTCCTCCAGGAAGCCTGCCCTGATGCCTGTCATCTCCCTGGCTGGGCTTCCACCACCCTCACATCGTCCTCTTTCAGAGTACTTACCTCCCTCTATTGAAAGGGGCTGTTTTGGTGTTTCTCCCTCCCCAGACTACAAGCTCCTTGCTCATCTCTGCACTCCCTCTCCTGGCACAGAGCCTGGCACTCAGTGGGTGCTCCATGGATTTTGTAGCTGAATGAATAGCGGTGCCAGGTGGATAGATATGGGTGGACCCAGATTTTCCAGAGGGAAGTTTCAAGGTAGCGGTCTTGTTAGAATGTGTTTCGGGGGGCACCTGGGTAGCTCAGTCATTAAGTGTCTGCCTTCAGCTCAGGGCGTGATCCCGGCGTTCTGGGATCGAGCCCCGCATCAGCTCCTCCGCTAGGAGCCTGCTTCTTCCTCTCCCACTCCCCCTGCTTGTGTTCCCTCTCTCGCTGGCTGTCTCTCTCTCTGTCAAATAAATAAATGAGATCTTTAAAAAAGAATGTGTTTCGGAGGATGGCGAGGGGATTTGCCCCCACGTTGTGGTGGTTCTTACAGATCAAGCCATGTGAGCTTCTCCGAGCTTCCATTTGCTTATTTGTAAGATGGCATTACTGACGCGACTGCTCCCCTCAACTTCACAGAAATGTTTGTAAACCATAAGGGGCTATGTCTGTGTAAGATGTTCATTATAACTATTAGCAATTGGGAAGGAACTTGGAGATGGTAGGATAGCCTTGATCTTGAGCTGAGAAAAGAGCTGCACAACTGACTCATCCAGCTTCCTCATTTTACAGACGAGAAACTGAGGCTCAAACAGGAGGAGTTACTCATTTCATGCCACAGAGGGACATGGAACACAGGAGGAACCTTTTCCATTCTTGACTCATAACTCTGCATCTCCCTCTGTCGACTCAAGGGACCCCAGCCTGATGGGAAAACCTCCTTTCCCAAGCATTGGAAAACTTGGTTTCCATTCTGCGCTGTCCCTAACTTGCTTGGGGAAGAAGCTCCTCACCTCTGTGCCTGTTTTCATAGCTGTCAAAATACAGGACTGGATAGATAAGCTCCAAAATGTTTTTCAGTATAATTGACCAATAAGCATAATAACATGTCCAACATCCTACAAAGAGATACAAATTAAAAGAACAATGAGGGGCGCCTGGGTGGCACAGCGGTTAGGCGTCTGCCTTCGGCTCAGGGCGTGATCCCAGCGCTCTGGGATCGAGCCCCACATCAGGCTCCTCCGCTGTGAGCCTGCCTCTTCCTCTCCCACTCCCCCTGCTTGTGTTCCCTCTCTCGCTGGCTGTCTCTCTCTGTCAAATAAATAAATAAAATCTTTAAAAAAAATAAATAAATAAAAATAAAAGAACAATGAAACAAAAAACGATAATACCCAGTGCCGGCAGGCATGAGCTGAAATTGGCACTCTCGATACTTTCGAAGACAACATTCATCAATACTGCCAAATCCTATAGCTGAAGTCTTTTAAAGATTTATTTATTTTATTTATTTTAGAGAGAGAGAAAGAGAGTGTGTGTGGATTAGAGGCAGAGGAAGATGGAGAGAGAAACTCAAGCGGCCTATGCATCAGAGCCCGATACTCGCTCAACCTCACCACCCTGAGATCACGACTTGAACCAAAACCAAAAGTCAGATGCTTAACTGACTGCACCACCCAGGAACCCCGCCAAAGTCTTTTAAATATAATATGCATATCCTTTGGCCTAGAGACTCCATTCTGGAATTTCATTCTGAGGAAATAATGAAAAAATTGACTTCAGGAATGTTGTTTATTATTTATAACAGTGAGGAAGCAGGTAAGAGAGACAGAGAGAAAAAGAGAGAGAGAATAGGTGTTCAATCAAAGGACATTGGTCCTGTCGATTGCCAAATACACACAATGGAATACTCTGCAACCACTCACACTGATTCTGTTGGTGTTGTTTTTAAAAATGCATGTTTGAAAAAATAGGCAAAATATTCACGAAATTTGTTAAAGGTTATTATCATTGGATCCTGGGAGGATGGGTGGCTTTTAAAAATATACGTTATAGGGCTCAGTGGATTAACTGTCTGCCTTCGGCTCAGGCCATGATCTTGGGGTCCTGGGATCGAGCCCAGCGTGGGGCTCCCTGCTCAGTGGGGAGTCTGCTTCTCCTTCTCCCTCTGTTGCTTCCCTGGCTTATTCTCTCTCCCCCTGCTCTCTCTCCCTCTGCTCTCTCTCTCTCTCTCTCCAATAAATAAATAGAATCTTAAAGAAAAATAAACGCATACCGTCTTTACCGTCTTCGGGCATTGTTTTGCAGTGATTGTGTATTACTTGTGAAATAAGAGAAAAAATAGAATCAAGTCCCTTCCAGCTCTGAAATTCTAGCATGGGGGGCCCCCCTCCTTGGCTGCACCCTCATTAACCTCGGCTCGTCCCTTCCAGCGCTCGTGTGAGTCATGGCAAACAGGCGTGATAGTCAACCGAAGAGGAATGTAGATTTGGTGGGGGGAGCGCTGTGAACCTTTGGCCAGGACGTGAGCAGTGGAAGTTGACCGTGTGTGTCATCCATGAGATGAGAAGGCTCTTCTGTGACTGCAGAGCAGGAAACCAGGTGTCAGTGGAGACAAAAGAGTCCTCGGCGCGTGAAATGGGACTTGGAGCAGGGCCCACCGGGAGGGGACGGAGGGTGGCTGCCCGGCCAGTCCGCCGGTCCTGACCGGGGGAATTCCAATCACCAGAGCATCCTGGGGCGATCTGGCCTCAGAGCCCTTCAGAGTCCTTCTGCTCTGTTATCCCTTTACACACTCGGGAAACTGAGGTCCATCCGGCAAAGTAAATCTGAAATGCCTTTAGACCTACCTGGGCAAGGGGGACTCTATCCTAGGCCCTGCCCTTTGTGAGCGGTGCTTCTCAAACTACGGTTGCCAAGGACCGTTTTGCTTTTTAAATTTCCGATCTGTCATAGACTACTGGTAGTTTTATAAAAGACAATAAAAATGAACTACTAGAAAGGTATCTCACGTGGTCAGATTCACAGAAACAGCAGAATGGTGGTCACCAGAGGCTGGGGGCGGGGGGAGTTGTCGTTGAAAGGGTATAGATTTTCCGTTCGGAAAGACAAACGGAATTTTTTCTTGGGATCTGTCTCACAAGCCTATGAAGATACTGAATGACTAAACTTAAAAATGGTTAAGAGGGTCAATTTTATGTTATGTGTTTTCTACCACAATAAAAAAAAATAAGTTTTCTAAGTCTCAACGATACATGCTACTATATAAAACGCTTTTTTGACATGACAGCACTTCAGAAAGCAATGGCACCAAAGTTAGGCAGGAAATGAGAGAAACGCATTTGTCTTAGAACATTTCATAAAATAATTATAAAAAGAGCAATTACTAGAACGGTGCACGTGAGCTCTATGGCTATGAAAGTTTTGAAACCCTCTGGGTGTCTGCCAGCTCGCGCACCAGTCACAGCCCTACCAGGCCACACAGGAGGGGCACGGGGACCCCCATGTCACCGTCAACATCCGCTCTCGTGACTGACACGGCTCAGGCCCCAGGGAGGCGAGGAAAACGCTTTCTGCTGCTCTCTCGTTCCGTGTCCTCGACACAAAGGACAGCCGTGTCCAGATGCCACCAATGCTTGTGGGCTGTGGCGCGGCTGACATCGCGATGGGGGGGCGCTGCCTTGGAGCGCGGGGGAGGGGAGGCTTTCAGCAGGGTGAGGAAAGCCTTTGCTCTTAGGTAAGAGAAAAGACAAAATAATTCACTTGTGCGGTCCTTCCTGTCGGCACAGATGCAGTCCGCGC
>NW_024425786.1:16613982-16650664 GCF_017311325.1 Ursus maritimus
AGCAGGAACAAGCATGCGTTTCCTTGCTTCTCTTCACGTTCCAGCTTGTGGTTCCGGAGCTCGCTCCAAAAAGGGCCTGGGACCCGCACGAGTTGCACAGCTGAAGAACGTTTCACGAGATCACAATAGTAAATAATTCATAATGCTCTTACATTCGTAGATATGGAGGCCCAGATGTCACGCGCGTAAGGCACGATGCCGGTGGCTTCCATGACTGTTGGGTCTAGAGATCCCTTTGGCAGACACTAAAAATCAAGGTACACGTGATGGGATTTATATGAAGAATTTCAACTGTTTGTAATATTTTCCACCACAATCATAACTTATGCAACCTCATTACAACACGCAAGCTTGCCGTGTAAAATTCACAGCTCATTTCCTAATCTAAATATTGCTTTCAGAATATGATCGACAATTTGTGGCTACCTTCCCAACAGAGCGAGTGTTTCCCAAAGTGAAATTAATTAAAAACCATCTAAGAAATACAATGACTTGAGAAGGGTTGTCTAATTTCACATGACTATCAACAGAACAGAAATTATGTGAAAATCTTGATTATAACAACACAATTACTGATTTCACTGAAATAAAGGCAAGAAAAACAAAATTGATAGAGTAAATATATAATTTATGAATCATGGGGTTTGGGGTTTTTTTTTTTGAAATGTTATCACTCATTCAAATATCATCAGACCCTCAAGAGACAACCCAGACATGTAATAATTTGATCCAATAGCCTTTGATACTTTGCTGACTTTCAGTCATAGCTTTACATATATTTTATATTCTGTTATAACAAAGGTATAGTTGTCATAACTCGTTTGCTATTGATTGGTTTGCTTTTTAAATTTTATTTATCTATTTATTTTTTTTATTTATTTTTTAAAATATTTTATTTATTTATTTGCCAGAGAGAGAGCACAAGCAAGGGGAGAGACAGGCAGAGGGAGAAGCAGGCTCCCTGCTGAGCAAGGATCCTGATGGGGGACTCAATCCCAGGACCCCAGGATCATGACCTGAGCCCAAGGCAGACACTTAACTAACTGAGCCACCCAGGCATCCCTGCTTTTTAAATCTTAAATGTTCAGATATATGGTATGAGGAACCCCATTTGTATCTTGCCCTGGACCCCACAAATGTCTGGACGAGTTCAGCCAAGGGAACTGCCCAGGGCCACACGTGATCCCAATGTCAAACACGCATTTAATGAGCACCTGCTGATTGTTCGATATGGAGACGAGGCCACGATGTGTAGTTTACAGCCCCATTCTTGGGAGCCCACTGGCTTATAATGGCACCCAGAAGACCTGTACTCAACCATGGCAGCCCCCCCTAAGCGGTGTATGGCACACGGTTCCACTCGCTCTTAATTCAAATGGGCCAGGGCTGAGCTCTCGAGTCCACCACATCCTTACTGAGGGGCCTTAGGCAAGCGTCTCCTCCTCTCTGAGCTTCAGTGTTCTCCTCTGTAAAATGGGATGATAACACCTACATCATTATGTTACAGAAGTCAAATGAGGTTCTATGTGTGTTTTCATTAATACTGTGTAACAGATTATCCCCCCAAACTTCTTGGCCTAAAATAACCACCAGTTATTATATGGGCCAGGAATTCGGGAGTGACTTTGCTGGGTGGTTCTGGCTCGAGGCCTCACCAGGTCACGGTCAGAACGTCAGCAGGGGCTGCAGTCACATGAGGGTCTGGCTGCAGGTGGAAGGTTCCCTCGCCAGATGCCTCCCTCATGCAACGGATGGCGGGACCCTCATTCCTCCCTGCCTGGGCCCCCAGATATGTACCTCAGAGTCCTCAGACATGGCAGCTGACTCCCCCCAGAATGAACGATCCAAACAAGAGGAGAAAGTCAAATGCCTCCTGATGACCTAGTCTCCAGAGTCACCCAGTGTCACTCCTGCTTTGTTCTATTAGTCAGAAGCAGGTCGCTAAGTCCACACCGTCCTCCAGGGGAGGGAATTTGCCTCTACCTCCCGAAGGGAGGAGGACCTAAGAATCTGGAGACATACTCTCAAACCACGACAGCACGAAATGCTTGGTGGAGGATGTGTGCGCGTTCACTCGAGTGCCATGATCCTTTGCCCTATTCGTGTTTCATTGACAACTAACAGGGTTCTTTGCTTACTTACCACACTGCATGTTCTGAAGAACCCTTTGGGGTCATTATTTCCATTTTACAGATGAGGAAACCGAGGGTCAGAGAGACGTGATTTACCTGGAGTCACCCAGACTTTGGGGATGTTTGAGAAGCCCCGGAAATCCAGCAGGTCATGAGCAAGGCGGCAACTCTTCCAGGAGAAGAGGACGGCACAGGGTGGAAAGGGTCTGGTGCGCCTGCAGGAGGATGGGGACGAGACAGGGCGTGGCTGGTGCAGAGAAGCTGCCATCGGAGCATGAAGTGCTGAGGGATGAGGGCGGGGAAGTGATGAGGAGACCTGTGGCAGGTGCCAGCAGTACCTGAGAGTAGACGGACGCAAGTGATCACATCCGAGGGTTTCCAGCAGGGTGACGGGAGGTTGGGCGGGCTCTGGGGCGGGCTCTGGGGTGGGGGCGCGGAGCGGGGGAATGTCCAGGCCAGTGTCCTTGGAGACAGTCCCTGCTGCAAAGGAGGGGACAAGCCTTGAGGACAAGCCTGGGGCTTGGAGTGAGGCTGTCCTGACTCTACCACCCCTGAGCTGTATGCCCCTGAGCTGTGTTCCCCTGGGCAATCTCTAAACCTCCCGGAGCCTCCGTTCCCACAGCTACATGGAGACAGTAACATCCACTGAGCCCCCATACCCAGTATAAACGCACCAGTCAGGAATCCTCTAACACACTGTGGTGCTTCTCTGTCCTCATGGGGCAGAAAAGTGTCATGGTCTGGAGACAGCTACTAGCCACATGGGGCTACTTACCTGCAAATATAAATTAATTAAATGAAATAAAATTAAAAATTCACTTTCTCAGTCACAATCGTCCCATTCCAAGCTCTCGATGGCCATCTGTGACAGTAATACCATAGTGGACCATGCAGAATGGCCCATTTTCTCATTCAGAAAGCCCTGCCAGCACCGCCCAGAAGGATGAAAGTGCATGGCACGTGGGGTGATTTTAAATCTTCTGATCGCCACATTAAAAAAAATAAAAAGTCAAACAGGTGAAACTAATTCCAATAACATTGTATTTAACCCAATAGATCTTAAATATTATTTCAACATGTCACCAATATTTTTTTAAAAACTATTAATACGATATCTTACATTCTTTTTTTTTTTTTTTTCTTACTCAGTCTTTGAGATTCAGTGTCTATTTACATTCTGGCATATCTCAATTGGTAACTAGCCACATTTCAGTTGCTCAGTAGCATGTGTGGCCTGTGGACAGAGTAGTAGGAGAACTCAGGCCCCGAGGACCCGCAGAAGCGGGCGAGAATACGCCCTCCTTCCCCTGCTGCAGTGCTGTGTGACCTTGGGCAAGCCATTCAGCCTCTCTGAGCCTCAAAGCCTGTCTCTATCAAATGGCTATGATATTCTGGTTGTGCTACGACTCTATAGGCGGTACCATTGTAGTCCCTGTGTGGGACTATTAATATATCATTGTTTCATGTACCATGATTATACCAGCCAGTGATTGTGTTGAAGACTAAGGAGGAGGACGAGCATCAAGCCTCTGGTACAAAGTACACAAGGGGTAAGCTTTGCATAAACGCGACTTGCGGTGATGGTGGGTGTGACTGTCACGGGTCTGACTATCCCACCAGGCTGTGCGTTCCTGGAGGGCAGGACCCAGGCTCTGCTCACCTCTGCTCTCCCCCCACCGTACACACAGCCTACCGCCTGCCCCGGCACCTGACCCAGAGCTCCCCTCTCTGTCTGGGCCTCTCTCTGTGGTCAGACAAGTGTGAAGGCTGTTCAGCTTTCGTGCCCGTCCCCACCTCAGGGTCTTGCTCGGAGCTCATGACTCAAGCTCAGCAAACATTCTCAGCCCATGAGGCAGTGAGTGGCTCAGAAGTCCGTTCCCCTGTATAAGTGGGGGCAGGGAGGGAAGAAAGCTCTGGGCTGGCCGACAGGAGACCTGCTGGTGACTCCAGCAGGGGAAATAACCCATCCAGCTGCTACCTTGGATGGGTTATTTTCTCTCCCCGAGCCTCAGTTCCCCCACTGTAAAATGGGCAGGTCAAACCTGATGAATGTTGGGGCTCTCCCTCTCCCTCTGCCTGCTGTCTCTCTCTGTCAAATAAATAAATATAATCTTTAAAAAATAAAATAAAAAAATAAACAGCTGGTAATGAGGGCCCCTGCCCAGCCCGGCTCTGCTCAGAGGTGAGAGCATAACAGATGTGTCCCTCCTTACGCTCACACTCCTGGGGATGCCGGATTAGGACACCCAGGCCCAGACCCCAGGTCTCCTGACCTTGAGGTATCTGCCACCCCCTCCCTTGGCTGAGGAGGGTAAGAGAAACGTGATTGCATGGCTTAGACTCGGAAATCAGCTAGCCATCCCAGCTCGGCACCTCACCAGCTGCGTCAGTTTCAGCAATAGCAAGTTTCTTAACTTGCCTCAGTTTCCTTGTCCATTAAATGGGTGCATTAGTACTTCCCTCATACAGGCGCTAATGTACGTAGAGCTCAGAACAGTCTCCAGCTCTCCCGTAGGTTCTCTTCAAGCGTTCACTGTGGGATGACGTGTGTGTGTGTGTGTCTGCATACAGTCTGATGTTACGTTGTTATATTGTTTATACTACTGCCATTATTATATTGTGTGAATCACGGTTATGTTCATTCCACACGAAGCGGGTGGTAGGGGAGGCAGAGGTGCTATTTAATGGACTTCATCTCCTTGGGTGCTCACCTCAACCCTGGGAGGACGGTGCAGACGACATGACACGAGGCTTCCAGCAGTGACGTGGCTCAGCCGGGGCCACACAGCCAACAGGGAGCGGAGCAGGGCTTCGGACCCAATGCTGACTCCAAGGCCTCACCCTGTCTCCTCCGTCTGCTTGGGGAGGAAGTAAGCTCTGGTTCTCTGGCTGAGCTCCTAGAAGGATGCTCAGCCCACGCACCTCTCTGCCAGGAAAACCTGCCTCCAGATTCCCTCCAGAATTTCTGGCCCTTGGCTGGGCCCTGTTAAGTCAGGGTCGCTCCAATGGCCTCCCTCCCGTGGTCCTAGTCCCAGCTGTGGCCCTGTTGGGTGCTTTCTGGACAGGCCTTTCCTGCAACCAGAGCAACCAGGAGCTCAGAAATCTCCCTTTCTATGGCCTCATTTGCATAATCCCCACAATCCAATGCAGACTCAGCTTCTCTTTGTGATATTAATTATGTGAAGGAAAATGTCCTGGGCAGGGAAGACTGGCTCCTGATTTTCAACCATTGTCCCCTCAGGCTATCCTGACTGCTAGCCCCTCCTAAATACGTCATGGGTATGGTGCAGAATCGGGATTCAGGAACCGGAGGTTTGAACCTGCTACCGTGTCCCTCCGTTCCTGTGTTCCCCTGGGGCTGCTCGGGCCCCTAGCACCACTGGAGGAAGGAAGGTCTGGCCCCCGCTCAAAGATCAGCGATCGGTGGGTGTTAAGTGTTCAAATGTGTGATAAAACATACCGTTTGCATTTAAAAATTAATCCCAGAGGAAAATAATAGACTATTAGTTAATAAGGAGAATTGACAAGCTGGCTGCTTTCCAAAGCCATCTCAGGCAGTTACAACGCTGAACTTCATCCACTCAGCCTTCCCGATGGTCCCAGAAAGATGAGAGACACCTACTTCCCTGGGTCTCCTTGGACTCCCCTTGAGCTCCTGGTCCCAGCCCCACAGTTGGAAGTCTGAAGCCATTGCTAATTCCACTCCATACCCCAGGGAACATCTTACCGCTCACCCGCTGTGTGACCTTGAGTTAATCACTTTCCTTCTCTGAGATTCAGTTCCTTCATTTATAAAATGAGAGAGGTGGAGAAGCTGATGCCAGGCTCTTCTCCTCATCATCACTTGTATTGAGGCACATCTTGAGGCCCACTTTCCAGAAACAAGAGTCTGTTCAAGGAAAGTCTGGGAAGGCTGAGAAGTTTGGGCCCACTGCCTCAAAGCCCCTTCTCTTTTCCTCTTCTCAGAACCTGTCCTGGACCCCTGATGCCTGCTCCCAGGAGATCTGGGTTCTAGTCCTGACACTGCTCTGACCCACCTGAGACCCTGGACAGTGCAAGAGCGAAGGGCAGCAGGGCTTTGGACTGGCCAGGGGCCCGTGAGGAGGCATGGACGTTCTGTCCGTGCTGCACGGAAGTGTTGGCTGGGCCAACCCCAGACTCTCCCAAAAAGCGGAGTCAGTGTGCATGCAGGAGACAACAGTTTGCAGAAAGAAGGAAGGGCCCAGAAGCCTCAGGCAAGCAGCCTGGGAGAAGTTTTTGAGGGGTAAACGAGATCACGTTGGTGAAGTGCTCAGCACAGCTCATGGCAACTCTTATTATTCTCATGATCTCAGGGGTTAGAGATGCCTTCAACTCTCAATGATCACAAGTCATGCTCAGGCCTCCGTTTGCTGGGTTCTGTTAAGTCCTGATCACAGAGTAGAGCTTCCTGGTTTTTGATTGCCAGACGTGTCCTGAGTCCATTTCTCATGACCCCGAGAATTGTCACAACTCCTATGTCATCACCGTCTGGAAGCATACCTGCTTGTCATCATCCTCCCTCCTCTCCATCCACCCATCCGTCCATCCATCCATCCGTCCACCCATCCATCCATCCATCCATCCATCCATCTGTCCACTCTCCTGGCTGGTAAATACTTCTAGAACACCTCCTTGTGCTTGGTCTTGTTTCAATGTAAACCAGCTATAATCTTTGCCCTGCTGGGGTTCCCCTCTTACCCCGGAACCTTTCCAGAGAGCTGAGCTACACCTGGTTCTATGACTTTTTCTGTTCATGTGCAATGGTCCTTATAGACTGCCTGAGCCTTCTCCGTGCTCCCGCAAGCCCAGCGCCCAGTCCAGCCTGGGTCTTTTCTGAGGGGGCCTGGAGGAGGGCAGCTCTCCTGGTCTTCAGCGCCTCCACGCCCAGCACCCAGCTTTCCCGCCCGGCAACCCCACCCTGCTGCACCTTTGTTGCCAGGCACCCACCCAAACAGCTCTTTCAAACTCCAAGAGAAAGATGACTCGGGAAACGGCCGGCCAGGTGAGCAGCCATAAAACCCTACGTACTCCTGAGCGGCGCAAAGATCAAAGCATCCTCTATCGGGCTAGACGGGCAACCCGCACGATCTTTTACCTGGTTCCAGCATCCCACAGTTTACAGAGGCGGTTCCCAACTCCTGGCGCCTTTCATCTCCCAACGGGGCCCCGCCGCAAGGACACCGAGGCTCGGGAAGTGACACAGCCACCCAAAGCCACGCAGAAAGCAAACGGCAGCACCATGATTTGAACTCGGGTCTCCTAACATTTAATCGGATGGCTTTGCAAAAGGGCTTCAAAAGGGCCTTCATCTGGGGGTCAGGAAACCTGGCTCCCGGCCCAGCATTCGGGAGTCTGTTGAGTGACCTTAGCGAAGTCACTTCCTCTCCCGGCTGCTGTTTCCTCCGCCATAAAGTGGGGACAGCTACCACACTCGTGAGATTGTTGTGAGGATCAAAGCAGATGAAGGGCGGGAACAGGTTGTGGAGACAGGCTGCCCACCGGAATCCTC
Source organism: Ursus maritimus (assembly GCF_017311325.1). NCBI lineage: Eukaryota > Metazoa > Chordata > Mammalia > Carnivora > Ursidae > Ursus > Ursus maritimus. Next base: position 16,621,645 of record NW_024425786.1, read on the forward strand.
ACTCACCCTCCCCTACCAGGACCCTGGGCTGCATACTGCTCCCAGCGGGGAGGGACTCTGGCTCGAAGAAGTCGTAACTCCCATGGCTCATGGATACTGAGGAGCATTTTACCACCCGTTTCCAACGCCAAGCAGGTTCTTTCTGCTGCTGGGGAGAAGTTTCAACTCGCTAGAGCAAGCAGTGACTCAGTCCCCAGTTGCCAGGCCCTCTGGGGTTCAGAGGTGAACAGAACGCAGTCCACCCCAAAGCGGCTTCCTGTCTAGAGAGAGCGTGAATTAGCAGGAAAAGGACAGCAACATCCTCCAGGTGCTCGGGGCAGGCATTTTGCATTACACCCTCTCGTTCTGTACTCCTAACAGACCCGTAAGGATTAGGCCCATTTTGCAAAGAAAGAAACGGAGGCTCAAAGAGGTTCAGATCACGCAGTATTTGAATGCGTACCTCCCTAAACTCCAAAGCCCAGACTCTTGCCGCTCCATGAAGCTGCAAGAATACAAGATGAAGGAAATTGGGGTGTGTGCCATCAGCATGCTGGGGACCCTGAGAGAGGGGGAGTTGATCCGTGGAAGGGTTCCTGGAGGAGGTGGTATGTGACCAGGCCTTCGGAAGCCGAATAATATTCTAAAGACAGGATGGAAAGAATGTGGTCTCCGGGGTGAAGCTGGGTGTGAGAAGAGCCTGGATGTGGGAAAACGGAGGGTGCTCCTGGGGCACTGAGGACATCACTCTGGCTGGACCAGAGGGGACCTAGAGGTGAACAGTGGGAGGTGAGACTGGGAAGGTGGGCTGGGTCCTGTTTCTGAGGGACCTTGAATATCAAGCTACAGAGTTTGTATTTATTTCAGGGAGCAATGGGGAGCCCTTGAGGACTTTGGAGCAAGAAAGTGGCTCAATTGGAGATTTAGAGTTTCAGGAAAACCTCCCAGGACCTGGAGGGTCATGAGCAGAGACCTAGAGAAAGAGGAGGAGGCTGAGTAAGCTCCATCCCCTGTACTTTGTATTTAGCTTCCCCCCGTGAAGTCAAATAATTTAAAACACTGAGCACTTTCTGGGGCCCCGGGCTCCGTGGTGAGCATTTCATGTAATGTCTTATTTCGCTACTCTAGGAGATAGATGCTATTATTAGCTTATGTTACAGATGAGGAAACCGAGGCACAGAAAAGTGGAGGGGCTAGCCCAAGGTCACAGGGCTCATAAAACGTGGGTTCAAACCCGGGCTGTTCCTCTCCCAAACCCACGGCCCTTCAGAAGGGGAGCAGGAGGGAAGCTCTTCTCCAGAACAGACACTCAGATGACCTCCACTGCAGAGGGCTGATCACAAAGTCTGGTGCGGACTCAGGGGTCAAAAGTGGAACCCGGGGACCCCAGCACCTCCTGCCTGGGCCGCTCTACCTTCTGCGGGCGCTTCCGGAGGGTGCATTAACTACCGACGCCGCCAGGTGGCAGTGGGGAGTCTGGCTGCTCGGAGCCTCGGCCCGGCCCAGCCCAGCCTCCAGCTCCAAGTCACAAAGACCCAGGAAAGGCAGTGAGGAGTGAGGCACAGCGAGACTTCCAGGGCACCCTCCCCTGCTGGTTGCTCCTCGCCGCGATCCCTGCAGCTTTTGTGCTCAGAAGGGCATCCAAAGCGGAGCTGGGTTTGCAGGTACCTTTAGGTGAAGCCAGAAGGCACAAAAGGTTGCCAGCTGTATGGCCATCCTGTCCCTGGAATAGTACACAGCTGATAGCAGTACGGCTGCGTGCGAGTAACAACCCAGGGAAATGCTCGCCCCACGGCGCTAGGGGGGGAAAAATAGGACACAGCGCTGCGCATTCGGTAAGATTACAGTTATGTGCAAAACACCTGTGTCTAGAAAAATGCCTTAAAGCAAGTGGATCAAAACATGAACAATGGCTCTCAGGCTGGGGACATTGTGGGTGGTTTTTGTTTTCCTTCTGAACTCTTTTATATCTTCTTTATTTTTACCAGTGGATATGTGTGCCACTTTTATCATGAGGCAGAAAAAGTTTTCTTAAAAGAGAGAGGAAAGACATTAGCTGTCGATATGATTCTTTGTCTTTCAATTGTCACCTCCTCCGGGAAGCCTTCCTTCTCTGGAGGGAGGGAGTGACTGCCTCCTCTGTGCTTCTGGAGTGTTTGGACGGCCTGTGTTAAAGAGCACTTTTTGCTCCATAGGGTAATTATTGACGTCAGTGTCTAAATCTATGTTATTCAATATGGTAACCACTAGCCACGAGCCACATGTGGCTAAGAGCAGAGCACGTGAAATGTGGCTGGTGCAAATTGAGAGATGCTAAAAGATAAAACACACACCAGATTTTAAAGACCTAGTATGAAAAAAACGTACAATGGTTCATTAATTGCATGTTGAAATGGTAGTATTTTGGACATACAGGGTTCGATAAATATATTAAAATAAACATCACCTGTTTCTTTTTCTTTTTTTAATGTGGCTACTAGAAAATTAAAAAATTCCGTTTGGGGCTTGTATTATATCCTGTTGGACAGTGCTGGTCTATGAGTTTCGTGAGGAAGGGTGTGTGAGGAAAGACCTGCCCGTGCCAGCGCAGGTCCAGAGAGGGGAAAGACCCGGTCCAAGGTCTCCCAGCAAACGAGTGGCAGAACTAGAACTTGAACTGCCCCTAGTCTGACCCCCCACTGGCCAGGTCCCCCATCGGTCCAGCATGTGGGCAGAGAAGGGGCATTAGGATGGGAGTCAGAGACCTAGTTACACCGTGAGGTGACCTCTATGTCTGTCACTCAGTATAACACATTTCCTTTTCAGAAAGCCCTCAGGAGGAAGGCCTCAGGGAAAGCTGAGGGCGCCCAGAACTCATTGGTCTATCCCCTGGTATGGGGAGAGAGGAGGACACAGCTCTTGCTGTCTCCACTGAATCCACAACCATGGAGAGTCAGAGTGGAAAGTGGCCTCAGAAAAACCACCTCAGCCAATGCCCTCATTCTGTGTTTGTGGCAAGTGGGGCCCAGAGAGGGTGAGTGCAATGCCCAAGGTCACACAGCAATGCTCTCCTTATAATCCTGGATGCCTCCCCACTGTGCTTAAAATACAATCCATAATCTTCCTCCCTGACCTAATCTGCTCCACACTCGAGTTGCATACCGTGCTTCAGCTAGTATTCCTAGAAGGTGCTCCAGATATTCTCACCTCAGGGCCTTTGCATTTGCACTTCCTCCCCGAACTCTTTCTCCACATTTTTACATGGTGGACCCCTTCTCATCCAGGTTTTGGCTGTCATGTTTATATTTCAGTCTTCAAAGAGGACTTCTCTGATTCCCCTGCCTAGAGTAGCCCCCTCCCCTCAGTCACCCAAGGTCCTATCACCCCATTTTAGTATCCTCCTGGCATGTATCAGTACCTTAATTATCTTGTCCATATATAGGTCTTATATGGCAGAAGGAAGGTTCTAGAAGAGCAGGATGTTCTCACGGCTGGCCCTGCCTCCCTCGTGTCTGGCATGTAGGAAGTACTCCATTAATGTTTATTAATCAAATCTGATTGAAAGAGATCTGGACAAATCAGATCCCTGAAGGCTAGCTCCAGCTGTACCCCCTCCCCCAAATCTCCTGTGTGTCCTTGGGTAAGTACTTTTTTTCCCTCTCTGGGCCCCAGTTTCCCCTTCTGAGAAATGGAGCTTCCACTGCTGCCAGGCTGGCTGGCAGGATAGGCTGGTTGAATTAGCATCAGTTGAGCTGATGGGTGTGAACTCTGCTTTGTAAACTGTTAAAGCGTGATTGCAAATGTGAGTAGCTGTTGTCATTAGACAAATGAAGTTAAGCCGCCTCTTCCTCACTGCCGCTGCCGAGGGGACTGGGTCAGGGGGTCTCCGGGGCCTCCTGCCCTGCGAGCGTATTGTTCTGAGTCCCGGCACTGCCTGCAGGCGGCTCACAGTCTGCAAATGTTGCAAAGATAAGATGCAAATCAGAAACAAACAATCTGAGACCCCAGCAGAGGTTCTGCAGGGGGCTGACCACCTTTCAGGAAACAGAAAAGTGCGAAGGCTCGGAGAGGGAGTGAGGCCAAGGTCAATTAAAGCTCTTGGTGAGGGGGGCAAGTGCAGGGCCACCCTGGCAGAGTCCACAGCTGGGACAAAGGCATGGCTGAAGGCAATTGCGAGAGACCAGTGAGGAGAGGCCTGTAGGATCCCAAATGGGGAATAAGATATTGTTTAGGGAGAAAAAGATGGGAGCGAAGGGGGCTTTATTTTATTATTATCACTGTTTTTTTTTTTTAGCCAGTTAAAGCCCCTGGACTGATCTATATTTAATTATATAATGTTGAGTAAGTCACCTCCCTCTTCAGGCCTCAGTTTCCTTATCTGTGTAGAGGGGATGTGGGAAGTTGATAAATGACTCCCTGAGTTCGAAGCATTCATGAAAGGCCTGAGAGGGGACAGAGCTGGGGTCAGACAAGCCTGGCGTTGAACCCTAGGTCCAACTTGGGATATGACCTTGGATGAGTTATCTGGTCCTCAGTTTCCCTAACTGAAAAGGTCAGCACCTACCTCACAGGGTTGAAAGATTCAGGAAACGATGTATAAGGAAAGCTTAGCCTAGTGCCAGGTACCAGATTGTGATTAATGCCACTCCTGTTCCTATTTTGGGTCAAAGAGGGAGGTACCAGTGGGGTGGGTAGGTGGTGACAAGGGCCCCGGGGGACAGAAACTGAGCAGAAGCGCTGGGTCCACCGAGCACATAATAACAGGTGCTCAAGAAACATCTGTTGAATTGGGAAGGGATGGGGCACCTGGATGACGGCTCCTGTGTGTGCCAATAGCTTGGGGCTGCTCTGCCCAGGAGAGGGAGTCTTGCCCCAGGATGGGCCAAGCTCAGGGTCTCTCAAACCCTGGGGCCTCTGGCAAGTCTGGCAAGCAAGCACTGAAAATAAACACCAGCCCTACCCCAGCGGATCTTGACCCTGGTCAAGGAGGAACCGATGGGCTTGGGAGGGGGATAGCCCCCACCCCCCAATTTCTTCTTCCTCTGTCTCCTTCCCAAGCAGTCTCCCTCAGCTGTCAGGGCCCACTTCCTCCTGGTGACCTTCCAGGATTGGAATCCTTGAAGCTTCCAAAGATGACCCAATTTTCCAAACCTTAGATGGGGTCTCAGAGTCTGTGGAGCCCTTTTCTTGGTATGGACTGTAGGATGGGCTCTGAAGGGAGGAGATTGTGGGGACGTCTTGAGAGTTTGTGGGACAAAAGGACAGGAGAGGTCTGGGTGGTGTCGAGTGAATTTAAACCATCCCTACCTCTACTGGGCTCTTACACCCACTCCACAGAGCAGGAGGCCCCTGGTTAAGTCTTGTTTGTCAGGAGGCAGCTCGCAAAGGCCAGGGGCCCTGCCTGGGTGATTCCCCCAGGCCCCCTGCAGCCTGCCCACCATCCCGCCTCCGCAAAGCCTGTTAATGATGATGGTGATGAAGGCTGTCAGAGCAGGGCTGGGCCCACAGGGATGGAAAAGGGGTTGTGTCCTCCCTGAAGGGACAGCCTTGCACCAAACCATGACTGCACAGAGAGGTCCATTCCGGGGGCGGGGGGGCGGGGGAGCTTCCCCCTATACCCCCATCTCCTCCTTCACCCGCAAACTGCATTAGGAACAAGAAGAACAGAGAAAAGAGAAACCTAATGTACAGAGAGAAGGGTCTGCAGGGAGGGGCTCGTGGGCTCGCTCAGAACAAGGCGCGGAGGGTAGGCTTGGGGTCTGTCTACCAGGCCCGGCCCACCCCCGCCGAGTGACCCCCACACACACCCGAGGCCCTCGTGTTAGCGCCAAGGCCCACTCTCCCAGGCGGAGGCCCCAGCCCAGCCCCAGCGCCTGGGAAAGCCGCCTGTTTTGTTCCCATCTCCACCCCCCCTTCTCTCTCTCTCTCTTTCTCTTTTTTTTTCATTCATTGCAGTTCGGTCCCTTTCGGAGCCGCAGGGACCCGGGTGGCAGGGCTGAGGCAAGGGGGTGGCACTCCCGGCCCTGACAGGTAGGGCCAGCCCTCGCTTTGGGCAGCCCCTTCCCCGCCCTCCCCCCGGGTCCCCTCTCCCTGCCCCTGTCAGCCGCGCCAGACGCTCTCCGGCTTTGCAGCATTCAATAAAAATTCAGAAACATTTGGGCTGAAATCGCTGCTTTATCTGGAGGAGCCACAGCGCCGGGAGAGACCACTGCTGCGCGGGGGGAGCTCGGGGTCTCCGTCGCCCCTGCGCGCGAGGTCTCCGCACCCCAGCGCCCGCGCCACCCCCGGGGGGGCCCCGCGAGCGCGGGGGGGGCTGGAACTCGGGGGGCGCGCGCGGCCAGCTGGGGTCCCGGGCGCGCGCGGGGGGCGGCGGCCGGGCCGGTCTCCCCCCGCGCCCGCGGCTCAGGTGGGCCGTGCCCAGCGCTGGCGGAGCCCGGGTCCCCGTTCTGCCCGGGCTGGATGGCTCATTCTGCTGGCTGCGCGGTGGCGGCGGCTGTGTGTGCGCCGCGCCTCGCCGCTCCCCCCGGCCCCCCGAGCCCGGGGCGCGCGCTGCCGCCCGGGCCCCGCGGCGCCGCGGCCCGAGGCCCCGGGAAGCGCAGCCATGGCCCTGCGGAGGCTGGGGGCCGCGCTGCTGCTGCTGCCGCTGCTCGCCGCGGTGGAAGGTGAGCGGGCGGGCGGGCGGGCGATGGGGGCGGGGAGCGGCCGGGCACGGGCGGCCGCCGGCGCCCACCTCCGCCCCGCGGCCCGCAAAGTTTGCCCGGGGGCTCGCGCCGGGCGCAGGTGGCCGCGGGGAGGTGTGTCCGGCCGCGCCGGGAGGCGCGGGCCCCGCGGGCGCCCGAGGAGCGGCGGGCGCTGATTGACTGTGCCAGGAGGAGGCGAAGGGACCATCTTGCCGAGGCTTTGTAGCCAGCCCGGCGAGCGCCGCCCAGGGCCGGGGGCTGCCCACGCGCGCTCGCCGCCCCCGGCCCGGGCACCCCCTCCGTGCGGGCCTGGCCTGGCTCGGCACAGGGTGGAGGGGCGCCGGCCCGGGGGCCCGGCGCGCAGTCGGGGCTGGAAAGTTTGGCAGGGAGCAGAGGGAGGGAGGCACCGCGGCTGGCCGGGGTGGGGGCCCGCGGTCTGCGCCCCCGGGATGCGGCCGGCGCCCCGAAGAGCGGGGAGGGACTGGCAGAGTGGAAGTGAACGCGCCACCCCCCTCCCGCGCCGGTGCCTGCCCATCGCCCGCGGCGTACAATGGGGTCCCCTCCCCGGGAGGACTACGGGAGGGGGGATGGGTCCGTGGGCATCTCTCCGCGGCGCGGGGTCTCCGGGCACCCCTGCCGGCCACCGCCCCGCTGGCGGCAGAGCTCAGCGTGGCCGCTGGAGCCCCGGGAACTCTCCAGCTGCCGCCAGGGCCGGACCAGATGCTCTTGCCATGTGTTGGCTTTGGCCAGGGTCGCTGGTCCCTCTCCCCATGGCTTCGTGTGTTGGTACCACCCGACCCTCAAGGGGTCAGGGTGGCTGCCAGGTCTCCAGAGCCAGCTTGCTCTGGAGAGAAAGTTAGTGGGGTCTGGGTGTGTCCACCAGAAATGGCCAAGCTTGTAGGGCAAGGAATGAATATGAATAATGGTTCTCATGTGTACTGCACTTTACAGTTTCCAACCCGCTTTACAGTTTATGAAGTACTTCGCACTATATGCAGCTCTCTGTGGTTTACAACGTGCTGCACAGTTGACAAGGTACTTTAAGCTTTACAAAGTGCTTTCCCACCCACAATTTTGTTGGATTCCCCAAAAGAAGTCTTCCACAGAAGCCAGGTGGGTATGATTGCTACTCCCTTTTAATAGAAAGGGAAACCGAGGCTCAGAAAAGTGAGTGGCTTACCCACGGCTTTTGGGTGATAAAAATAGAACCCAGGGCGGAAGGTCTCTGCAGCCTGGGCTTTGCTCATAATCCTGGCTTTTCTTGCCCCTAAACAGGGTGAGCCCTTCTAGGATTCTGCCACCATGGGCTGAGAGGTGAAGTATACGTTCCCTCATCTCAGGCCACTTTGGGATGGTGGGGAGCCCCTTCCCCTTTTGCAACTCACGGCCCCCCCCCCAACAAAAACCTGATCAGACCAGGTATGGGAGTGTGGCCTCTGCAAACAGCGCAATGGGGACCCTGTGCTATCACTTTAGTTCTTCTCTCAGTAAATGAGCACTTTAGTGACTGCAGTTTGGGGCTGGAGGGGTATCCCTAGATGGCAGTCAGTTTCTCGAACGCAGGCAGCTGTCCTCCGGCTCCTAGAGGATTTGGCGGTTGCCTGTGGTTTCCCAGAGTGGGGCCACTGGGGCACTGAGGGTGCCACGGGCCCTGGGTGTGGAGGACAGCCCTGGGGCCTGGCTGCTGGCGGGAGCTCCCTAGAATATGGCTGAGGTACCACTTATTAACTATGGCTTTGGGGAAATGACTCATGTGTTGGCCCGCTATACATTGGGATGTTTACAGTATTATGGGGAGCTTGGCATAAATATTGCTATTTAGGCTGCAGTCAGCGGTGCTGGAGGGGAAGAAAATTGGCCCCTCTCGCGTTGGAAGCGGCCTGGGTGTGTTTTTAATTACCGTGGGGTAGATGGAAGGCCCATGCCTGTCCGGCTGTGGCCCTGGCTGGGGATGGTAGGGATCTGGTGAGCTGTGGCCTGGCTGGACTGTGGGCCCCGGACACAGGGCTGATCAGCTGCTGACATCAGAGGAGATGGCTGCTCGGGGGGTAGGGTAGAGGCACTCCAAACCTTGCTTCAGGCTCTTCCTTTGCCCCCCACCCCCAAGACATGAAGGAATCTAGTCTGTTAGGGGTTAACAAGGAGCTGGCCAAATGGATGGGGATGTGGTGTGAGGTGGAGGTCAAGGACCCTGCTTCTAATTTATTGCAGGACGCTGGGCCAGCTCCCTCCTTTACAGGGGCCTCAGTTTCCCTGTGCTTAAAATGGTCTAGGGGATCGCTTGGGATTCCATGATATGCATCCACTTCCTCTCTGTGAGCCTGTTTCTTCCTCGTCAGATGAAGGCATAATCATCGTGCCCATCCGGCCTACCACACAGGGGTGTCTGTGAGATTCAGACCACATAACGGACGAGAAGAGCCCACCTTGAGGGACTGTGTGTGGCCTTTGGGGGGTGGAAGATGAGGATGGGCAGGGCTGCTCGTGGCACATCCCAGAAGAGACACGGTTCAACTGGGAACAGCGCAATCTGTGGAGAGAGGTCTGAAACTTGGGGTGTTGGGAGGGCTGCCCCTGCAGCTCCCAGTCCCCTGAGTCAGAGAGCCGGCACTCCCGTCCCCCCCTGCTCTTCATACCCTGCAGTAGCAAGGCTGTCCTGAGCACTGAGATCCTAGGAAACCCCCAGTTTTTAGAACAAGAGAGGGGAGAGAAGGTGTATGTATACTGGGGAGTGGGAGGCTCCAGGGTTAGGATGGTGAGCTCAATATCTCCCCCAAACCATGAGACACTTCCTCCCCTCCCCAGGGAAACACAGTCTGGAGCATCTGGAGTGGGGGCTTAGAGAGGGGTGGACATGCCTTGGGGACACATCCAACAGGAGAAGAGGCCAGTGACAGACCAGCCACTAGATGGAATCCAAAGGTTGAAGTCTAGAGAAAATCAGTCTCCGTGCATTTGCTCATTTGGTCTCCAAATAACACCGGTCTCTGGCCGGTGTGGTGCTGGACCCTGGGGCCAGCAGGGAGATAGGGGACAAGCCGATAGGGAAGACAGTTGGCACTGTATAATGTGATCAGTGCGTCCCAGAGTGCTGCCAGGAGGAAGTTGTGTGCCCCCTGGGGCAACAGAGGCGGTTTAGGATGGAAGAAGGCTATTTCCTCTTTCATGGCTTTATTCTTTGCCTCTTCGTTCTCTCCCTACTCCATTCTCCCTGCAATGAAACTTCCTCAGCCACCTGTCACCATAAAGAACTATGTTCTCAAAACATAAGGGGTTTGCCTCTGAGACTTAGAGGATGAGGAGCGTTTTACCTGGAAAGAGAAGCAGCACGTGTAGGGACATGGAGGCGTGGACCGGGGACTCGCTGGGGTGCATCTGAGGAGGATGAAAGTGGAGGGCAGGGCAAGTCCTGAAAGACTAGGATGGAAGGCTGAGGAATTTGGACTCAATGCTGAGGGTAATGGGGAGCCATTGAAGGTTCTTGAGCCATTGAGGGACCTGGCCAGATCTTTCCAAAGATCTCTGCTATCCAGTGTGTGAGATGTTCAGATGAGCCAAACCCGGCCCCACGCACTTGAGAAAAGGCCAGCTTGGCTGTTCCCTGCTAGACTGTGAGCCCTCTGAGGGAGCTCACCTGGCTTATTTTTATGTCCACTGTTGTGTAAAAAGAGCTCAATTCAAATGCCACCTCCCCAGAGGCCTTCCCTGATTACCTCATCTAAAGCAGACTTAGTCCAGCCACTTTCTTTTTTTTTTTTTTAAGATTTTATTTATTCATTTGACAGAGAGAGAGACAGCCAGTGAGAGAGGGAACACAGCAGGGGGAGTGGGAGAGGAAGAAGCAGGCTTCCAGCAGAGGAGCCTGACGTGGGGCTCGATCCCATAACGCCAGGATCACGCCCTGAGCCGAAGGCAGACGCTTAACGACTGAGCCACCCAGGCGCCCCAGTCCAGCCACTTTCTAACCCACCTGCTTTATGTTTCTTCATAACGCCCACCGCCACCCGAAACGGTATCAGAGCTTTGTTCGTTTCCTTGTTTTGTGTCCCACCTTGCCCACTAGACTGCGAACGCCGGGAGGGAAGAGGCTTTTATCAGCCACGTTTGCTGCGGCATCCCCAGTGCCTAGAACTGTACCCAGTCCCATGGGTCCCCAGTAACTGAATGACACAATCAGCTAAGGAACATTGAATGTATGGCGAGTGAGCATGTGAATGAATGTATCACGCTGTGTTACGTGATAAGTATCAGGGGAATGACACGGAGATGAAGGAGAGAGTCCACCTGGCCAGGGAGATGAAGGAAGTCTTCCTGGAGGCAGAAGCCGAGCAGCTGGGGGCAACAGGGATGCAGGACACAGCCCAGGGAGGGCTGAGGATTCAAATGGGTGAGCAGCAGCTGTGTGCTAGACGGAGTCCCCTTCTTATGAGGGTGGAGGGAGCCCGCCCTCCCCCATCTCTCCCACCCCCATCCCAGCTCTCTCCTGGGCCCACCTCTTGGGCATTACCTATCTAAGCCCCAGCGACCTTCAGTGGGATTAATTTGGAATCGGTTTTCCTTTTATGTTTGTTTCTTCTGCTTTTCATTTTTAAAGGAGGCTCCTTTCATGTATCCGTCTTAGCCAGGAAATCTGGGCTTAGATTTAAAACCCAAATGCTGTAGAATTCAGAAGCAAGTTGCCTTATTCATTCATTCCCCCATCCATCCACGGGCACCCACTCCGTGTCAGGTGCTGGGTAGGGGGAAGGCATTCTGGCTTCGGTGGGGAACAGGGCCAGCCCACTTCACAGACAGTGTGGGGTAAAGAAGAAACACCACGTTCTAAGGCAGTCAGACCTGGGTTTAAATCTCTGCATGCTGTGTCCTGGGCAAGGAATTCATATTCCCTGGAATCCCGTTCCCCCGGGGGATTTCTGTGGACACCTCCCGAAAGTGTCAGACACTTAGGCACATGACCGTGAACATTAGATACTCTTCTTGGCCCTTTTGAGGTCCCCTCCCTTGGTGTGTAGGCGGAGACTGTGATGGCCATGTCTAATTTGGCCCCCTTCTTGGCATCTGGATTGCCCAGGCAACAAATCGACCCTCAGTGTCTCTCTCAACCCATCACTCGGGCTCCCAGCGTCCCCCAGTCTTGGAATGGCAACCCCACAAGCGTGGGTGGGCCCAGAGCTCCATCTCTGCGTCCTCCTCCAGGGCCTTGTTGGGGGCAAATACTTGGGTTCTTATACCAGAGGGACTCTCAACAGGCCTCCTTAGTTCTGGGGATCTGTGATCACCCTGAGGTTATAATTGAGCACTGGATGTTAATGCAAAGTTTCCTAGGAAGAGGGTCCTTAGTTTCAGAAGTTGCTCACTAACGGTGAAAACACCAGCCTACACCAGGGCACACAGTGGGAGGCTTGCTTCCCCTAACTCTGGAATCCCAGGTTTGCTCCCACCCCTGCCAGCGCTTCTGCTCTGCTGTGGCCCCAGCCCTTCCCATGAGGTTGCTGTTCCTGGTGCTTTTGCCTCCCCCTCCCCCCCAACATCAAGGTTTTGCATCAGCTTCAGAGCAGGAGTGGGGTGAGGTTCTCTGGGCAGCTGTGCTGGGCTCTCAGCAAAGCCCGGGGTGGCAGCTGGGCAACTCTGCCATCTAGGGCTCACCTATGAGTTTAGGCTGCAGCTCGGAGCCCCGCAGGAAGGTGTGGATGGAGCTGGCTGGTGACAGGAGGCCCGGACCTGGCAAGGCAGGGGAGCTGTGCTCCCTGCCTGGGTAGAGAGGCGAGATCAGAATGGCCAAGCCTGGCCTGCTTGCCTGACTTAGCTGGCGATTTGGTAGATCAAGAGTGAGGCCTGGGAGTCTGTATCTTTAACACATTCCCCTGGTCTTTTCCATTGGGCAGGCAGATTTGTCCCCCAGAGGCCTAAGATAAACCACAGGACTCCTGGGAAAAAGGAAGGGAAGCCGCAGCGGGAAACTGGAAAAGACTGAAATGAAGCGAAATCAATCAGAGTTAGCGCCACCTGCCCCGGCTGCCTGCTGGTGAACAGAGAGGCTGGGCTGGGGGAGGGCGGGGAAGAATGTTTGCGCAGCTCCCAGGGGTGGGGCCCGCCGGTTGATGTGATAGCACCTGGAAACTTCCTGATTGGGATCGGCTCAGTCTGATAAGGCTGCTTGAAAGCCCTTTAGGGCCTCTTAAGGCAGCTGCCTTCTGGAGGGTGGGAGAAGGGACACCTGTGTCTTTGGCGCCCCTGTGTCACCTGGGGAGCTTGCCCAGGCCACCTTAGCCTGGGCCACACTAGGTGAGCCTCCTGGAACCATCTGTCGCCCTGCGGCAGCCCCCTAGGGGTGGGGGTGTGCTCAGGGAGGAGACCTCGCCCGCTCTGTGGCCTTGAACAAGTGATGTGCTGAGCCTTAGCTTCCTCGTCTGGAAACTGGAGATGTGAACACACCTGCTTCTCAGCGGCTCCTGGCGAGGATTAAATGAGATGCTATTATACAATGACCAGCCATGCCGCCCGACCCCTGGCCGTCCCCGACGTTCACTGGTTGTCATCACTGTGAAACGTCAGCACCCTCACTCCTCGCCAGAATACTTGCTCCTTTCTCTGAAATCCCACAGCCCTTTAGCTTAGCCCTGACCCCTTTTTCTCTTGTTCCATAAACCGCGTAGCCTGGGGGCTAACAAGAAGGGCTTCTGGAGTCAGGCTGTCCTTTACCGTGTGTCCTCTGGTGGATTACTTAGCCTGAGTCCCAGCTCCCTCCTCTCTAACATGGGGAAAACAGGAGTGCCTGGGTGGCTCGTCGGTTAAGCATCTACCTTCGGTTCAGGTCATGATCCCAGGGTCCTAGGATCAAGCCTTGCAACAGGCTCGCTGCTCAGCAGGGAGTCTGCTTCTCCCTCTCCCTCTGCCTCTCCCCCACCCCGGCTTGTGCTCTCTCTCTCTCTCTCACTCCTTCTCTCTCAAATAAATAAATAAAATCTTAAAAACAACATAAAATGGGGATAACAGTAGTTTCCAGCTCTTTAGGTGGTTGTAGGAATGAATGTGTTAATGCATACGAGATAAAGCCGAGTGTTTGCCTGAAGTGTGATGAGAACGCAGCAAATATTAACCAGGCGTTAGTGCCCGATACCAACAGCAAACTGGCTTCAGAGTCGGGGAATGTGGGTGCTGTCTCACTAGGGGAACTCCGGCTCCAGCTCTCCCTCACCCCTCTTCATTCGACCGTNNNGAAAGACCAGAGATACAGTATTAAGTTCTGAGCCTTATAGGGCAAGGATCTGACTCTTCCTGGGTAGTCGAGAGGCCCCTTCAGCCTCTCTCTCTGGGACCCATCCCTTCCCTGGTTCTGCCTCCCTGATCTCAGGAAAGCGATAGGATCCCCTGTAGCTGTGTTTTCCTTCTTGGCCCTTTGCCTGCCAGGCACCAACTGCCATGCCATGATAATGATAACGGCCATCGATTCTCGTGCCAGGCGCTCCACTAAGGGCATCGTGTATGTCTTCTGGTGCAATTGCCCCAGGAGCCCCACCACATGGTTTTAGTATTATGCCCATTTTGCAGATGAGAAAACCGAAGCTCAGAGTTTTAGCCCAAGGACCTAAAACTAGGCAGTGGGAGTCCGGGATTCAAACCCAGGTCCGGGTGACTCCCAAGTTCTTGCTCCTCACTGCCACTCAAGCCGCTTCTGGAATGTGCCTCCCAGCTCAGAGGAAGGGCTTGGCTCTGGCGAGGGTCTCCAGGGCAGCCATCCAGCCTCTGACTCCATCGACATCCTGAGATAATGCAAGCGGGAGGGTTCTGGAACTCACAAACCTGCCATAAAAATGCAATTTCTGTCATAATGGCCAGAATAATGTTGTTCTAACTTAGACAAATCGGGTGTGAACTCGTTACGTTGTAAGGGGCGTCTCCACAGAGAACTGAGCCGCACGGCCATGTGTAGTCTGTATATCCAAATCCGTTAGCTCATCGGGTTCTCGCGGCAACCCAGTAAGTGGGCAGGAGCCAGGGGGCCCATTTCAGAGATGAGGAAACTGAGGCCTGGGGGGATAACCCTACTTGCCCAAGGTCAGCGGCCACACCAAGCTTGAAGCCCAAGGCCAGTCTCCATGGCCCAAAGATCATCAATCCAATTTGAATTCTTAGCCAACATTTAAAAAATCAAGAGATTTTAGAGAGAAATCCTCTTTCTGGCTTCTGTGAAAAGTCAGACAATCTGGCTTCGCTGGGCCCACGTCCCACATGGCCACAGTTGGCTGGAGCCGAATAGTGGCTGCCTCTTCAGAAGGCATGAGTGCTGGGGGTAACTGGCTACCAACTCGCATCACACATTTGTGTAACTCTTCTCGCCCCTGTAGGCTCAAGTTTTCCTTCTAGATCTGCCCCCGTCTCTCTGCGTGATCTGGAGTAAATGACTGCCCCTCTCAGGGCCTCAGCTGCCTCTTCCATAAAGTGAAGGGGTGGGACTCAGTGGTTTGGGAGGCCCCTTCCAGCTCCTGGATTCCATGTCCCGGCAGGGGAGGGGAGAGCTATCAAAAGTACAGGGCTCTGCTCCTGCAAAGTGTATCGGTTATCTTCTGCTGCATAACAAGTCACCCCCAAACTTACAGGCTTAAAACAATGAGTGATTATTTCTCCTGATTCCGTGCATGGGCTGCGTTCTGCTGGGCGTTCATTCTGCTCCGTGTGGCATCAGCTGGGATCACTCGCGAACCCACACTCAGCTAGGTTGTGCCAGAAGGTCCGTCGTGGCCTCACAGACCTGTCCGACGCCCTGGTCGGCGTGGGGGCGGGGGGCTGGGCCTGCTCTCACATTCCTCGGGCTCTCTCACCAGCAGTAGTCCAGACTGACTTGCTTTCCATGGTGGTTGGCTCCCGGGACGGTGAAACCGAAACCACCCAGACTTCTGAAGACCCAGGATCTAACGTCACAAAACATCACCCCTGCCGCCAAAAAAAAAAAAAAAAAGCCATTTCAGATTCTTCCCAGACTTCTTTATCAGGTTCAAGGTGGAGGGAAATACACTGGGCTTGATTTTCTGCTCAGTCGTTAAAGGAAAGTCCCATTTCTTTCTTTCTTTCTTTTTTTTTTTTTTTTTTCAAGTAAGCTCTATGCCCTACGTGGGGCTTGAGCTCACGACCCTGAGATCAAAAGTCACACATTCTGCCAACTGAGCTAGCGAGGTGCTCCCAGGAAAGCCCCATTTCTTGCTCAATGGTTTCACACGTAAAACTGACTCTGTGTTGCCCCCAGTCTTCAACACGTCTTTGGAGGGGATGCTTAGAGCTCGGTGTCCCCGACCCACCGACTTCACCACTGGCACACCTCTCCATGTGCTCTGAGCCAACCCGTGGCCCAAACTTAGGCTTAGACTGCCCCCCCCCCTTAATGGGAAGAGTGGCTTTGTGTTTAGCAATGGGAGGCATCGTTGGTGGCCATATTTGGAGACAATCTGCCACAGGGAGTTTATAGTCTGGAGCAGGGGTGCGGGGAACAGGAAGCCAGAAACCTCATTCCCTACCTTCTGTTCCCTCCCATGCCACCCCCAGCACTACCTCCCTGCACCGGCTGCCAGGGTTATCTGTTTCCCCTGAGAAGGCAAGGGACTCTCCGCTTCACCTTATCCCGTGCTCAGCACAACACTCATGACAGGCACGGAATAGATGTGTATGCAGTAAATGACAAATAATTAAAAATGGCAGCCAGAATCATAGATATTCAAGATCTGGCATGAGGCATGAGGTCAGAGAAGGGGGCCCTGGTCCGGTGGGACTGAATTTGGAGAATGGGACCAAGGCACCCCTGTGGCCTAGGTCAGAACATATCACCCCTCGGGGCCTCAGTTTCCTTATCAGTAAATTGAAGGTCATGATTTCACCCACCTCAAGAGGCCATGGCAAGGAGCAACTGGGTTCTTCATTCAACTATAAAAGAACGTGTAACGTGTGTCTTTGATTTGTCACTCGCACCTCGGTCGAGGGCCACGGTAGGGGTAGGGAAGCCTTGGTGGAAACTAAGAAGTCTAGAGGCATTGGCCTGCTGCTGTCAGATCTAAGTTTGGACCGCAGGTTGGCCCAGAGCACATAGAGATGTTGTGCCAGTGGTGAGTTGCGGGGGAGGTGGGGGGATGCTGAGCTCTGAGTGGGGGCCGGGTGTTAGACAGATGACAGTGCCCTGGAGACCATACCTGTCCTCCGAGGAAGGCCGGTGCTACCCGCTGCTGGCCGTGTTGCCATGCTGGAATTGGGGTTCAATTTTGCCACATCTTTTTTTTTTTAAAGATTTTATTTATTTATTTTGACAGAGATAGAGACAGCCAGCGAGAGAGGGAACACAAGCAGGGGGAGTGGGAGAGGAAGAAGCAGGCTCACAGTGGAGGAGCCTGATGTGGGGCTCGATCCCACAACGCTGGGATCACGCCCTGAGCCGAAGGCAGACGCTTAACCGCTGTGCCACCCAGGCACCCCTGCCACATCTTCTGATTTCCAAAGTTTTGATGTGTATGGGAAGATGAGCTTTTAAATGTTTGCTCAGTGCATCTGAAAACATAGTCCCGGTTGACCCAAACCGTGTTTGTTGGCTTGATCTGGTTCACTGGCTGGCAGTTTACAAGTTCTAGTTCAGCTGTGTCGGGGGGCGGGGGGGGGGGGGGCGAGATAGCGAGAGCATCGTTATCTCCATTTTACAAATGGAGAAACTGGGATGCTAACAGCTGAAGTGACTCACCCCAGGTCACACAGCTGGTAGGTAGTGAGGTTGCTGGCAATGCCTCTTAACCTTGACTTGGGGGATTTCTTTTCCTGTAACTGCCCTCCACGCTTCCTTTTCCTGCCTTCCGGGACAACCCAGAAGCATAAGCTCCTTCTTGCAGGTATCTGTCATGTTTGAAGTCAGAGGGCATGTCTTCTGTTGGGTTTCTTCTTTGGGGCAAGTTGCTGGAGTGGAAAGCAGGGGTCTTCCAATAGAAGCATGCCAGCCTGGACCTTCGGCTTGACTCTTACAGCATGACCTTGGCCCTTTAACTTACCTTCTTGAGCCTCCACTTCTTCCTCTGTGAAATGGGGCTAGGAGCGTCTTCCTAGGAAGCGACTTCTTAGATGATTATTAGGGGAAGAAGTGGCAAGGCAGGCATTCTAGGCGATGGGACAGCATCTGCACAGGTCCGGATAGGGGCCTCTGAGTGTGTGGTGCGCAGGGGAGCTGGAGACAGTCCTGTGTGGCTGAGAACAGGGCATGCCAAGCACCAGGGCGGGGTGCAAGCTGCCCGGCCACAGCAGGGAGAGAGCGTGGGGTCAACATTCCCATTATGGCGACGACATATGTCCACAGCACCAACTTGTCACTTGGCCTGAGTCCATGGGAAGCCGGAAGGACAAAAAGCATCTGAAACGTGTAAGTGGGGAGAAAGCGGCTTAGCGCACAGTGGGATGCGTCCCGCCTGAATGGGGCTTCTCCGCCTCTCACGGGGAGGCAGAGCCTGGGAACAGCCTCGGCCAGAGCCCGCAGGGCCTTTCTGGAACCCACGAAAGGCCGTGGCCCAGGGAGTCTGTTCGAGTCAGGGCCCCGGCCGGTCTGTCCTCTTGCCTGTCCCCATCAGTGTCAGCTGTCATTCCCCACGGCCTCAGATGGCAGCTCCCGTGGCTCTCGGGAGAACAGCCGAAACGAGGCCCTGACGCTGGGTGTCCCCGAGCCGGCCCGGAAGCCCAGCCCTGCCAGCAAAGCTTGGGACTCCCTTCTGGAGTTGAAAGGTTCTGATGTCCCCTTGGCCTGAGTCCAGGGATGGGGCAGAGGCAGGAGACCCCGGAGGAAAGTCCCGGACTTTGGAGATGGGCAGACCGTCCAACTCCTGGCCTCTCCAGGTGCCCACTGTATCACCTCGGGTGTCACTTCGTCCTCCTCCGCCTCGGTTTCTCCCATGTATAACATGAGGGTAATCTCACCTCCCCTGTGCTGTCGTTTGGGGAGTGAAAAGAGCTAACGTATGAAAGGCAGGTGTTTGCTGAACCTCGCCCAGCCTCAGTTTCTCAGCTGTTCCGTGAGACGAGTAATAGTAATCAAAACAGCAACTAACACTTACCGAGGGCTTGCTAGAGACCAGCCACGGTGGTCAGGTGTTACTAAGACCTGCGTTCTCGAGACAGAAAGTGAAGGCTGAAAGACGTTACAGCCTACAGTCGGTAATGGAGCTCGAACCCAAGCTCAGGGAGCCTGACTTCAAGACGGATCAGCAAAGAGCTGATCCCTTCTTTTCTTCTTCTCTTTAATATTTCAAACATACAGGAAAGTTGGAAGTGTAGTAAAATAAACACCTATGGATCCTTCACGTCGATTCAACAGTTGTGGACGTTTTTGCCACATCTGCGTCGCTCTGCGTACGGGTATGTGTGCACGTATATGCGTATTTGACCCGAAGTTACAGGCGTGGACAAAGAGCTGGTGTTTACTGAGAATTGATGCATGTATGCCTCAAGCCCACGTTCTTAACCACTATTTTAGATCACACGTTGAAGCTTGGCAGTGACCGGGAAGAGAAAGTAGGGTTACCTCCAGCCAACCAACTACTTCCCCCTGGATTGATCAGTCCCCGCCATGGCCAAGGGGGGAGGGGCTAGATGTGTCTTTTCGTTTTCAGAAGAGGGAAGAAAGACTCAGAGGTGAAGTCACTTAGAGCAAAATAGGAGGTTGGGATTTACACCTGCGTCTGCTTGACAGCAAAGCCGGTCCCACAAAATGTTGGGGGACCCACTTTTCTCCCTTCCAGATGTACCCCTATTGTAACCACTAGAACGCAACCCAGGTCAGCAGATGGCAACTTGGCTCCCAGCTGCAGGAGGATGTGGCCCTTTCTTTCTGGGAATTGAGGGGAAATTACAGAGTCCAGTGGACTTGGAAAAACTGGGGACTGGCCCATGGTCCACAGTTAACCAAGTGGTTATGAGGACTCAGGCCTTTGGACTTCTGGAATCCATCATGCTATTTCATGTTGCCTCCTTGCCTGGGTGCCCTCTCTCCGGCTAGTTTTTGCTGCTTATCAAGACCAAGCTTGGCATCTTCTCCTGTCTGAGGCTTGCTTTGACGTCTCTCTCTGGCCCCTCCTGCTTCTGTGTGCAATGTTGAGCCTACTGTCTTTGGCGGCCTCTGTGTTCTTGGTAGCACCTTGTACATACCTATTTTACAATGTGTAGTTCAGACCGTACTGGGTACTGGGTCAACATGTCTGCCTTCCCCCCAACCATACTGGGGGTCCTCAGCCATACCGGTTGGGTAGTGTACCGTTGCGTAAGTGGATAGCTGAACAGGTGGATGGGTGCGTGAGCCATTGATGGTTAGATGGGTGAGTGGCTGGATAGGTGAGTAGAGGATGAATGAGTGGAAGTTGCATGGATTAGATGGTGGGATGAATGACGGACAATTTGAAGGCTGGCTGGATGGTTGGCTGGCTGGATAATGGCAGGAAAGCTGCATGTTTTCGAGAGTGGGGTGGAAAAAATTAACAAATACCAAAACCACAGTCCAGTTTTCCACCTCTCTAGATGCCCTCTGGTATCTAGACTGTGATATTTCCTTTTTCTCCAGTTTCTGGCCCTGGAAAGAGCTGGCAAACAGCACACTCCCCAGGTTTGGAGAAATCTTCTGAGCTATTGATGGTGGATTTGCCAAACTTTCTGCACTGAGGAGTTCCGGAGAAGTTGGCCCCCAACGTGAATTTCTGTAAAGTAAATCCTATTTTCCCATTGACTTGGCTCATACTTTTGGAGATATGTTCCTGCTGTCAGGGGCCAGTGCTCTCAGAGGCTGGTGACAGGTGGAGGAAGAGCGNNNNGAACTCCCCTGGGCATCAGCTGCCCTGAGCTTCCACTCACTCAACCTTGAGAGCAGACTGATGCTGGCCAGGAGCACGGGAGCTTGGAGCCAGGGGGAACAGATTTGGCATCTGGTCCCAGAATCCTCATCTGCCAGTGGGATGCTATGCTGCTAGCCTTCTGGGATAGCATGCTCGGTCTCCTCCAGCCTATCTGTTTCTGTGCATCTGTCCATAACTCCTTCCTTCCTTTCCATATTCCACCTTCCTTCCATCCATCCGTCCGTCCATCCATCCATCCATCCATCCATCATCTCTCCATTCAGTAGTCATTTATGAAAGCCTATAGGGTGCCAAAGGACACAGGAATTAAACAGAATTCACATTCTGATGTCCATGAGTTATATCCCAGGAGAGGGTTAGGACAGCTCTCCTTCCTCTTCTTTCTTTTCCGTCTCTTTTTCCCTTCCCCTTCTTGTTCTCCTTCTTCTCTTCCTTCAGTAACATCATCATCATAAGCCCTTCCCACCACTGAGTGCCTGTTACATGCTAGGCACCATACTGGCTGCTTTTCAGAGATGTGCACTGAATCCCCTGAACAACTGTGCGTAATAGTTATTAACACTTGCTTTGCAGATGAAAAAGCAGGTTCAGAGATGATGGAATATGCTGAGTGCAAAGGGGAAATGTCTTCCCGCCTGGGCTATCGGGGGCGGCGTATTTGTCTGCATAGGATTTCTGACACACAAGGAATGGAATGAAGGGCATTCTTAGCAGTGGGAACAGCCTGAGCAAAGACCTAGAGGCTGGAAGAGGGCAGGTTCTCAGAAGCCACAGTGAATGAAAGTGTGTGAGAAAAATGGGAGGTGAGGCTGGCAGAGGAGGTTTGAGGCAGGGAAGAGAGGCCTGGAGTATAAGCTGGGGTGTTTGGAGTTGGTGTTGGAGGCAGTAGGGAGCCACTGAAAGAAAGCGAAATCAGGGAAGGGTCCAGGAAGGTGGCCGTCGAGGCTGGAGTCCGGGGCAGATCCAGAGCAAGGAGAGGCAGGCTCGAGGCTGGGAGGGGCTGCCCAGGTCTGGCCTCAAATAAGCCAGACCCTGGGTGCAGGGTAACCCTGGGCAGCCAGCTGCTCTGGCTGTGGGAGGGGCCAGAAGGTAGCAAATATACTGGGAAGGTGGGCCAGAATGGTGGGGACCCTGCAAAGTGAACATGTCAGGGGAGGGCAGCTGCCTGGCCCCTTCTTCCTTCTCTGGAGCCTTCCAGCTCCCAGAGTGCTCTTCAGGATCCTGTCCTTCCCATGGACAACCCGAGTAGCACACTGGGAATCATCCCAAAAATATGAGAGCTGGACATGTGGGGAAACTGAGGCCCAGAAAGGGACAGCACCTGCCTGAGGTCACACAGAGCCAGCTGCAGGCCTGGGCCTTGGGGCTGGGTCCATAGCCACTAAAACGCTTTACGAGGGAGATAAGACCATTAAAGTCAGCGGCTCCCTTTCCCAGCCGTAGGGACTTGGATTAAGTATTTAACATCTGCCTCTAGTCCTTTTGAGACCGAGGTGCAATAAAAATAAATAATGGAGATTTTTAAAATGACTTAACCTATTTTGACCTTTAGTTTACCCTTCTATAAAATGGGAATTGTAATAACAGAAAAAAAACCCAGAACATCAGTTAGTCATTGTCTGTCACCCTGTAAGATTGTAAGCTTCGTAAAGGCAGGGCTTTTGTCTCTTGTCTACAAGTGTCCAGCATGGCACCTGCGACATAGGAAGTGTCAATCATCAGCAAACGCACGAGTGAAGAAAGAATCGCCATCGTTCGTGGACTCCTTACGGTGTGCCAGACGCCGCACAAAGCCTTTACGTGCAGACTGCTGCTTCCTCTCAGAGCCAGCCCACGGAGTGGGTATGATTATCCCCACTTTACCAATGAAGCTGAGGCTCAGAGAGTCTCTATGGCCTGCCCCTGGTCACAGGGCCCTTGGGCGAGATTGCTGGGCTTGAAGCCCTGCTCTGACCCCGCAGGTGCACAGCTGCTACAGAGCTGAGTGAAGGTTCTGGTGCTTCTGGGCCCTCGTTCAGGGCCTGGCACAAAGCAGAGCTGGAGGTATGGTGTCTCCTGCTCTGTTCTCCCCCATTCCCCTTCCCCGGACCTCAGTTTTCCTCTCTGGAAAGCTCCCGAGCTGGACACTGGCCTTCCCAGTGTCCTTCCACATGGACCTCTCCTACCAAGGAGGACCTTCCCTGTCCCTCCATCGTCCCAGCTGACAACTCTATGGCCTGGTGTCCTGCCGATTGTGACCAACTCCCATTCCCAAGAGAAAAGGCCCTGGAGGTCGCTCGACACTCACTTCCTCTCCTGGGACACTAGCACCTCCGTGGTCTCTCTGCTCGCTTCCTGAGAGGCCCCAAATTGGCCTCCAGACAGATCCACCTGGCTGGCAGCACCCGGTGGCCCTCGGGAGGGGCGTCTTCTCCCTGATGGCGTCCGTCCCAAGGTGCGAGGCTCCAGCTGCACGCGGCGGCCGGGCTGCCGCTCTGTCTGGAGCGCTGCTCAGAGAAACAAACACAGCTGTGTTTATTCCAGAAATTACACATCCTGATAATCTGCTCGCTCGGGGTAATGCCTCCCAGTGAGGATCAAGGGGGAGCTGCGCAGAGTTTCCTGAGTTTCTGGGCGGATTTTAATTCTCTGTGACAACTGTTCTGTTGGGCAGACCTTGGTCAGCGAGTAGACCTCAGACAGCAGACACCTAGACAACTTTGGAATGCTCAGTCCTGGCAGGTGTTCTCACCTTGGCCTGAGATCCTGGGACGAGCGGATCTTTTGCCTTGAAGCCTCCAAACTGGGGGACTTGAGCCTGACCCGGCCAACCCTGGCCATCCTGGGACACAGACACAGAAACATATGGACCTATGTTAAGATAACATCACCTGGAATTGGATTTTGAATCCCACCTTCTCTCTCTAAAACATTCCCGTGACTTCCTATTTCTTTTAGGATAAAGACCCGCCATTGCCATGGCCCAGAGGCCCTGCTTGGTCTGGCTGCTGCCCTTTCCCTAGCTTGTCTCATCACCCACCTCATCTAGGGGTTCCAGCCACTCTGATCTTTCATCCATTACACTCCCTTCCAGCACTTCCTTTGCACTGGCTGGTCCCTCCCCCTGGAATGCTGTTCCCCTCACTCAACACCTGGATAATTTTTACCCATCCTCCACTTTTCTAGGAAAGGTTCCTTGAGTTTCCTGGTAGCTCCACAGGCCAATCTTTTGCAGCATTCATCAAAGTCATTATTTTAAAATAATTAGCGTGTTTCTTTGCTCATCTGTCGCTCACCAGACTGTAAATTCCCTAAGAGCAGGGACCATTGTTGAATGGCTTTATCACTAGATTCCCCAGGCCTAGCATAGTGCCTGGCCCATAGTAAGTGCTCAGTAAATATGTATTGATTGAAAGAAAGAATGAATGAATGAATGAATGAATGAATACACGGTTCTCAGGATAAACGAAAGGAGGATACGCTTCTGTTTGTTCTTTTGGGTGACAGTTGGCAGAGTGCTGTGACATCCGTCATCTCTCTTTAATTGAACAGACTGGTATTGAAGTCTGCAGGGGCTTGGCACAGAGCCAGGCCCCAGGGTGGGGGTGGGGGGATCCACAGTGCATCAGGCATCATGGGCCTTGGCTTCAGGAGCTCACACGCGGGATGTGCACAGCCCCCTGGGAGGAAGAGCCCACTGGGATTATTCTCCTAGACGGACGGAGGAGGCTTTGGATACATGGAGAGAAGTAGCGTGGTGGGGCCACACAATGGGCAAGGGGGGATAGATGTACACATCAAGCCTGCTGACCCTTCCCCTGCTTCTCTCTGGCACTCAGATGGGGGCTGCCAGCAGGTCCCTGGCATCTGGGGGTCTGCAGCCTGGTGCCTTGACATCCAAGCCTCTTACCTGTGTGACTGTAGGCAGTATGGACTGTCCTGTCCCAGGGAGCTTTCCTTAGAGTGGGCAAGACTGGAAGTGGTATCCAGTGAGCCAGGTGGGTGGTCAGGGTGCTGAGAAGAAAACTAGGGCAGAGGAGAGGGGTCAGGAGAGGCCTTTCGGGGGGGTGATGTTTGAGCAGAGGCCTGAATGAAGTGAGGGAGGGGGTGCCGTGGAGACCCGGAAGAGGGTGTTCTAGGCAGAGAGACTATCAGTGCAAAGGCCCTGAGGCAGGAACGTGCGATGAGGCCACTGCACTGGGGCAGGAGGACCAAGGGTGGGGGGAAGCGAGTGGGAGGAGATGACATCAGAGGGGACAGAGACCACCATCGGGATTTGGCTTCCATCTTGAGTGAAATAGGAGCAATGGAGGGTTTGGGGGTGAGGGGGGCAGGATCTGACCTGTGTTCACAAGGCACTCCCCTCACTGCTCTGAAGGGAACAGACCTGGAGACACCAGCGAGGTGGGGTCCAGGCAGGAGATGGTGGGGTGGTGGCGGGAAGCCGTCAATAGGCTGCCCTGGTTCTGCTCCTTGAACTGCTTCGTTCAGTTTGGGGTGAGGAAGGGGAGAGGAGGAAGCACAGTGCATTTCTTCTGGTCCTGACCCTTGCCCCCTCCACCCGCCCCAGGAGGCTCTATTGGCATTTGTGACGTGGAAGTATCTGTCTTCTTGTTTCTAACATAAATTAATAATTTATTGACAACTTGGTCTCCTGGCAGCTGTGCTGGTGACTCCAGCGCGTGCTGGGCTGTTCTGGGGGACTGGCGGGCAGAGGGCAGAGGACAGGCCTGGCCTGGGTCCCAGCCTAGCCTTGGTCAGGCCTGCAGGGTGACTGCGCTGTGCCTTTCCCTCTTTGGGCTATGGCTCATCTATCTAGAATGAGAGGATGAGACTTGGGACCTTCTGCCATGGCTGGCATGACCACATGGCCAGGACGACCGCATGGCCAGCATCCCGGGACCTGTGCTCAGGAAGCGCCTGCCATGTGCCGAGATCCTTCGAGTAATACACGGAGGACTAGGCCTGGTTGCCACCCTCAAGGAGGTCAGTCTCAGCGAGAAGACTGGGTTGAACAATAAACATATATTAGATCCTAGGTGATTAAAGAAAGCCGAGCTGTGGGCTGTGTGGAGGACGGCTGATGGGGGTAGGGGGCTCCACAACCACACCAGCCGGGTTCAAGTCCTGCGCCAGCTCTTGCTAGATGTGACCCGGGACAAGTGGCTTTGCCTTTCAGAATCTCAGTTTCCTTACCTGTAGAGGGGGGGATAATGATAGTCAGTACTTAACTTAGTTGTGGCACATAGTACATGCTCAGTAAATGGTCATCATCGCTGGGTAGGGGGCAGGGCACAGAAGCCAGAAGTGGGAAGGCCTCTCTCCAGGCCGTGCCGTGACCCAGTCGACATTCGAGGAGACTATGCCTGATCCTGGGTCCCCGCAGTCCTAGGGTTTGCCCTTGGGTCTCAGACCTTGCGGAGCCCGCCGCCGGGGCCCGGGAGCCAGCGCCCTCTAGAGGATAGGGCTTAGCTTCAGGGCCCAAGAGACCATTTGCAGGCTGTGTAACCTCAGGCTGGGGACACAGCCTCTCTGAGCTCCAGGGTTGATAAGCATCCCCATCTGTGAGGTGGGGATAAGAAGAGCTGCCTCCCAGGGTTGCTGTGAGGATGAAATTTGGAAAGGGCTCAGAGGGTGGGGCTCAGCGAATTCTGGCTCCCTTCTGCCCAGATGTGTGGGCCAATTGCCTCCCAGGAGTGGGAGCGGAGAGCTGCAGGGCCCTGGGAAAGGTGAGGGGGGCCTGGGGAAGGGGGTGGGCAGATGCTTGGAGATGGGAGGCAGGAAGACCTGCGGAGGGCTCGGGGGCGGCCAGAGGGTGGCTCTGACAGTTCTCTTTAATTTTTGAGAAAACCTTTCCCCCATCTTCATATAATTAGGAGTATTTTTAAAATGCTGTGTTGAAACAAAAATAGTCCATTTCCATATGACCTCATTTCATTCCACGCCCCCCAACACACACACACACACACACACACACACACACACACACAGGACTAGAAGTTAAAGCTGCCTTTTGTGCCTCTGCTAGAGGGGTTTTTTTGTTTTTGTTTTTTGGGTTTTTTTGCCTAGCAGGTAAATATTTAGGGGACCTCCCCTCTATTTTCTGATTTCCCGTCCGAGGCCCTCGAGGGACCTCTAGCAAGGCTGACACCGCAGCTCTCTGCAGCATAAGAGGCGCGTTCACAGGTCCTGTCTGAGTTGTCCCACCTGCTGGAGTCCTGGGAGCGGGCATCCCTGTGACCCACCACCTAGACGGATCACCACGCTGTCGCCATCTTTCTGCCAGCAGCAGCTGGCCCGGGACCTGGCATGTTCCACACTCTAACCCAGTCAGTGTCTGTTGACTACAGATGAAGGATGAAGCCTATGTACAGATGGGGAAACTGAGGCTCAGAGCGGTGATAGCCCTCACCCACGTGGATTTTTGCTCCGATTCAAACCCAGGACGGTCCACCTGCTCTCTGTGTCCCCTCCTCGGCTGCCCCTTCGTGTCTGCCCTTTCTAGTTAGCCCCTTCATTTTCAGATGGGGAGAGCAAGACCCAGTGAGGACACAGGACTTGCGCAAGGCCACCCGGGGATGAGTAATGATGGGAATGACAAAAAGTATTAAGATGGTGAAAACTGTGAGGCAGGACTGTTGTTATCTCTGCCTTAACGGAATCTCTGAAAGGTTTGGCACCTGGCCCAAGGCCAGTAAGTGGCAGACCTGGGATTTGAACCCATGATCTTCTGAGTCCACAGCCCATCCTCAAAACTATCATATCAGGCTGGTGGGACTTGGTGGGGACAGAGCCAGGAGTTGAACTCAGGACTCCGGTCTTGGCCTCCTGGCTTCTGGAAATAAAACTACACCCACGAGGCCACCCCCATCAGGAGCTCCTGAGTAGGTAGGACAGAGCCGTGCCTGCGACGAGGGGCCAGCCTGGGGTGGGGCAGGGGCTGCTCTCTCTCCAGGCCCCTTTGTGTGGGGCTCAGGCGCAGCCCCAACCGTTCACAGGCTCCTTTAACCTCCACTCTCGACTGAGCTTCTGAACATCCTCTTGAGGCCAGCAGGGCGGGGCTCCCCAGTCTTAGAGAAACTGAGGCCTGGAGATGTGTATACCCCAGGAGCGTGCTTTTTTGATGATAGTTCTCAACTTTGTTGGTGTCACGAAGAACCTTAAGATGCTTAGAACTTCCCACCTCGCAGAAAATTGGAGACAAGCTCACATGCTTTTGTGTACCGTTTCAGGGGACTCCGAGCCTCTGTTGTATTGCTCTGCCAACGATGATGGTGACCGTATCCTTTTATTGAGAGCCTCCTTTGTGGCAGGCAGCGTGTTTGATGCCGGATACACATTTTTTCGTTTAATCCTCATAACAGCCCTGCGAGGTGGGGAAACTGAGGCTGGGAGGGTAGCTCTCACGAAGCCTGCCCAGTGGGGATTTGAGGCAGCTCTGCCCCCGTGTGCAGGTTTACTCCGTTATCCCTGGCCTGGGGGGCTCAGGGTTACAGCACCCTCCCGAGGCTCTGGTCGAGAATCAGAGGCTCTGAGGGAGTTCAAAGTCTATAGTTAGTGTCTCCGGCTTCTTTGGCCTTTGCGGAGGAGTGCTGGCTGACCCCAGGGCCCAAGCGCAAGGAGCTCGAGCGAGGACCTGGTTCTCTGCCTCCCCGGGAACTCCCAGCATGGTGACTCTTCGGTGACTCTTCGTCTGCTTCTCAGGGGTCTGATCTGGGGCCAGCCCCTCTCCGTTCTCTATGACTGGAAAATCTGCAGTTTACTCTGGACTCCTTTGGACTTATCCAAATGGTACTTTATCTAATTTGGGGAGCCTGTCTTCCCTGAAACTGCCCCTCCCACCCCAGGATAACCTGCTCATTCTTCCAGAGCCCTCAGAGCTCTTCGGAAATGAGTCTGCCGGAGGGCCCGGGAGGTGATGAGGCCACTGGACTTCGAGTAGAGCCCCTGCCAGTTCACCCTTCATAAGCAGAGTAGCCACGGGGCAGTCTTGTGTGGGCTCCAGAGTCTGATGGATGTGGGTTTGAATCCTGACTCAGCCACTTGCATGCTCTCTTACCTCAGATGGGCTTCTTTCCCTCTCTGAGCCTCAGTTCCCCGTTAGTAAATCGGGGATGATAATATAGCACAAAGAGGCACGTGGCAGAGAGGAAGTGCTGGATAAAGGTAATGGGTTGGTCGCCATTACTGTTGCCATATGCAGAGGGGCTATGTGTGTATGTGGGATCGCACTGGCCGGATGGGTGTCTGCAGGAGGCTGGTCAGGGTGAGGCCTCCCTTTCCTCCTTGGCAAGACTGTACCTGGAGGGGGTTGAGCGAGGAGCGAGCAGGCCAGTGGGGAGGGCGGGGGACTGGGGACAAGGAGGCCCCTCTTGCCTGGTTGGTGTGGGGAGT
Source organism: Ursus maritimus (assembly GCF_017311325.1). Lineage (NCBI taxonomy): Eukaryota > Metazoa > Chordata > Mammalia > Carnivora > Ursidae > Ursus > Ursus maritimus. Next base: position 16,650,512 of record NW_024425786.1, read on the forward strand.
GAGGCCCAGGGGCTGGGCCCAGAGGCACAAAAGACTCTCCCCTTCAACTTCCCTCCCAAATAATTCTGGAGGCTGGACAAAGAGTTCCTCGGGGCCCCCTTCAGAGCACATAAGCAGGGGCTCTGTTTAGCTCTCCTCCCCCCCCCCCCCCCC
>NW_024425786.1:16650674-16689905 GCF_017311325.1 Ursus maritimus
CCCCCCCCCCCCCACTTCACCAGCCCGCCTTGGTCACCACGCTGGCCAGAGCAGGATTCCCCCGGGGGGTGGGACGAGGCCTGGGAGCGTCAGTAGGGCCTGTCGGCCGCAGTCTGGTTCCCATAGGAGGCCCCTTCACGGCTTCAGCGCAAGGCCCTTTGGGGGTGGGGGCAGCCTCTGCAGCCCGACACGTTTGTGCCGCTGACACTGTGGCGGGGTCACTGTGGATAAAGGCACTGCCCAGACCCTGGGCCCAGCCTGGAATGGGGCTTTCTTGTCAGAGAGGAGCTTTTCTTCCCAGCGCACTGTGGGGTGGCGGCAGGGGGTCACCCAGCCTCGGAGGATAATGGAACTTCGTTGATGGAGACACAGGACCCAGCCTGCCCCCTCACTGCCCCTCATCAGAGCTGGGGGGCGGGGGGGGGGCTGGGGGTGGCTGGTTGGCTTAGAAATGTCAGCTGCCACCTTGGCAATGGCTCTTTCTGAAGGGAGACTCCCCCTAGAGGCCTCTGGGTATCTGTGAATCCAGCCATTGGGTTGGGACTGGGAATCTTGGGCCTGTTCTCCAATGCCTCAGTTTCCTAATTTGATGGCTTAGGGATCTTGGGAGAATACCCAGGCCAAGAGCGAGCACAGTCCTCTTCATCTGTGCCCCCCTTTCTCCCTGGCCATTCCTGCTGTTCCCTGACTCTCCATCCCTCCAGCCACCACCTGAGCTCAAGGCCTCACCCTTCCACTCCTGGACCATCTCAGTGATCTCTGGACCCCTCTAAGTGATCTCTGGACCCCACAGAGCATCACCACTGAGTCTTCAAAACTGCAGTTCAGACCGTATTACTCCCCTGCTCAGACCTTGGTTTCTTCGTTGTCTAAAGAATCAAAGTCAAACCCCTTCTTCTGGTTTTACTAACCCAGCTGCTTGGTGACCTGGCCCCTGCTGACTTCCCTGTCTGTCCTTGTCATTCTCATCCATAAGCTCTAGGTTCCATACATATATGTCATAAACTCGCAAGCCCCCCAGACCTTCGTTTGGGCTCTAGCTGTTGCCTGGAATGAATGCCCTTCTCTGTCTAGCAAACTCCTAGTCATCCTTCAAGGCCCAACTCAAATGTCCCGCCCACACTTTGCACCCACCCTCAGGCCTTTATTCACAACTCCTCTATAGATGACCTTATAACAACAGACTGTAGCTAATTTTGTCCACATTGGCCTCCCTGTTAGACTGGAATGTAGAGACTTTCTGATCTTATTCATCATTGGGCTGCCAATGCCCAGCACAGGGTCTGTTACCAGCAGGCTCTTAAACCCATGCTTTATGAAGGAGGCTATGAATGAAGACACTGTCTGCCCATAAAAATAACTTCCTCCTCTATCCTAGAAGCATTTACAACTCAGCGTGACGCCCTCTCAAGACCTTGGAAGTGGGAGGAAGTGATCATAATGACAGGCTGTTCCCGATGCATCGAAAACTAGGCGGAACCTAGAAGGAGACTGGAACTGGGTCTTGGGCCAGAACAGGGTGGCTCTTTTATCAGCCCAGCCTTCAAAAGCTCTTTGAGTTCATGCCCGGCCTTGAGCAGGACCTAAGGAAGCCATTTACAGGTGAAAAACACCAGCTCGTCTCAGAGATGAGAAATCCCCACTCCGGGGCTGGAGGGATTCTTGGGGGCCCACCCTGGGCCCAGCCCCCTCTTTGGGGATGATTTTCACAGAAGCACAGATGGCTTTATTCACTCAGGAGTCTGGTCTTCGCTTTCCCTTCCTCTCTTCCCTTTATCATTTTCTCGTTCCTAAATATGCCTGGCTCTGTCCACGCCTGTGTTGATGATCCTTCCAAAGCCAGGAAACCTCAAATGTGCTTGGTCTCAAGCCCTCAGGCCTCAGTGGTAAATACGGATGATGGTCACCGGAGTAACGGTTTCCATCTCTGAGCGCCTGGTAGCAGGTGCTCTGCTGAGCTTTGCTGGAACCTTCTCCCGAGGCATCTTCAGAACAGCGCCTTGGAGTAGGTGCTACCATTCTCCCCATATTGCAGATGAGAAAACCAAGGCTCCCAGAAGCCAGGTCACTTCCCTGAAGTCACCCAGCGAGTAAGTGGCAGAGCCGGGATTCAAATCTCCATATGAGTTCCTTGCACTTTTCTGTTCAGGGACCACACTACAGCCTTCGATCCGTTCATTTATTCATGCATTCGCTATTGAGAGAGCATTGTGCTGTCGTCAGTCTTTCCTATCACGTAGTCATACCTTGCATTCGGCAGATGTCTGCTGAGGACCTACTATGCGCCGGGGCTCTGCACAGAGGTTTCAGGGGAGAGAAGACTAGAGCGGGGCCTGGAGATTGGTAGAGAGAAGGAGAGGTGTTCTCAAGCCATGGTGGAGGAGCCCCTAGGGCCGTGGTGTCCCCGTGGTCTGGCAGGTTGGGGATGGTGCCCCTGGCCATCAGCAGCGAGTGAGCGAACGTGTGTGGGAGTCTGGCTTGGCAGACTGAGGCACACTTGGGGTTATGGAGCGGGGCCCTAGAGCTTCTAGGCTTAGCTGTCACCTTTTCCTTTTTCCTACATTCCCCCTTCCCTGAGCCTCATTGCTAAAAGGAGCTCACCTGTCCCACTCACCTGGCCATTCTGGGCCCCAAAGAGCTCATCTGTGTGGAGGGCCTGGCATCAGAGGTCAGACCCACGCCAGTCTGGGTATTTCTGGTGGCACACAAGGCTGACCCCTGGGGAGTCAGAATCAGAAGGGACTGAGCCGGCCCCGCACAGCAGCCCGGCCCCGGCCCCGGCCCCAGCCCCAGCCCAGCCCCGGAGCTGGGAGCACAGCACAGCCTCCCTGCCCCCACACCCTGCCTGGCCTGGAATCAGACTTGGATTTGATGAGTGATTCATAACCTGACGCTGCAGAAAGTTTGCTGGGCCGCAGAAGGGCTGCCCAGGGTTTGTGGTTTTGAACGTAGAGAAGAATTCCCTCATCGGCTCAGGGTAGGATAACTTACTTGTTGAGAGAGACATTTTCACAAAATAAATCCTTAGAGAAACCAGGCGCTGAGGCAGGGAGGCCTGGGGAGGGATTATCTAAATAAACCCCGTTTTTGAAGCTTCAGGCCCAAACGATTTGCCTGAGCCTTTTGTTGCTTCCTTGTACTCAGCTTGAGGTCTCTAGTGACCCTGAGATCTCTTTCTGTGGTACCAATGCAGCCAGGTCCTTTCCGTCTGGGTGACATCCCCGTCATTTGGCCTCGCTGTAATTCTCTTCAAATAGGGTCACTGGGGTACGGTTCTCCTTTTGGGGGGTGGGTGTCATGATTAGTCTAATCTACTTTTATTTTTTAAACAAGGTCGCTATTCATATTTTGGTCAGGACAGCTCTTCCTCTTGCGGGACTGTTCTGCCCATTGCAGAACATTTCGCACCCCGGGCTCCACCCCGTGAATGCCAAGAGCAGCCCCCATTGTGCCTCCACAGTTCTTAAATGTTGGACCCGTGACCCTGGGGTCCCGCGAGCTAGCAGGTTGCCAATGTTACCACCATGGAGTCAGCCATGAGCAAGCGTGTCCGCACGTCTCTGTTGTCCATACAACAACCAAAACTGCCTCTACACACTTCTAAATGCCAACCAGGGGGCATGATGCCCAGTTGAGACCTACTGCCCTCGTCACAGCCTCGTGTCCTGCCATCCTCGATGTCTTGCTCTTCCTTTTCCTCACCGCCTTGTCACACTGCCCTGCCCGTGTGTTCCTGCTGTTCCCTCCCCTGGAATGCCCTTCCCCACCCCCTCCATTCCCTTGCAGAGCCCCACCTCCTCAACCCCAGAAGCCCCTGTTTAGAGCGGTCAGCAGCATCGTGGCTCCTCCGCCCTTACTGATGTGTGGCCTCGGGCTTTTTCTTCAGCTCCCTGAGCCTCATTTTCCTCGTCCGTAAGAAGAGGAGCAGAATAGAACTTTATTCCTTCAGTTGTAGGGCGGGGTTTGTGCAAAACTCTTAATTTGGTTCAGGGTCAAGTAAGCACCCGGTGATGGTGGGCCACCCCTGCTGTGGCCATGCCTTCCCTCACCAGCGTCACCAGGCTGGTGCGTCCTGCTCACGGCTGCTGTCCGCCGCCCTGCAGGGGTGGAGGGGGCAGTCCCACCCTCCAGGCGCTCCTCCTATACGTGGGGTTCTGTGTGTACCATGGGAGTGGGCTAAAGGTGGTCCGTGGGGCTGGTGCTGGCTTCAGAGACCCCCACCCTCTCATCCTCTTATTCTATCCAATCATCCGCCCACCCCGCTGCTCCCCGGCCCCCCAGGCTCTCCCTCCAGCGGCAGACTTGGGAGATGTCTCCTCACTCACCCTGGGGCTGCTGGGACTTGTCTCCCTAAACTGACACCTGGAAAGTCTGTCCCCTCTACTTTATCCTTCTTCTAAGTAAAACTCCTTAAAACCGAGTTCCTAGAGCCGTCTGTTTTCCCTCCCCTCCTGACACCTGGCTGCCCTCCCCAGCCCACGACCCCCAGTCTCCCTCTTATCTAAATCCCAAGCCATCTTGTCTCTCCTTGAGAGATAAAGGGATTCCCTCTCCCCGCCCCCCACCCCCGCCGATACCACAGTCACATGGGAGGCACTCACTCACTGCCTGACACTTAGAATAACTCCTGGCACATAGTAGGCGCTTAAATACTTGTTGAGTGAGTGAATGGACCGTATGGCCCATCTGTTCCTCCTGTTTAGAGGTTTGGAATGAAATCTAAAAGCCTCAGGGAAGGCAGGATGTATTCGCTCTGACAGCCCAGTTTTCTTCCCAGCAAAAAACTTGATCAGTTTCTCATGTCAGCTCCCGCTGGAACAAGAACAGTAATGATGAGAGCAACAGGAATCGTTGCAGCCTGCACGAGAGCTTAAAACGTGCCATGCACTGGGCTAATTGCCTCTCTTGCCCATCTGTGAGGTGGGCTCTCTTTTTTCTCCCTGTTTTAGATGTAAGAAAGTTGAAGCTCAGTGTGGGTAAGGCACCTGCCCCAGAAGGGCCGTGGTAGAGTCGGGATTTGAACCTGGCGTGGGCCTCCAAGGCCCAGGCACATCATCTCTGCCCCACATCTCCTCTGCACGCTTTTATATTCCTCGCAAACTCCTCCTGTTACAGATGGGCAAACAGGCTCAGAGAGGGGAACTCACCTAAAGCCCCTGGGTGCACGGGTGGGTGGGGGCCAAGCCACGGCCAGCCCCAGGGCCCCAGCTCCCAGGGTCTGAGCATATCCCCCTGCTGGCCTGGATGAGCCCAGAGCCTATACTGGCACTGCACAGCTCTGGGCTGGTGGTGTGGTCACGTCCCAGAGCCAGTGGCCTCAAGACTGCCTGGCTGATGGAGGAGGGTGCCTGGAACCAGACGTGTTGGAGACAGACGGCCATTTCTGTAGTCAGGGGAGGCATAGGGGGCCGGTCAGGAGTAAGGGATGGAATGTCAATGGCAAGGGTTGGGGTGGGGGCAACACCGGGAGCTGGAGCTCTGAACAGTGTTCCCAGCTCTTGGGCCTCCCCCAGCACAAACGAGGAACGGTGTTTATTGACCCTCTGTTCCAAGTGCTTTGATATTGTTTGTCTGGGCAGAGAAGTTAACCCCCAACTTTGCCCAAGGGTCCTTGTTCTGTTTCCATCTTGACATTAGCTACACTCATTTGGTCTTTTAGTTACCAGCAAGCCTTTATTGAGCACAGTCTGTGCTAGGCGTCGTTCGCTTGGGGACGCAGTGGCTATTAGTGGTCACATTAACCTAGGGCTGGATCATGCCGGGGCTGTTCTTAATGTCTTGATCGGCTTCTGACCTGCGACACCAGGAAGCCACCTTTTCCATGCAATTATTTCCTGTGAGACCCAGGCTGCGGCACTTCCCTCTCTGAGGCTCAGTTTCCTCCTCCGTAAAATGGGACAGTCATCACTGCTTCACAATACATTTGGGAGGATTAAAGGAAGTGAATAAAAGCCTTGTGTAGAGAGCCTGGCCTCTCCCCACCCCTCTGCAAATGGTCATTTCATCTGCTTCTGGACTGGGGCCCCCGGCTCTGAGTCCAAGAGCCTGACCTGATGTCTGGGTCAGCTATCAATGGAGCCACATTTATCTGAACCCCCAAATTGCACATAGGAAGTCTGACAAAGGGCTTATAATTGATTCATGACTTTATTTCTAATGGAAATCTCTGGTAGTGCTGCAAAGAGTCCAATCACATGTGATTATTAACACAATAAATCACCATTATCCAAAATAACGAAATCACCCCACACCATGATTTTCCTAAGAAACAGATTGGGGCAATGATGGGAATACAGTCACAGAAGCCTTTTGGAAAACAGTTTGGCAGTTTCTAATAAAGCTGGTGCATACCTTCCCCACGGCCCAGCCGTCCTACTCCCTGTCTGGCGGGTACCTAAAGGCATTGAGTGCACACGCTCACCAGGGCAAGTATTGGGCTAGAATGTTCACAGAAGCTTGCTCATAATAGCCCCGAACTGGAAAAGACCCAAATGTCTATCCACAAAGACTGGGTAAATAAATCATGGTGTATCCACACAAGAGAGTACCGCACAGCAATAAAAAAGAACAAATTGCTGGTAACACAGCGTTGTGGATAAATCTTAAAATCCCTACGCTGAGCAAAAAAAAGGCCAGACACCGAAGAATGCAATCTGAGTGATTCATTTATGGGAACTTCACAAACAGGCAGAACTAATCAATGGCGGTAGAAGTCAGGCTAGTGACGGCCTGCGGTGGTCGGTGTGGGGAAGGGGACACGAGGAACGTTCTGGGTAGTAGCTACGTGAGTATAGACATTTGATCATTCATCGAGCTATACACATCCCATCTGTGCACTTTGCTGCATACTTATGATACCTCAATGAGAAGGTACGCAAGCCAAAGAGTGCCCCTCTCTGCTTTCCGATATCGTAACTTTAGGCAAGTGACTCTGCCTCTCCGAGCCTTAGTTCCCTTCATCTCTAAAAGAGGGTGACAATCCCTACCTCACGGGGTTGTGAGAATTTAATGAGACAATTACCACCCTTGCAGGGCCCTGACACACAGGCGGTGCTCAGCAGTGGGGCCTTTGTTGATGTGGTCCTGCGGGGCCCAGGCTGGGCCAGGATGGGTCGGCAGCCTTGAGCCTAGGAGGGGCTGCTGTCTGCCCACAGATGTGACTGGGGCGTCTAGCTGACGTTCATCTGGCTTCTGTGACAATGTGCAGCTCATCTTTCAAAGCATGTCTCTCCGCCGCTCCCCCATCCCATGCCTTTCCACACCCCTGAGAGCAGTCTGCAAAGTGGGGACACGGTGGGATCAGTGTGACCTCTCAATATGCCACCAAGGCTTGGTGAACAGGACCTCCAGCCACACAGTGACTGGCTCTGTTGGCTCTGCATTGATCAAGATGCAGCAATGCCTGGGCTTCTACTGTGGGCCAGGCCCTGAGCTAGGGGCTGGGATACGGCAATGGGAAGACCAGGCAAAATGCCTGCCCCTCAAGAAACTTAGAGCCTGCTGGCAGGGCAGACAGTCATCAAAGAACCTCACAGATATGGGACAACCACATCTTAGCCACTTCAGAAGAGGTTGGAAGGGAGGATTGGATGTGATAGGGAGGCCAAGGAAGGCTTCCTGGAGGAAATGACATACAAGTGTGGCCTGAAAGGTGAGTGGGAGCTGACCTGGCTCAGAAGGAGGGGAAGGTGCACCAAGCGGGGGCCATAGCTTGAGCAAAGACCCAGCAGGAGTGTGGATTATTGGTGGTCAAGAAGACCTAGGGGGTTGGAGAGGGAGAGGAGGGGATGAAGCAGAGAGGCCTGTAGCTCTTGGTCGAGCCCCACCCTCCGTATTCTCATACTTGGAACAACAGAAGAATTACAGAGCCTCCTCATTGACCACCTAGCGTGGGCTGTGCCCCGTGCTGGACCCTCTGGCCACGCTCCTCTTCCTGACCTTCTCCTGCAAGGGGGTCTCACTCCCACCCTTTTAGGTGGAGAAGTCAGGTCAGGAGGGTGTGAGGCATTTCCTTCATGACCTTCCAGCTAGGGAGTGGTGGGGCTGGGCTCCAAACCCGGCTCCGTCCGAGGCTGTGTCCACACGCTTCCCACTGCGCCCTTCTTTCTACAACAGCCTCGGGGTGTAAATCCCTTCACTTCGCACTCAGTCTTCCTTTCCTCCTCTCTGGAGGGGGCTCAGGACCCGCGCTGCCTCCCTCCTTGGAGGTGTCGGGAAGTCAGACGAAGTAAAGGATGAAGTGACGAGCGGTCAGGGTTGGGGAGCCCCTCCGTCCAAGCCTCTTATATTATAGAAGGGGAAACAAGCCCAGAGAGGAGGATGGGCTGACCCCAGGTCACACAGCCAGCTGGAAGCCGGGCTGGGATGGAAACTCCGCTTTCTCCACCAGCTGCTTTATACCAGAAACCCAGGCGGAGCGGTAGACAAGACAGAGCTGTGTTTTGCTCTGACCTCCGTCGCTTGGCTGGGGCCTCTGTGAGGCAGGCTCGTGTCTGTCCGCCGTGGTCAGAGCAGCCGTGGACCCCAGAGAGACCAAGGCCAGGTTAACTGCATTAATAATGCCTAAAATGGACTAAGAACTTTCCATGTGCCGGACACTGTGCTAACTGCTTTTACTGAATTATTGTAGTCGGTCCTTGGTGTTACCCCCTAGTAATGAAGTTACCGGCCCAAGGTCAAACTCCATCAAGGTCTGTGGACTCTGGACCGGCCAGGCTATTCCAGGGGCTCTGTGATCCTGGTAGGGCAAGTCGAGAGGGGTTTGGGTTCCTCCCGATCCCTTCTGCAGACACCCCACACAGCCACAGGCAAGGGGCAGGGGCTCTGAGCTTACTCACCCACCCAGGGGAACAAAGCAGACACCTCGGCCTGGCTTGTGGCCTGTGAACCGGCATTGCCAGACCCCCCAGTCAGCTGGGACCTGTGCCGGCAGGGGACGGCCTGTGGGCGAGCAGGCCGGTGAGCTGCCGGAATGCCCCTGCCATTTGGGGACTCAGATGTGACCTGTCTCGTCACCTGGAATGAACTCTAAAAGCTGTCATGCTGTGGAGCTGAGCCAGTATTTGAGAGGGGAAGGACAGGGAGGTTGGCCAGGGCCCACTGTGCCACTGGCACACTGTGTAACTTTGGGCAGGTCACTTTATCTCTCTGCCTCAGTTACATCATTTGGCAGATGAAGCGAATCACGCTGCCTGGTGGGCTCGAGTGAAGCCAGTGGAAGAGCGTGGGGAACAGCATGGCGGCTCACCACTAGCATGACTCTAGAGCCACATTTCCTAGTTCATGCCTTCGCTCCCTGTTTGCTGGCCCCTTGAGCAAGCAACTCAGTCCTTTCTTGCCTCCGTTTCTCCATCTGTAATATGACGCAGATAATCTTCTCTCCTTCACTGGGTTACTGTATTATATTGTTACCTTGTTTCCACACATAAAGCTCTTAATGCCTGGCACAGAGTGAGCACTCAATAAGTTTTGACCATTGTTCTGATTTTCCTTCCTCTCCCCCTCCAACCTATTTCCTTTCTCACTTTGGCTGCCAGGAAGCTCAGGGCAAAACATTGTTTCCTGATGACAGTCATAGTCTCATCCTAGATTCATGGAAGAGTTCTTTCTCCCTTACTTCTAAGGGTTTGGGAATGCTTTTTTTTTTTTTTTTTTTACAAATATGTAATTTAGCTGTCATATATAGATTTCTTTTTAAATTATAAATGTCCCTCAAATTCTCTCTAGAAAGAGCTGAGTATATAGTATTTCATAAAAGCCAACAGGGTAGACTACACATGTCATGGAGTCTCTTATCTGTGAGTTCCTATCGTCAGGGCCTATCCCATTCTTTTGTACTTCGTGACTGCTGGTCACCAGCACATACCGGTGTCCTGGAAAAAGGGAGAAATGGAGGGCGGAGCCTGGGGTGTGCATTTCCTTTCGCGTTCTCTCCCCTCACACTCCAGTCATAAACCTCCAACGTGGGCGTGAATTAAGGGCTTCAGACGAAGGTGTTCAATTTTGTGGGTGACAACAGAAGATGTTTTTGGTTTTGTGACATCACAAGTCCTGGCATGACATCCGCTCCCACCCAGGAAAGTTGTCCCTCCAGTGCTCTGTTCAGGGAAGGGGAAAGGCAGCTGAAGGGATGGCGCCCAGGATGGAGAAGGGTAGAAACTACCTCTCCCTGTCCTCAGGCTGTCTTAGGTCCCCCTGAGCCATGACTTCATTCATTCATTCAACAAACACTTGGGCAGCTGGGCCTCTGGTGGGTTCCAGCCTTGCGCTGGGGGCTGAGGGCACCGACAGGAACTAGCTAGTCCCTGCCCTCCTGGAGCCCTCAGAAGGATAGACAGACAGACAGACAGACAGAAGGGTGGGTATGAGGAGGGGCTGCGTGAAGTATTACAGTTACTGCAATCAAGACGCACGGTCGGACAAAGGACTCCTTTCTCAGATGGTGCGTTTATCTGAAACAACAAGGGCCACTGTCATTGACTGTAGGCTAGTTCTGTGCCCAGAGCTGTGCTCAGCCCTCAAGCTGTATTATGGCATCGACACCCGAGCTAAGCCTCTCAGGTAGGTTCTTTAATCCTTATTCGGCAGGTGAAGAAATGCAGCAGAGCCAGGGATGTGACTCGCCTGAGGCCAGTCAGAAAGGAAATTCGGAGTCCAGAATCTTTACACTCAATGCCTACGGGGTACCACCTCCCTGTGCAGAGAAGCAGAGTGGGACGTTGAAATGGGGCCGACTGAGAAAATCCAGGGGAGGCGGTGGGAGGGTCTTCAGGCAGGGTAGGACAGGGAGGGGCGCGGGGTGGAAGGGTGCCCTGGTGGGGACCCTTGTCTGGAGTCAGAGGTTTGCTCTCTCCTCTCTTCCTCGAGTCCAAGGGCCCCCGAGCCAGACTTGGGATCGATGTGCTTTAGCCCTGTGTTTACAGGGGTGTCCCACAGCGCAGACTCTGGGGAGGGGGGCGGACATGGAATGGCATTAAATAACACTGAATCACACAGTAAGAAAGTTCCCCTTCCTCTCTCCTGCGCGCCTGTTGATTACTCACGGAGAAAGTCTCTGTTTCCTGCCAACATGTCTCTCACACCTCTCTGACAGCCGCTAATCTCTCTTTTCAATAGGGAAAAGCAGGCCTCAGGCTCAGACCCTACTGGGGAGCTGGAATGCCAGGGCGTCGTCTTGCTTCCAGGGTGCCTAGCTTGTTTTCGTATTTTTATTTAACAGACACATATACGGCACTTGCTAAGTGCTGGTACTTTGCAAATATAAACTCCTTTTATCCTCATAACAACTTTATGAGATCAGCATTGTTATTCTCTGCATCTTACAGAGGAATAGGCTGAGGCTATGTTCTGCACCGCCTCCCCAAACTACGTCTGGTTGTAGGAGTGGGTGCTGGCTTGCTTCTAGTGACTGAGGCTACCGGATTTTTCCTTTGCTAATGAGCGTATTTCAGTAAGAATAAGTGAGTGAATTTAAAGGTAAAGCAGAGTTCAAGTGGTTACATGGATGTGGCCAAAGTCCTAAAAATAATTCAGGAATGACAGGTTCGAGAAACTGCATTCTAGCCCAAGCCCCTCCTATACCAGATGGGGAAGCTGAAGCCCAGAGAGGGGACAGGACCTGCCCGAGGTCACACAGCAGGAGAGCCTGTAAAGCCACCAGGGCAGATAGGGTGGAACTCTCACCTGCAGCTCCCACCTGTCTGAGGTGCACTCACCTGCCTGGAAGTGTCTTGGTAACACAATCCCCGTGTCTGCCGTGCCCGGCACAGGCAGGCCCTCGCCCCAGCAGCATCTTGGCCACCTCTGAGCTGACTTTCATCACCTTCTCTACCTTCTTTCCCAGGACTCGTTTTGGCCTGAGTGCGGAGCTCTGTCCTCAACTGCACGTCAGTGCTCACCTTCCCACCTTCATACCTTTCCAGAAGGTTCCACAGCCTCTGCCTTTCAGGGATACAGCTGACCTGGGTTCAAATTGTGGTCCTGCCATGGACCCAGATGCTTAGCCCCTCTGGGCTTTGCTGTTCTCATATGTAAAGTGAGGGTGAACAAGATGAGGGACAGTTAGCTGGGGGCGGGGTTGCTCGAGCTGAAGTGGGCCTGCCGCACAGAAAGGCAGGAGTGGGTGTCAGTGCTCAGCTTCTTTCGGAGTCACTGAGCCACAGGGCCACCTCTGTCCTGGAGGGTCAGATGCCTCCGCTGAAGAGGAGAATGAATGGGGGTCACTCTCCCCATCACAGAGATGAGAAGACTTAGGCCCCAAGGGTGGGGGGGCAGCTTTCCCAAAGTCGGGCAGTGGTCTGGATGCCACCCTGTGGACGGCCACCCCACTCACAGGCTCTGACCCCTGGCTGAACACTCGTGCCTGTGGCCTTGGGTGGGTCGTTTCTCCTCCTCGGTCTCCATCTTCTCATCTGTCAAGTGAAACCTACCACGCGGGGTTATTTTGAGACTTACGTGATGAATGTTCTCTGTAATGTCCAGGGCACTCTACAGATGTTATTTATGACCGTCTGCATGCCTTGTGTGACAGGAAAATCACTGTGCAGCACTCCTACTGTGCAGACAGGACATACAAGGGAATTAAAACCGCCTTTTCAGTAAGAGGCTCTGAAAGGACCCCACAGAGTTGGATCTGAGTGCATACTTGGTTTCCCATTCATTTTCCCGGCCCCCAGTCTTTGTTCACCCACAACTTGGGTGAGGTATCGCGGCATGGAAGATAGAACCTGAGCTCCATGCCCCACCTTCTGGCTGTGTGACCCTGGGCAAGTGGCTTCACCTCTCTGAGCTTCAGGTTCCTCGTCTGTAAAATGGGGATGATCAGAGGCCCTGCCTCACCGGGCTGTTGTGGGGGTTCGATGAGTGGATGCGTGTGGAATGCGTGGTGTATGTCCTGGCCCACGGTGGGCACTCACTAAATGGGGACAGTTCTCGTTGTCCTATATTACCACACCCTGGGCCCTCCACTAGACTCTTGTGGCCGAGTCGAGTAGCTGGGCAGACATACAAGCCCATCAGCCCTGTGTGCTGGTGGAGGAAGGCCAGGCGCCACACCCAGCCCAGGTGGCCAGGCAAGGCTGCTCGGAGTCCAGAGCAAGGGGAAGGAAGGAGCGCAGCAGGCAGAGGGATCGGTACTTGGCGTCTTGAGGCGGAGCCGTCTCTGCCTTTGGCCATACTTGGGCTGCGTGTGGGGGAGAGGCAGGAGATGAGGCTGCTGAGTAGATGGCCCCCCCGGGGACAGTTTGTCGAGGAGCTTGACAAGGTTAAGGATCTTCCTCGAACATCCTTTCACTTCCCCTCAATAACCTGGTGCGGGTCTATCATCCCCGTATTTATCTAAACCCTTGCTGGACCCATTTATATCCTCAGACTCTCCAGCTTCTCGGCGTAATGAGCTCCAGATGTGGTGAGCAGGCCTTCCCAGAACCTCTGCCTCGAGCCCAGAGGGTGCTGGGACTGGGGAGGACAAGGGAAGGACGTAGTCTGTGCCCTGATCGATCCTGGCTTCATCTTTACACGGGCCGAAGACACTCGGGGCAGGGTGGGGGCTCCAGGCTCTGCTGCGGGGCACCCCAGAGATGTCGGGCCCACTGCGGCCACCCCAGGAGAGAGACGGGGCAGCCACGAAGCTCTTTCAATGCCCAGAAATAGCAGGGAAGTCCCTAGACCAAACCAGAATGTTAGGGCTTAAAGAGGCGCAGAAACCTTTCTGGTCCCGTGGCTCCCGATTGTTGAGTGTCAACTTCTATCTGCTTAAGCCATGTTCTCACTGCTGTTCTTGAAACGACTCGCTTTTCTGTTTCCTGGAGCAAATGTATCAGAAGGAAAGTCCGTATCCCGGCAATAAATAAAACAGCAATAGCGCTCGACACGAGCAGAAGGTAACTAAGTACAAACACAGCAGAGACAGGACAGGAGGGTTGTGGTCCGGCTCCAGCCCGATGCTCACTGTCCTGGCTGGGCCCTGGCAGAAAGGAGGGGAGCCCGAGGCGGGATTTAGGGGACAGAGGGGCACCAGGGAGCAAGCAGAGGCCATGCAGGGGCAAGTCCCGAAGCTGGGCACAGCTATGGGCACCTGGGGCTCACCACAGCTATGGGCACAACGTCTCACCAGGACGTTGGGGACTCGCCCCGTCCCCCTCCCTAGCCAAGGTTGCTCATGGGGACTGGCTTCCCATGCCCGTCCCTGTTTGCTAAATGTGACAGGGTAGAGGAGGGAAGGAGAGGTTTACAGGGGAGGCGAAGAGCGGGAGCACCGGGGCCGCTCTTCACAGGTCCTGAGTCTGAGGTCCCCTTGCTGCTCGCCGTTAAAGCCACCGGCAATGTTTCGGGAGGTGTTAAAGTCTCAGCGGCCCCCAGCGGAGGCTTTCTCTTTGAGGTCAGGGGATTGAAGGGAACTGCACAGGGAGAGACGTTCTCACTGTGCAGCGTTCCGGGAAGCGGTGTCAGGTCCCACTGAATCCTCTCGCAGACTTGCCCCCGTGAGAAACAGGTCCGGGGAGCCAAAGGGGCTTGTCCAAGTCACATGGACACTGGAAAGCTGAGTTCTCCTTTCACAACACTGACCTGCCTGCCCCTGATTCATTTTCATTCACTTTTACAGGGTTTTGAAAAATAAAGACCAGGAAATACTTTTTACATGGATGCAGGGGGGGGGGTCCCCAAAATTGAATACGCAGGAGGCTGCCTTCAGCAAAGCTGTGGTCTGTGGGAAGGACAGAGCCTCAGAAAAAAAGGCACATCTGTCCCAATTGTCCCCCTTCCTCCCCACCCTTCACCCCCACCAGGCTCCATGCCCTCAGGGTGACTCTGAAGTCTTGCTATTAGAGAAATGACATAAGACAGAGTGGGGGCCATCTCACTAAGCTTCCAGAGGCTTTCTGGAGGAGGGGCTTCCTGGGGACACGAGGTGCCCTGGACTCAAGTTTTTGTTCTGCCCCCCAATTGGTCACATGGCCTTGGACGATTACTTCACTGTGCTGGGTCTCAGTTTTCTCATCTGTAAACTGGGAATAATACAGTGCCTGTCTTCTAGGAGTATTAAGATTAAATACAGTGAGATACATGTAAACGTTTCCAGCTGTCTGGGCACAAGCACTGTGTGTGTTTGCTGCTTCGGTGATCACGATGAGGACGCAGCAGCACAGGGAAGAAAGGAGGGGGGCTAACATTCACTCAGTCCTTCGGAAGGGCCAAGCACTGTGCCTCTTATCTGCAGAGCTCACTCTTTTTTTTTTTTTTTTAAGAT
Source organism: Ursus maritimus (assembly GCF_017311325.1). NCBI lineage: Eukaryota > Metazoa > Chordata > Mammalia > Carnivora > Ursidae > Ursus > Ursus maritimus. Next base: position 16,665,922 of record NW_024425786.1, read on the forward strand.
TTTATTTATTTGTTTGAGAGAGAGAGCACAAGCAGGGCTGTGCAGAAGGAGAGGGACAAGTAGACTCCCTGCTGATCTGGGACAAGGGGCTCCATCCCAGGACCCCGAGATCATGACCTGAGCCGAAGGCGGACACCTAACCAACTGAGCCACCCAAACGCCCCTGCATAGCTCCTTCTATGCAATCCACACCACAACTCTAGAAAGGCAGCTCTTTGTCCTGTGAGAAGATGGGGCTCCAACAGCATAAGTGATGTGCCCATGGTCACCTCGCTGTGGGGGTGCAGCCCACATCTGTCTCTGGGCACATGGCTATTTGCTACGTGGACTTAGGCGGAGCGGGGAGGTGGGAACATGCTGTGAGAGGAGCCGAACCCGCTCGGTTGAGAGCCCCTGGAGTGGGGGTGGGGAGACATCAGGATGGAAGGGCCGCTGGGGCTGGCTCAGGAATTCCGGGGGAAGAAGTTTGCACTTTCTCCCACAAGCACTGGGGAGCCACCAGCAGGCCACGAGCAGGGAGTGACATGATAAAAGGGGTGTTCAGGAAAGGTCTGTGTGGCTGCGGTTTCAGGATGGATGGGCGGTGAAAAGGTCCGGAGGGGAGGCTGAAGCTTAGCTGGGCAGTTGGACTGGAAAGGTCCCCTGAGACATGCACAGGCAACTTTCAGTCGACTAACCCCTAGGACCCCCAGGGCAAGGCCCAGCTGGGTCAGGGCCTGGGCCGGAGGTGCCGAACGGGCCCTAGACACCCAACCCTCTGCCAGTTAGCAGCTTTATCTGGGAGCCTCTGGAGGGTGTCCCGGCGAGTTGAGCAGCCTGGCTGTCTGCAGATTTATGAGGTGTGGGGGAAGTGGGCTGGGGCAGGCGGGGGTAGTGGGCGCGTGAGACAAGCCTGTTGGAAGAGGGGAGAGTGGGAGGATGCTCTCCAGCCCGTGGACCTGCTCTGACCCCACTTCCACCTTGGAACCCAGTTGGCCCAGCAGAGGGCACAACCACATGCCAGTCTACCCACCATTCCTGAGAGCCCCGCACCTGTTGCCTCAGTTTCTCCTCATAAACCCCCTGAGGGGTGAGCAGAGAGGGGCTGCTGCATCCTCGAATCTTAGATACGAGGAAGCTGTCCCACACTAGATTACCAGTCGCCAGGAGAAAGAAAGCTGGAACCTTCTGTACCAGGCTCAAAAGATGTCTATAAAACGTTGAGAGCAGGTTACAAACAGTATGCTGAGTCTGAGTTCATTTGTGACTTTCAAAGGAATAGATATGCATTTATGCCTCTCTATATACATTTTATGCACGGGAAATGTCTAAATGATTCCTAATTGTGACTCCCTCTGGAGAAAGAGCTTTGACTTTCCATTTTATACTCTTCAATAATGTTTCAATGTCTTCTAATAAGCATATACGTCTTTCACTTAAAAACTATGTTTTTAAAATTCAGAGTAATGGCAGGGTGCGATGTCAGAGAGAGAAGGGAGGACCTTCTCCATGCTCTGGGGGATGGGCGGGCTGCTGTTGCCAGGGCCTCAAGGTTCGGGTCATTCTGTCTCTGCTGAGAGCCCTGCCCCCCCCTCCCGCCCAGGAGACCCTGCTGACCCACATGCAGATGGGCTGTAGGGAGCATTGAGATGAGTTGGGTCAGTCAAGGAGGGTCTCCCAAAGGCAGTGGTCCTTGAAGTATGGTAAGATATGGCTAGATGGGAAAGAGAGTGAGGGCGTTCTAGAAGGACTGGAGCAGACTAGAGTCAGGAGTCGGGGTGAATGCAAATCCTTGCTCTTTTTACTTACCAGCTGTGGAACCCTGAGTAAATTTTGTCCTCTCTCTGAGCCTCCGTTTTCTCATCTGTGTAATGGGGATCCTAAATGTTCCTAAAAATAAGATCGTGCTTACTATGTGTAAGCTATTATTTTTAGGTATGGGGGTCCCCAAAGCTGGGGACGACCCTGCAGAGCTTGAAAGCAGCCTGCCAGCTCTCCAGCACCTCAATCTGGAGAGGCAGTGGGTCAGAGAGGGTTGCGTGAAGCAACGTGGAGGGGAGACAGTTCCTCCTGGGAAGGCTTTCCTTAGGCGGTTGGTCGAGGGCAGGGAGATTGGCCACACCTGGCGAGAGCACCAGGCACTCAGTCCTTGAATCCAAGCCCCGCGGGTCCAGGTATCCAGTGGGAGCCAGCACTCACATAGGACACCATGGCGCCCGTCCACTAGGCAGCCAATGAGCACACTGGAATCAGATAACGAATACTCCCTCCTCAGGGCCTTTGCACCTCCTCTTTTTTCTGCTTGGAACATTTTTTCCCGTTATTTTCCTGGCTTGCTCCCTCACCAGCCACAAGGCATCCCGAAAGAGCATACATAACCGTCAGTCACCCCGGGCCTTGAGCCAAATCCTTGGCCTCACCTGTACGATGAGGCCACTGAGACCTGTTCCCCCTGTGCCCCCGTGCACCCCTCGTGGCGGTACCTGTTACCCTTTATTGTGTGTAAGGGTGGTCTGTCTGCCCCATGCTCTTCCTGTCCCCACCTGCTCTAGTCTGCACTGCCCCAGGGGCTGGAACCCGTTCCTCCAGCAGGAGCCAGGCAGACAGTAGACACTCAGGGAAGGTCTGGTGGGTGAATGAATGTCCATGTTGCGGAATTGCGGTAAGAAAAGCACAAGACGATGAAGGGGCCAGTGCCTTGCACACTGTCGAGCGCTGGGCCACCACCTGTAAGGAGTCTCGTCTTGGCCCCTGGCCACACCACCACATACCCTCCATGGCTCTGCCTCTAAGGGCTACCCTCTATGTGTCTCTGAGCCTCTGGGCAGAGAATTGAAAACATTTCCCACCCCCACCCCCACTGTGTTCTGTGACACACTGTAGAGGTGTGGGGAATGTTGTTCTCACACCGAGTAATTAGCGGCTCACCTCCCTTGATGGCAGTAGCACCCTCCAGAGGGCCCCCCACCCCCAGCACAACCACGTTTGCCCGACGGCTCCTGCAGCCCACGGCCTACAACGCCAGACTTTGGGCCCAGCTGACAGCAGGCCTGGGTGTGTGTGTGTGTGGCAGGGGGACCTCAGGGACCTGCTCCAGACCCCACCCATGCAACAATCTCTCCGCCCATCAGCTGAAGGTTTACGTACTTTACAGTTTTCAAAATGCATCCACACCCTCTAATTTGCTGTAGATGACAAACCTCTGAGGCAGGTGAGAGAAATAACATGACTCACCCATTTCACAGCTAGGAAAACTGAGACTTAGAAAAGTTCATGCTTGGTTTATACAGATAGAAAGGAATCTGACCCAACCCTGCCGTCCTAGACCCCACAGTTTGGTGGGGTGGGACACTCAGAAACCGGTCTACCCCAGCATGAGTGCAGGGACAGGGCCACACAGAAAGGGGACTGGAGGGAGCCCAGCAGGTGACCTTTGAGCCAGGCCTTGAAGGATGAACAGAATTTGGGGCAGGTAGGATGGGCTGGGCTAAGGTCAATTCCAGGCATGGCAGTGGGGGCCTGGTTTTTTAAGGACAAGAGTGGTTGGTATATGGAGTAGGAGGGGCTGGTAGGAGCAGGGAAGGGCAAGGCAGGAGCTTCATTCTGGAAGCGTGGCACATAGTAGGTTCTCAGGAAGTGAATGGCAATGGCTACCAGTCTCATTTGGCCCTCCACCTGTGGTAATAGGGAGCCACTGATATTCCTGGAGTGATAGGGTCTGAGTTGTGTCGTGGAAAGGGATGCTCTGGGGAGGCAGAGGCAGGGTCTTGATCAACATCTATTGTTTTCCTTCTCAAAGTGCCCCCTGCCTCACCTGTGCCCCTCTTCCCTGGCTCCAGGTGGCTCTGTGCCTAGCCTCAGGGAGCAGCTTCCCATCCTTCCCAAAGCCTGGGCCCCAAGAATCTGCGTCTTGTCTTGCCCGGCTGCAGGAGGGATGCCACATGCCTGTGGTTCCCGCATGCTCCTGAGTCTGGGAAGGTCAATATGCCTGGGGACATGAGACAGCTGACCATTCCCCAAATCCTATGGTGGTTGCTTCTTCTGTTGTACCCATTTCTCTCGCCTCTGGGGGCCTCTCCACCACACCAGCTGTACCCCAGGAAAGTGGCCTAAGGACCCTTACGAGGGTGGCTTTGGAACAGTGAGGATGACACCCTTGGGAGGGTGGCCATGTGTCAGGTGGTATAGATCCTGTTTGGCCTTCTCTCCTCCTCGCCATCACCCTGCAGAGGCGGTTCCCATTTTTCCAGATGAGGAAGCTGCAGCTCAGAGAGGTGGATTCACTCATCCAAGGCCACACAGCTCAGACCACGGTCCAGCCGGGTGGCTCCACGGTCTTACTAAGTGCAGGTCTGGGGGCCGATCTGGGCTGGCTGCTTCCGCATTACCTGGGAGCCTGGTTAGAAATACAGATTCCCAGCCACCGAGTGCCAGCCGCTCCCGAGATTCTAATTCCTTCTGTCTTACGGGGAGGGGCAGCCAGGATTGGTGTTTTTAAGTCACCTGAGTCCATTGTGATGCACCACCAGCTGCTACCCTGTGCCACCAGCAGATGATGTTAAAAGCATCACAGATTATGTGAATTAAAAAACAAAGAGCGGAAAGAACATACCAGAATGTTAGCAGTAGGTCACGTAGGGGTGGAGGGACAATAGGGGGAGAGGATGATTTTGTACTTCACATTTCCTTCTGACTTTTCTACATTTTCCAGATAGTCTGTAACGAGCGTCTATGGCTTTTATAATGAGAAAAGTAAATAACAGCGGACAGGAACAATTTGGAGAGGGGCAAGAATGAGAACCGGACATGTGCCCACACCGAGCTGGGTCAGTGAGCGACCGGCTCTGCCCCTCCCCGGCTACTGGGCTCTCGAGCAGGGCCTCCGTTTCCTCATCTGTAAAATGGGAATAGGAAATCCTCAAAGGGTGGCTGGAAGTGTTAAATAGGATCGTGCCCCACGGCCAGCGACTGTCCTTCCTGCCCGTGTGTGTTACGCCTCTCTTTCCCTGGTGACGCTGCCCCCCACCTTGGACACCCTTTGCCACCAGTGTCCAGTTGGAACCTCCTCCCCTGCTCTGGCCCAGACCCTCAGAGACTGTGGGGCTGGCAGAGGCTTTGGGGGCCGCCTCAGCCGACCCCACGTTGTGGCTGGGGAAACTGAGGCCCAGAGCAGCTGCAGAACCTGGTTGCTGGCTCCGGATCCCCCAGCCATGGGAGGAGGGGTGTACATGTGTTCGCCGCACATCTCTCCCTGCCAGCGCCTTGCTCAGTGTGTGAGGGGCAGCAAGTCACCATCTGTGTTTTCCAATAAAAGAAAATGAAAATTGAAGCATATTAAAAATAGCTCAATTGGGATTCCGAGAGGGGCTCTGAGGCCTGCTGTGGCAGAGACGCGCAGCCTGCCTCCCCCTCCTCCCAGCCTGGCACTGACACCACCAGGAAGTCATCTGAGGCGAACGGCTCCTAGGAGGGGCCAGGGTACAGGCAGTGTCCCCGTTAGTACCGGGGCTCTTTGGGGACCCCCCAGTTCCAGCATCCCAGCTCCTAACTGCTCGTGTCCAGGGCTGTGGGGTCCTGCTGAAGATGCATTCAGAGCCATATGCCACCCCACTGGGCAGACTCTGGGTCCATCGCCCCCCGCCCCAGGTCCCCAGGGCATTCAGCTGAGACCCCTGCCTCCCAAGGATGTCACACGAGGGATGCCCTGTGGCCCAAAGGAAGGCGGACTCATCTGGGGCCCGGAGACCTGGGTTCACAGCCCACCCCTGTGCTCCCTCACTGGGCACGGACCAGACCAGGAACTTCCCTGGGCCCATTTGCAGCTTTGTACAGCAAGGACCTTAACAGAGGCCCAGGAGTGGTGCCGGGCTGGGTTCTGAACCCCAGTGTGCTAGTTGAAAATGAGCATGATTTCGGAGTGTCCTCCAAGGGGATGTGTCACAGGACAGAATGAGAGGACCGTGGCCAGCTCTTAGCTTGGCGTCTGGTATGGTGAGGGGCTCCACAAATGGCTATTCCTCTAATCATTCTCATTCTTGTTGTTTTCTGTGAAATGGGAATGTGCTGGCAAGCTGGCGGAAGCCTGAGTGAGGTCATATGGGAGAGGGCTTTGCACAGAGCTGAGGCCGCTCCCCATGAGGAAGGGCTGGCATCCATCCAGGGGTCCCGGTTCCACGATTTCCCAGAGCGCTTCTTCCTCCCCAGAGGGGCCCAGCGCTCTGAGGGGCCTCCCGCCCCTGTGACCCTGGCTACCATGCTAAGCTCAGCGAGGCAGATGAGGAGACACAATTCGTACCCCCACAGCCCCGAGGGAGCTGGGGCAGGGAGTAGCCCCGGGTGCCGCTGCCCGGCCTGCAACGGAGGGCCCCTGGCTGGGGGGACTGGCAGAGCTGCGTGGCCTGGCTGCAGACAGGGAATCCAGAGAGGGCTGGGGCTGCCCATGCCTGTGCCTGTACATGTGGAAGCCAGGCGACCTTGGGGACGTTACTTCATTCTCTGGGCCTCAGTTTCTTCATCCGTAAAATGGGGCTGGTTCATAGTTCCCAGGCTCTGTGAAGACTGGGTCCTGGGCAGGGCTTGGCGCGTGATAAGTACCAGATAGACGGCAGCCCCTAGAATAGCCCATCCCTACCGGCTCTCTTGTGAGTCCAGAACAGAGACTTGCTGGGCCCACTGGTGCCCAGTTCCATGGGACCGGCATCTGCCCTGCCACAGGTGCAGGCCTCTCCTGGACACGCATGCCGCTGGCAGGCAGAACTAGGGATGCTGGAGGGGAGGACTGTCATCNNNNTCTCTCTCAGCAGAGGCACTGGGCCTTTCCTCAGTGGGTTCTTACGGATGGAGCGGTTGCCAGCGTGCAGGAAATGAGTACTTTCTCTATTAAGGATGGTATCATGGTTTCCTGCTGCTGCTCTGACAACTGACCACATCTTAGTGGCTTAAAACAGCACAGTTCCTATCTCAAGCACTGGAGGTCGCAAGTCTGAACTGGGTCTGACTGGGCTGAAATCAAGGTGTCAGTGGGGCTGCATCTCCCCAGGGGCTCTGGGGACGAATCCATGTCGTTGCCTCTTCCAGCTTCTTTCCCGGGCTGGTAAGCCCCTCCGTCCGTCTGCACAGTGCACCACCGTGCCCACTGCTCGTATCCCCCCGTCTCTCGGACTGTGGCCCTCCTGCCTCTCACCCGGATCCTTGTGCTTACACTGGGCCGCCTGGGCAATCCAGGGAACTCTCCCCATCTCACAGTCCTCAACTTAATCTTGTTTGCAAAGCCCTTTCTGCTCTGTAAGGTAGTGGTCACGGGTTCTGGGGATGAGGACGTGGACCCCTTTGCAGGGCGGGGCGGGTGCGCATAGTTCTATCTATCACACACCTAGAGTCTGCTTTAACCTTGACCAGGGGGGTCTGGCTAATGTTGGGGATAATCACAATACCAAAACTTCCTTTACTGAGCGACTGTGCCAAGTTGTGTAGAAACTGGGGTTTTAGTGATGACAGCCAGTGTTTTACTGAGCACTTACTGTAGCCAGGCACCGGGCTCCACATCCTCCACGCATGATCTCACTAATTGTCACAGCCACCTGCAAGGTGCTAATGTTATTCCGATTCCCCGGCTCAGAGAGGGAAGGAAGTGGCTTGCCTGAGGTCACTGGCGTAGGAAGAAGGGTTCAAATGTGGCTCTGGCTGCTGAGCCCACACACCGTCAGCAACCTGGGTTTTGCAGGATATGCTGCTTCCCTGCATTCGGACCCAACACCTGGGTTCCTGCTCCTCTCGTCCCCCAGCCCAGCCCGTGCGCCTCACCGTGATGGCGAGCCACAGAGCTGCTTGCCGGGGGCTCCCTCTAGCCAGCCTGTGTGCCTCCAGGCAGGAGCTGTGGCTGCAGGTGCTCGGGCAGGGAGCCTGTTGAAATCGGAGGAGAGAAGATGGGGGGGGCGGTGTTGAGACTGCACACAGGAAAGAGGAGTGGGTGTGTGCCTGGGTAATTCTGTGTCTGAGTGGGAAGAGGGGGACGGAGAGCCAGACTATCTGGGCTTGGGGTCAGGAAAGGAGTTTGGGTCACACAGCCCAGAGATCAAAGTCTGCCCTCCTCACCAACCTGCATGGGATCTTGGCCCACTGACTTGTCTTCGCTGAGCTCGATGTCGGCCATACTGCCGAGTGGCCAACAGGCAGCCTTGGCCCAGCCCTTCCTTTCTGAGGCTTTTCATCTGTGGAACGAGGCTCCCGTGGTACTCTGTCCCTTGTAAGGCCTTCAAGAGGCTGCGGCCTAGGGAAAAGCCCGAATCCATTCTGTGAGCCCTGTTACTCTCTATTCAGTCCTCAGGGCCCTTCCTCAGCTCCAGCTTTTCACCTCTCAGTGGGCTTTCTGAGGCCCTTCTTTGGGTCTGTGTCCCACACACTGCAGCCTCCATCTTCCCATCTCTACATTGGGTGCTGTCTTGTGCCTTGGCCCATGGTGTGAGCCCTTTGCAGCCTCTGTAGGACTGACAAGACATCCGTCCATCCTCCCAGCCCCAGTGCTGGCCTGGTCAGCTCCCTGGGGCAGGAGCAGAGGGAGAGAGGCCCAGGAACAGGAAGAGAACCCACGTCCTCCATGCTCACTTAGTCAGAGGCTCAGGGGAGGATTCCTGAGAAACTCCCTTTTCGTGGCATCCTCCATCAGGGTCTTCCCGCCTCCCTGGAGAGCTCAGCTATAACCAGCGGGAAATGGGACAGATAATTGCAACTTTAAATAAGGCCAAGTTAATGCTCCTTGCCAGGCCCAGCCCGGGGGACTTTCTGAGTATTGACGGGAGGCAGCAGGAAGTCCCAGACCACGCTCAGAATCCCCACGCTGCCACCAGCTCTCTGGAGACCAGAGGCAAGTCACTGTCCTTCTCTAAGCCTCAGTTTTCTCATTGGTCGAGTGGGGACCAAATGGCATCACCAATGGAGAGGAGCTAGCATAGTGCCTGACACATAGTAGGTACTTAATAGCTGGACGTCCGGATTAACACGATTACCCCTGTTCAAATGCAGCTGCCCAAACGCATCCCACCCTACCTAGAGGTTTCTCTGGGAGCTGTTCTCAGTCCCGTCGGCCTCCTGGCAAGCAGGGGTGATAAAAACTGGTACTAACCTCTCGCAAGCCAGGGTGACTGTACCAGGCCCTGTGCTAAGATCAGAGCTCTGCATCCATACCTATGGGTAAGTCTTGTTCAGTGTTCCCATTTCCCAGATGAGGTCATGGAAGTGGCAGACCTGGGGTGGGCGTGGGGAGGAGAGGGCCAGCAGGGAAGGGATCAAGAGCTCCAGCCAGCATGAGGGTGCAGGATCGCCCACCACACACCTTACCCCTGTCAGAGAAGCATCCCATCCTTGGAGGGTACACACCAGTGGGCTGAGATGCATGACCTGTCAGATCCCCTTTCTCAATTAGAACAGGAATTCCCAGGCCTGCTCCCAGCATCACGGCTGCCAGAGCCGCCACCACCACCACAGAATTCCTGGTGAGGAAGAGGAACCATGAGGGCCTAGGGGATGGAGAGCTGATCCGGGCAGGGAGCTGGCCTAACTGTGGCCAGTGGTCCTGTGGTCTCCGGCTCCCGGGTGCACAAGCCAAGAGGCACAGCCAGCAGCCTGGGAAGGCTACTCCTTGGCTCAGCTCTGAGGTGGACCTGGCCTGGCCTGTTTGTGAGCCTGAGGCCATCTGCTCACTGTCTGACATAGCCTCTCCTTGTGCCCGGGGACAGCTAGCTCCTGGTCACCCTGGACACCAAGGACCACCATGTTCCACTCAGCAGCCAGCCTTGCAGGACCCCTGCCCCGTCCAAATATCAGCTAGGAAAGGGCATCAGACAAACTCAGGTGAGTTTTTGTCCAGAGAAAGGCTATCTAACCCAAGCCAGGGAAGGCGGTCAAGGGTGGTCAGGGAAGGCTTCCTGGAAGAAGAGATGCCTGAGTTAAGTCTTAAAGGGTAAAGAGGAATTTTCCAGGTGAAGAAGGTAGGGGAGGGGGAAGCAGCTTAGGCAGGCAATGGGGGCAAAAGGAGGGTCTAGCACATTTAAGGAGCTCTTCTTTCCCGCCCTGGCCCTCACTGCTGCTATCTTCCTGCCTGCTTGCCTGCCATGCTCCCATCTTTTTAGAGAGGGTGTTCCAGGCAGGGGTATGACCAAGAGCAAAAGCTCAACAGTGGGGGAGCTGAAGGCGTGGACTCCAATAGGGAGCAGTCTGGTCCTGTGGTGTGGGGGGAAGTGCAGCTGGGGCCAGAGGCCAGGGCCAGCCCATAGAAGGCTTCGACTATCCGACCAGTCTGGAGCATCCCCTCGGGGCAACTGATGGCAGCGTCTCTGCCTGGCCTGGCAGTAGCTGGTCAGCTTCCCAGGGCAGGGCTGGCCTGAGGCCCGTAAAATCATAGGTGAGGAAGAGGGGTCCTGCCCTCCCAGTATTGTGGCCGACTCCCTTTGGAAGCCTTCCACGACTTCATGAAATGAAGTGATCTCTCACATGGGCAAGAAGTCTCCTCTGCCGCCATCTGCTACCAGAAGCCCAGAAAAGCCCGTTGCAGGTGATGTGACTGTCACAGCCCACCTCATGGACCCCCTGGAGCAGGCAGCGCCCTCCTCCTCACACTCATCAGGCTGCAAAGGCACCCCTCAGTTGTGGCTGGAAGAGCACAGGACTCAGCGTCAGCGCTCACCCTCCCTGGCGACAGCCTCCCACTTCTAGATCAGACCATGCCTACTCCCTGAGTCCATGCTGCCACCCTCAAGCCTGGACGCTCCCCTTCCTGACCCCACCACCTGCTTCGGTGCTCACCCCCCAAGCCTGTGGAGTCCCCAGAGTTGCCTTCGAGTCATGGAAGGAGTTTGGGTCATACAGCTCAGAAATCAGTCCACCTTCGTCACTGACTTGGCCCACTAACTTGACCTTGCTGAGCCTCGGTTTGCTTTTCTGCAAAATGGGGAGAGTGATATATCCCTTGAAGGTTTTTGGGAAGCTTGGATGAAGTCAGGTGCGACCCTGGATGTCCATGGCATGACACAGGGCCTGGCATACAGCAGGTGCCCAGCAAACAGTCCCTCCCTGGTGATGGGGATGCTGGTGGCAGTGGTGGTATTCCCTCCCCGTCTGGCCTGTCCCCTCCCTGTATCTGGCTCAGGGTGCCCCTGTCCCAGTGTCTTCTCCACCCTAAGAGCTTCCTCATTTCAAGCCCTGTTCCTTCCCAGATCCTTCTTCTGTCATCAGTGCTTCTGTGCACTGCCATGTCGCAAGCCCCAGCAGCTCATGCCAGGAGCTCTCAGGCCTGGCTCTTCTTCTGGCATCATCTCAGGGTGTCAGGGGCCGTGGGGAGCAAAGAGCAGCTGATGACAAAGACATGGAGGCTGTGATCGCAAAGACAATGGCAGGAACTTGCCGGGTGGCTCTCCTGTGAAACATGGACACATGAGAGAATGCCCCAGCAGAGCCATGTTTGCTTAACCGCCCGAGATCCAGGCGCAGTTGGCAAGCGAGCCCAGAGACCGAGAAGGAGCAGGTGGAGTCACGCTGAGCAGAGATGGTGCCCTGGAGGTTCTGTCACTGCACCCATGCTGCCGAGGGCCACAGAAGCAGAGCTGGAGAGGAGTGTTAACATAGGAGGGATGCAGGCATTCTGGAAATGCTCCTCTGGGACAGCAGCTGTTCCCAGAATGAGCAAGGGCTTTGGAGCCATCAAAACTGGGGTGGAATTTTTACTCTGCCCATGACCAGCTGTGTAGCCTGGGACAGTCCCCTGCACCTCTCTGACCTCTAGGCTGCAATTTCCTCATCTATAAAATGGATCAATGCAGTGACAGCTGAATCAGGCCACCCCCCCCCCCCAATGGCTCCCTGCTACTCTCAGGATGATCTTAGCCATTTGGCCAGGCATTCGAGGCTCGTTGTGGTGTCTGGAGTTCTTTCTCCTGGGCCTTCCTTCTCCCTCTTGTGGCTCCCTATAGGGGCCGTGCACATTCTCCCCTCCCAGCATTTGCACAAGCTATTCCTTTCTCCTTCTCTTTTTCCCTCCTTCCAGCCTGGCTGTCTCCTAGTCAGTATTTGGGGTTCAGGCCAGGTGTCACCCATTGGGGAAGTCTCCTCTGAGTTTGTCCCCAATCGGAACATTTCTTGAGGAAATTGAGTGTCTATTTTTGATTCTCCAGTACTTAGCATGGGCCTAACTCATAACAGGCATTCAATAAATGCAGCCTAGCTGGATGGCAGGAGTGGATAGACAGGTAGCAGATTTTTAGATACATAAGTGGTGTGAACCAAAGGACAGGAAGGTGAACGGTCGGGTGGGTAGACAAGTGAGAAGAAAGGCAGGGAGGGAGGGAGATTGGTTCAATGGGAAGACGGATGGCGGATGGCTGGGTGGATACCTGAGTGGGATGCTAGATATATGGGACAGCAGATGGATGGTGGATTATGGGGGAATGGAATAATAGACTGATGGATGCGGTGAGCCAGAGGGTGAATGGATGGATGGATGGATGGATGGATGGATGGGCAAATGGCAAGAAGGCGGAATGATTTCATAAGTATTTGCTTGGATTTGGTGGTTCAGTGGATGGATGGGTATGAGAACGGGTAGGTAGATGGGTGGGTGAGTGGACTGTTGGGTAAGTGAGTGGGTATATGGATGGATGGAAGGATAAGGGTGTGCAGGTGGGTAACTAGGTAGGTGGATGGGTGAGTAGATAGCAAGATAGTTTATGGATAATTGCAAGGATTGGATGGTTGGAAAGATGAATGAGTGGGGGTGTAGGTCAGTGGGTAGGTGAATGAACAGTAAAATTTCATGTGGTTAAATGCCTGACATCTTGCCCAGAAGCAGAGGGGTGGTCTGGATTCTGGGATTTGAGTTAATTGTCCTTCACTGGGAGAAACCAGTGCCAATTAGGCAAATAGATCCAGTCCCAGCAGGTCCTGCAGCAGGCTTGCTAATTGACTCCAACCTGACAGACCCTGGCTCGGACTTACAGTGGCCTGTGTCTTATTGATTTGTAAATTACACTCACACACTTCCGAAAGGATTATAGGTGACATAATAGTAAACCTGCGTGCAACAGGACAGTTAAAAATAAAGTGAGAAAGGGGAAAGCTACAGAGCAGAGTGGTTAAAAGCGTACCTGTGTTCACTCCTGGATCTGCGGCTTACTAGCTAGGTGACACTGGGCAAGGGGCTTCACCTCTCTGAAGCTCACTTTCCCACATGCGTAGGAAGCTGGGGAGGAAGAGATGACGGAAGGAAGGGAAGTTGGTTTCATGGAGAAATGTATGATGATGAATGGATTACCAAAGTGGGACGCTAGATGTGTGGGTGGGTGGGCGTACTGATGGTGGCTTTCTGGGCCAGTGGAATGGCAGACAGATGGAGAGGATAAGTGAGGGTGGGTGGATGAATGGGGAGATGGATGATGGGTGGATGAGCAAATGGGGACAACAAGAATTCTATCTCATGGGGTGTTGTGAGCATTGAGCAGTGATGGCACTAAGTAAGCACTTAGAATAACATAGTATATGGAGTCCTCTTGATACCAGAGTCCATATTTCCCGGAGGAAAAATCCAGACACCCAGACTGATGGTGTAAGCAGGAGAGAGCATTTGATGTCTGGGCGGGCCAGCGGTGGGGACGAGGTGGGGGGTTAGATGGTTTGAACCGTGAGCCAGACTCTGCCTGGCCCGAAAGGCACTCACAGTGCAGGTGGGCTATGAGTCAAGGTGTCAAGGCAGGGTAACAAGTTTCCTCTCCTCTTAATTATTTTCTTAATTTTTGTTATTGAGGTGTAGTTGACATTCTCTCCTCTCCTTTTAAATGGCCATGACAATTGTTCCCAAGTAATTGTGAGGATCTCAGGAAATGAAGTCAGAGAGTGCTCAGCACCGCACGGGGCACACAGTTGGTGCTCAGTAATGCCGACTGCCATCATTCTATTTTTATTACCTACTTCATAGGTGGGAAGGGTCTGTGGATTCACTTAAGGCAAAGGGCTTTAAAGGTTACAAATCCCAGAGCCGATGCTGCCTGCGAGAGGCAGACTGGTACGTCGGGAAGGCTCAAGGGCAATAGGCTCGGGTTCAGCTTCTGATGTGCTGCGTGGCCTTGGCCAAGTCACCTAACCTCCCAGAGCTTCAGTTTCCATGTGCGTCAAGTGGGACTGGTATCCGGCATCGCTCAGCGTTGTCGTGAGGACTCCTGGAGCTCTTCTGTGTGCAGAGCTGTTCCCGTCCCCGCTTCCCTTCTCCCCCTTCCCCAGGCAAGCCCTGGTGTTCGTTTCCCGCCCGCCCCACCCCCAGCAACCCCTTCCCAGACCTCCATCCATCATCCTGTCCTTTGCGGAGGTTAAGTGGGTCCCCAAGCAGCGAATCCAAACTCTCCCGAAGCCCCTGCCGCACAATGCGGCCCGCTGTTAGCGAGCAGCCCGGCTGGCCCGGAGGATTGGGTTTCAGGCAGGCGGCCGGCGCTGGCGGATGCCCAGGCCAGCAGCGGACAGGCGGGGGACCGAGCGGAGGAACCGGCGTCGCGGGGACTCCTCCGCCTGAGCCTGAGAAAACAAGAGCCGGCTCCAGGCAGGCAACCGAGGCAGAGGAGGGCCTCCGGGCGGCGGGAGGACAAGGAGGGGCAGGGGCAGAAGGATTTTACATTAGCTGGGTCCCCTTTCCGGGAGCCCGAGGGCAGAGCAGGGGGCCGAGCTGGAAAAACACCGCGCTCCCTGTTGGCAGGTTTCACCTTAGAAAGTCCCCGGGCTGCCTGGGGCCGGCTCAGGGCACCTCGCCACCCCCGCTCGGGCCACCTCGCCGCCCCCACTCGGGCCACCTCGCCGCCCCCGCTCGCCTTGGTTTTGGCCCAGATGCTCTTGGCCGCCCATCTTCATTGGTTTTCAGGGGCGAGGGCTTGGAGAAGCTGATCTGGGTTCAAATCCAGCTCTTCTTTCTGGCTGTGTGACTTTGGGCGAGTCTCTTAGCCTTTCTGAGCTCGGTTTCCTCATCCGCGCAACGGGGACAATAGTGCCGGCTGTGCAGGGTGTGCGGAGTGACCGGCTCGGGGTCTGGCACCCAGGGCATAGGACGTGAAACCGTGATTTTCCCTCCCGCTTGTGAGGCAGGCTGGTGCGTTCCGGGTCAGACCAAAGGGGTCAGATCCTGCCCCACCCTTCACTGGCCATGTGGTCCTGGGGGAGCTATCTCTCCAAGCCTCAGTTTCCCCGGAAGCTTGCTCTGGGGCGACAGTGAGCTAGACAGTGTTGATGAAGCCCCTGCCCGCCGTCAGCCTCCATGAGAGTTAGCGGTTTTCACTGGTGCCTTCCCTTTGCTGGGCGCCTGGGTGGCTCTGTGGGTTAAGCATCCAACTCCTGATTTTGGCTCAGGTCAGGATCTCAGGTGGTTAGATCAAGCCCCACGTAGTGCTCTGCAGGGCTTAGAGGGGAGCCTGCTTGAGAGTCTCTGTCCTTCTCCCTCTGCCCCACCCCTACTCATGCACTCTTTCTCTCTCTCTCTCTCAAATAACTAAATAAATCTTAAAAAAAAAAAAGTTTGCACCCAATGCCTCCTTGGATCTTCAAAGCAACCCTGTGAGGGGTCCCTGGGTGGCACAGCGGTTAAGCGTCTGCCTTCGGCTCAGGGCGTGATCCCGGCGTTCTGGGATCGAGCCCCACATCAGGCTCCTCCGCTATGAGCCTGCTTCTTCCTCTCCCCCTCCCCCTGCTTGTGTTCCGTCTCTAGCTGGCTGTCTCTATCCTGTCGAATAAATAAATAAAATCTTTAAAAACAACAACAACAAAGCAACCCTGTGAATACACAGAGCAAGGATTTTGTGATCCTCATTTTCCAGCTGAGGAAACTGAGGCTCAGGAAAGTGAAGTGACTTTTCCAAGTCACCCAGTTTGTCAGTGGCCTTGAATTTTATCTCCTGGTTCCTGTCTGTTGCCTCCTCTTGGAATTTCTAATGTGGATGTGGACCATAGAAAGAATGCTCCAACTCCCAGCCATTGACTGCCTGGGTATGGCCCATGGTAGGGTAGACGGGCCTGCGTTCGAGTCACCGCAGCCCTATTAGCCCCAGACGGGGAGCAGCTAGAGCTGCCGGAAAGGGCTTGGAGCAGCATCTGCAGCTTGGGTCCTGTACCAGGCTGATCTGCTAGCTGGGCTATGGGCTGCTGGCCAGTCTGGAGCAAAGACCCCAAGGAACAACTACTAGGTGTCTATCCATTTTCAGGAGAGACCACATCACTACCCCTCTCAGGAATCCTCCATAACTCCCCATTGCCTATGGGACAAGATCCAAACTCCTTGGCCTCACATTCAAGGCCCAGAAGTTCTGGCCCCATCCTAAGCTCCCATAGCTTTCCATGAAGCATTTGCTCCTACCGAATGGGACAGAAACTCTAGCATGGTGCCGGGTTAAGTACATGTGCTCTGATGGGCGGCAGACAGAGATGCACCACTTCCTGGCCATGCAGGCACTGAACTGTCTCTCCTAACTTCAGTTTTCCCATCTGTAAAGGGAGATGATCAACTACCTACTTTATTGGTACGGCGAAATGATATAACGAGTGCTAAACCCTCAGCCCAGCGCTCACGACTGAGAACAAGTCCTCAGGTTTTCCTGTTGTCCAAAGTGCCCTGCAGTTTCAGGCCTCTGTGCCTTTGATGTGCAGTACTCCATACGTGGCATGCCCTTGTCCTCTTCTCCCAGCTCCAATGCCACCTCCTCCTTTGCTAATTTCCTGGTCAAAGCTAATACCTTCTGTCCCTGGGTTTCCTGGCCCCCGACCGGGACCAGCATTCTCACCCTGCCTCTTTGTGTAGAAAGTTCATGTGTCAGGCACTAATCTGGAAGCTCCTTGAGGGAAGGATTTGCTGATCTATTTTGACATCCCCAGTGCCCAGCACAGGGCCTGGCACACAGTAGGTAGATTAGATGTTCGTGGAATGACCGTGATCTTATTACTTAACCCAGGAGAATTCAGGGACAGCTGCCAGGAAGAGAGAGCCTTTGAGTTAAGTTTTGGAAGAGAAGTTAGCCTAACTTCTTTATTAGGCTAACAAAGCTGGAAGGGCCAGGCATTCCAGGCAGAAAAACCTGGAAGGGTCAAGTGACCAGGACCATGCTTGCAGAAGGAACTTCAGGGTGGCTGGACACTAGGGACATAGGCGAGCATGGCTGGAAGATAATTAACTGGCCTGTCCAGCAGGAGCCTTGAAGACAGGGAGCTAGGGGCTAAGACGTTCTCGTGCCGGCAGCGGGAGCTCTGAAGGGCATTAAGCTCGGTTAAGACATGATCAACATGGACTTTAGAAAACATCACCCAGCTGCCATGTGGAGGTCAAGTACATCCACTGTGGGCCAGAACCAGTTCTCAGGGCTAGGGATACAGTGGTAAGGAGGCAGACACAGAGCTCCCCCAGAATGAGGGCCCTGGGAGACGGCAGATCAGTGGGACTCCCCTACCTGATGTCACCTAATGGTCACATGACCCATTTTACAGATGGGAAACTGAGGGTCAGAGAGGAGCTCAGGCTTGCCTGTAGTCACACCATGGAGAGTGCCAGAGCCAAGGTTCTAGCCTAGACAGTCTGAGCCCCACTCCCCTGCTGCCCTTCCCTCCTTCCCCTCCCGTCCTCAGTCAGGCCCACACAGAGGGAGAGAATAAACACAGAGAGCCCCAGTGATTTTGCGTGTGTGTGTGTGTGTGTGTGTGTGTGTGTGTGTGTTGTCTTTTTTAAGACTATAGCTGCAAAATCTTGAAAACCATGCAGATGGGGGCGCCTGGGGGGCTCAGTCGGTTAAGCGTCTGACTCTTGATTTCGGCTCAGGTCATGATCTCAGTGTCATGAGATCAAGCCCCACATCAGGCTCTGCACTGAGTGTGGAGCCTGCTTAAGACTCCCTCCTCCTCCTTCCGCCCCCCGCCACTCATAGTCTCTCTTTCCCTTTAAAAACAAAAAAACAAAAAAAAAAAACAAAAAAACAAAAAAAAACAGTCCCGCAGATGTAAAATGAGACAGATGTGATTTCCGATGCCAGCCTCACCCGTGTGCCCTTGTGAAGGTTGCTTTACCTCCCTGACCTCTGTTTCTGCATCTATAAAATGGGGTTAATAGCATATACCCCCACAAGTTGTCCTGAGCCAGAAGCTGTATTTGGAATGCCCGTACACAGTAGGTGCTTAATGAAAGTTCCTCCTCGTCTCTTTGGAACTCTCATACACTGCCATTAGTCCGGACAAACGGGGTCCGCGGCCCACTCGGGGGTCATACAGAGCTGAACAGGGCTGGATCGGGGAGCAGAGCGTGGCCGCCGCTCCAGCCTGAAACAGGGGCGGTGGTAGCGTCCGCCAGGGCCTCCTCACCCAGCCACCTCCTGTCGGCTCCACGCTAACGACTTCAGTGTGTCTCCCCTTTTAGCTCAAGTATTTCTGAAATGCACACTGCTCGTTCACACATAGCCAGAGGGGCCTACGGGCCTCCCCAGCCTGCGCAATCAGGACCTCCTGATTGCTTTCTTCTGTGCAGTCTCCAGGAAGGAGAGGGGGTGCGGGCGCAGTGGGGCTAGGGCCAAAGCCGCTGCCATGGCGCGAACCCGGTTTTCCCACCGACGCAGGCTGTCCCAGTTGGCGGCCGGAGGCCCTGGTTCCAGCTTTCTCCGGGGTGTTGAGAATCTGTCCGCACAGCCTCATCTCCTCATCTAACCATTGGGATTTTAAAAGATGGTCTCGGAGCACATTCACGGCTTGCAAACCAGATATTTCCATAGGGCTCGCTGGGGTGGGAGTGTCCAGGGGCGAGGAGAAGGGCAGTGTGGGGCAGGGCAGGAGCGGGGGAGGGGCACCAGAGAAGCAGGCAGGGATGTGGCCAGGTGGATGTGGTCCAGCCAGGGGCCTCAGAGAGCTGCCGACCGTCACCAACACTGACTCCTTCCCACGGACCGTGCTGTTGCTCACCTCCTCGCCTTTGCCTCTCCTGTTCCCTCTGCCTCACATGCCCTTCCCATTCAGCCTCTCCTAACTCCCTCCTCACTCATTCCTCAAGCCTCCATTCAAGTGTCACTTCCTCCAGGAAAGCCATCCCTAAATTGAGCATTTTCTTCCTCTCCTTCCACACCCAGTTCCCACACCCACAGTGCCCCATGCGAGTCCCTGTCACAGTCTTTGTCACATCGTGTGGTGATTAATTATCTGTGTACAGCAAAAACAGCTTCCCCTGCATGAGGGATTGTCATTGTCACAGTGGGGATGGGATGGGGACATTTCTCCTGCTTCAGAAGCGTCTCTGTGCAATCTCGCGGTCCCCAAAGTGTGGGAAGTGAAATGATGTTAGGTAGTTTGCAGAGGAACATTTTTAATTGTAATAGTTGTGTGTTTATTTTCCTTTTTTTTTATGGCAAGTGATATTGGTTTCCCGTTTATAATAATGATAACTTTTTCCTCTTTAAAATGCACTTAAAAGAAGAGTCAGCTGGAAGAAAAATAGTAGCTAAATATAGCATAGATTGTAGGTGGCAATGGCTGAAGTCATGAATGTTGTTCTGATGGAGCAGAACATTAGCCTGGAGGTGGGGGGTGATCTCAGCCTCTGACTGTAGACCTACTATGTGCCAAGCCCCGTGCTGGGTCTTGGGGGCAGGCAGAGGAGGTGTGGAGGGGGAGATGATCAGAAGGAATGGTATGTATGGGGTACTGGGCTGAGAGAGAGCCCCACACAGTCCGTGCAGCTGGAGCACTGCTTGTGAATGCAAGATGTGTGACCTTGGGCAAGTTCCTGAGCCTTTATAAGCCTCAGTTTTCCCATCTGTGAAATGGGATGATATTAACTATGTCTTGGCATTGTTGGAAGAACGTTGGTGAGGGTCTCCAGGTCCTAATAGAAAGGTCTCTGTCTCAGTGACCATGAGTTGTCTCCCTTTTGCAGATTTTTGGGACTGGAGGGCAGATGTCTGGGGTGTTATGGGGAGAAGGAAGGAAGTGCTGGTGGTGGAACGTGGCCTGGCTTTCTGAACCTGCCCAGGTTCCTCGGGCAAGAACTACTAGCCCCAGATTCCCCAGGGAACTGAATGTGACTTTCATGCTCATTTTGAGAGGAACAAAGAGGAAACTCAGGGCATCCCAGCAAAGCAGCATCAGACGGATCAGGAAGGGCTTCCCGGGGGCTGCAGTGCTGGAGCAAGAGGCTGATGCTTGTCAGATGTTGGCAAGCACTGTCTGGAGGGTGGGGGGGCCTCTCGGACCCGCCTTCACTTTCGGGGGTCACCTCATGAGTCTAGAGGAAATGGTGTGTGTGCAGGCACTGGATCAGCCAAAAGACACCACACTCGGTCTAAAAAAAGATTATCTGCCACTCACCGAGGCTCTGCTTTGTGCTGGGCCCAAAGTTAACATGTTTCCCTGTCCTTTCATCCTCCTAGCCCCACTCAGAAGGCACTATGGCCATTTTCCAGGTGAAGAAACTAAGGCTTTGGGAAGGTTACAGGTCCAAGCTGACAAGGCAACTAGGGGCAGCGCAGGTGTTAGAATCGCAGTCCCTCCGACCTCCTGACCCCTACTTTATCTGCTCTGCCTACCTGCCTTGTGTGCAGTGGGGTGGAGGGAGGTGTCAATGTTGAAAAGCAAAAGGCCGAGGGTAAGTTGGGGAGAGAGCACCCATGGGTGTCCTCCTGCCACAGCCCCAAAGGGTAACAGCTTTCCCAGAGGCAGGCTTCTGGACAAAGCCAGGATTGGCACAGGGAGAAGGGAGCCTCCTGCATGCCGCCCGCCCAGGGGATCTGCAAACTTCACACTCCCTCTTAGCCCCTTCCTGTCTGTGAACCAACTAGCCCTTTGACTTTTGGCCTCCTGAAATCCTCCCCTTACTGGTTCCAGGTGAGGTGGGAGGCAGAGCTGGGGAACCGTGGAACACCCCCCAGACCCAGCTGCCTGGGAGCCTGGAGTTCGAGCACCAGCCTTTAGTCCGTGACTTTTGGCAAGTCCTTTGCCCTCTCTGGGTCTGAGCTTCCACCCATACAATGAGGATGTCAGCTCACAGCCCCTCCTCTGGGCCATGGAATCCTCTAGAGCTTGGCCTCTGGGTCAGCCCAAGAATCCAGCCAAGGGGTGGGGCCACCTGCTTGGCAGGCTTGCCTCCCCCACCCGACCCCTTTCTAGTCCCAAGCAGAGTCTCCTCTCCCTTGTTCCACACGGCTCCCAGCAGCTGTTCCTCAGGCCCAGGCAGAGAGCCCGGCTTGGCGCGTCTCTGGCTGAGGCCGATGAGAGAAAACAGGTTAAAAGTTCAGCCCTTGTTCTCTCCAGGAAGAAAAATCTGTAGCATTCGGAGTGTGAAAAGGAACCCTTTTTCAGCTCCAGAGCGGCACAATAGAACTTCCCTCCAATTTGCCATCAAAAAGATGCCCTTGGCACTGGACTCCACCGTCCCTGGCACCCCTCCTCCCCCATCACCAGCCCCCCGTGCAAGGGGACACAGCGACTGCAGACATCAGCCACAGGCGGTCATAGGGACACTGCTGCTTCCTCCATTGTCAGCTCGTGGGTCTGACTGGGGTCACCTCTGGCTGAATGCTTCCTCCCATCCACGCCGCTCCTGCCCTAGTTCAAGACCTTGTTGCTCCCATTTCGACCTTCACAGTGGCCCGGGCACTGTGCACCCTGCCCCCACTAGCCTCCCCCGAGTTCATCCGGTGCAGGCTATCCAACTAAGTATCCAGAAGTTTATAGCGTCCGAGGCTGGAGATCTGCACCGCCCACTCTGCCACCAGCTCCTACGGGATCTTCAGGAAGTCTCTTCCCGTCTCTGTGCCTCACTGCCCTAGCTCCGAAACGAAGCCGTGGGGCTGGGCCACGGTTAGCATCTCAAGTGGCGGGTGTTAGTTTCCTGGCCTGCCGTGGTGGGGAGCATCGTGCAGCCACGGGGGTGGGGGGGCGTGGACCGATGAGTGAGGTCTGCTGGGGCACCTCACCCACGCGCGCTGAGCTAGGTGGTGTGGAAGGTCCAGCTGTGACCTCGGTCTCTCTGCCTGCTCTCTCGTGGCTATTTGTATTCACGCCTTATCACCACTACTCGACCGTGAACAGCTCCACAGTAGGGTCTCACTCTTCGCCATTTTCTCTCTCAGGGTCCCCAGTGCCTGGCGCGTAAGGAACATCAGGATATATGTGTTGAATGAACGCTTGAAGGGGGCCAATATAAATCTACTCATTGTAGTTCAGCTCAAGAAGTGTTTTGAATTCCCTATGGCAGGGAAGGGGAAGTGGGAAGGGGTCCTGGGCCTTATCTGGGGAAGAAAGGGGCTCTCTCTGGCCCTCGGGGTCTTCTTCGTCACAGGCTGTGTGGCGCCTTCCTTCCAGCTGCTGGAGTGGGGGGCGGGGCAAGTGGGGCCCTGGCTGGTTCAGAAGCTCATTTGAATTTCCTCAACCCCCAGAGGGCAGGTGACAGACTGGAGCTACTTGGCACAGGCCTGGAGAAGGGGGGAGGGTGTCCCCGATAGGAAGTTTGGGCCAGAGAGCCGAGGTGGAGTAACTGATGGGGCTCAGCTGGCACCAAAGAGAGAGGCCTTTCTAAGGGCCACAGTCCAGTTCTTGAGAATTTGATGCAAGCCGAAAAGCAAACAGATACCCAAAGTTTGACATAAAATTTCCAGGGTTGCCTGGTGGACTCTCTGAAGCCCACCCAGGAGAGTCCCGGTTAAGACCCTTCTCCACCAGCAAGGGAGGGAAGCGGCACTAGCCAGGTTGGTTGGACAGGGTGGGCTGAGAGGAGGCGTGGCCACCGACGGAAGGGTGGGAGCTGCGCCTTAAGGGGTGGAGCCTGGAGGGGTAGAATCAGACGATTGGCCGGAAGGTGGGAGTGGGTGGGATCGTGGAGTGGGAGACCTAGTGGGAGGGTAGTCTGCCCGAGTACAGCCAGATGATTGATTGGTGCAATGGAAGTAGGTGGCGCTCAGTAAAGAAGGCCCTTGAGGGGTGGGGGTCTTGGGGCGATTGACAGCACTCGGTAGGTGGGCGGCAGTGACTCTTGGCTTTCCTCACAGAAACGCTGATGGACTCAACCACAGCGACGGCGGAGCTGGGCTGGATCGTGCATCCTCCGTCAGGGGTGAGTCGGTGGTCCCCAAACCCTGCCTGGTCCCTCAGAAGACCTCGGGTTCTGCTGCAGGGCCTGGATGCCCCGAAATTCCAGCCCCTTTCCCTCCTTCAGGGCCCAGGGCTGGCCTCTTATTGCCTCGCCCTCCTGGTCCCCGACTATTGATGGAGTGCTGGTTACCATGACAACATGCCGGCTGCTTTCAGCCTTTATCCCGTGGCATCCTCAGGGCAAGGCTGAGAAGTAGGAACTGGCGCTGCCCCCATTTTACAGATGAGGAAAGTGAACTGTCGTTTTCTGAGCACCCACTGTACACATACTGTATCAAGGAAGCACCTTTATACACATCATCGCCAATCATATGGGGAGGAAACACCTCCATTTTACAGGTAAGGAAACTGAGGCTCAGAGAGTTGAAGCTGCCTGCCAGGGGCGTTACACCTAGTTAGCGATGGGGCTCAGGTTTGTAACCAGGGCTGTGACCGAGTCCTCTGGGCCCCCTTTCTGAGTCCCCATAACACAAGGCTCCCCGTCCCTGAGCTCTTATCATCACACTTCCATGAGTCCCATACTTCCCTGGGCCAGTGGTTTGAGCCCAGGTAGGCTGTGAGTCCCTCAAGAGCAAGAGCAGGCACAGTGTGAGAGTCCTCTTTCTTCCGGCACCAACTTACATACAAGCTGTGGGGCCGGACGTGCCTGAAATTCTGTCCCAGTCCTGCCACTCACCAGCTGCGTGATTTGGGGCCAGTTCCTTAACCTGTCTGAGCTTCAGTTTCCGAGGAAATGATGGCGGTCATGTGCTCTGCACCGGACTGTTGTGGGGTTTTCCTGCACGGTGTCAGCACAGTGCCTGGCAGAGGGCGCCCCCCGCCCCCACAATGAGTAGCTCTAGTCGTACCACCATCATCATTGTCATGGTCATCTGTTT
>NW_024425786.1:16689930-16749406 GCF_017311325.1 Ursus maritimus
AAGGGAGCCTCCTGGGCATGCCGCCGCCAGGATCTCAAAACCCCACACTCCCTCTAGCCCCTTCCTTCCTGTCTTGTGAACCAATCCAGTTCTCTTTGACTTTTGGCTCTCCTGAAATCCTCCCCCACGGCTCCAGGTGAGGTGGGAGGCAGAGCTGGGGAACCGTGGAACACCTCCAGACCCAGCTGCCTGGGAGCCTGGAGTTGTTAACCAGCCTTAGTCCGGTGACTTTGGCAAGTCCTTTGCTCCTCTCTGGGTCTGGAGCTTCCACCATACAATGAGATGTCAGCTCACAGCCCCTCCCTGGGCCATATGGAATCCTCTTGTGAGCTTGGCCCTGGTCAGCCCAAAGAATTGTGCCAAGGGGTGGGGCCACCTGCTTTGGCAGTTTAAGCCCCACCCTAATTCCCCTTCTAGTCCTTAAGCAGAGTCTCCTCTCCCTTGTTCCACACGGCTCCCAGCAGTTGTTCCTCAGGCCCAGGCAGAGAGCCCGGCTTAGCGCCAAGTTTCCTGGTTGAGGCCTATGAGAGAAAACAGGTTAAAAGTTCAGCCCTTGTTCTCTCCCAGAAGAGCACCTGGTAGCTATCTTGGAGGAAAAGGAAACCTTTTTCAGCTCCAGAGCGGCACAATAGAATTCACTTGCTACCAAAAGATGCCTCTGGCACTGACTCCACCGTCCCTGGCACCCCTCCTCCCCATCACCAGCCCCGCAAGGGGACACAGCGATGACATCAGCCATAGGCGGTCATAGGACACTGGGCCTCCTCCATTGTCAGCTTCAAGCCCGACTGGGGTCACCTCTGGCTGAATGCTTCCTCCCATCCACGCGCTCCACCGGGAAGTTCAAGACCTCTGCATGTTCCTGGCTGAATTTCTCACAGGCCCGGGCACTGTGCACCCTGCCCCCACCAGCTTCCAGTTCATCCTGGTGCAGGCTATCCAAATCCAAGTATCCAGAAGTTTATAGCGTCCGAGGCTGGAGATCTGCACCGCCACTCTGCCACCAGCCCACGGGATCTTCAGAAGTTCTCTCCCGTCTCTGTGCCTCACTGCCTAGCTCGGGGAAGTCAGGCTGGGCCACAAGTTAGCATCTCAAGTGGCGGGGGTGTTAGTTTCCCTGGCCTGCCGTGGTGGGGAGCATCGTGCAGCCACGGGGGCGTGGGGGCGGGACTGGGCGGAGTGAGGCTCCCGCTGGGGCACCACCCACGCGCGCCTTCGAGCTAGGTGGTGGAAGGTCCAGTTGTGACCCCAAGTCTCTCTGCCTGCTCTCTCGTGGCTACTTGTATTCACGCCTTATCACCACTGCCCGACCGGTGAATTCACAGGCAGGGTCTCTGCCCCTTCGCCATTTTCTCTCTCTCAGGTCCTTTGGTGCGGCCTCATGGTAAGGGAACATCAGGATATGTGTTGAATGAACGCTTGAAGGGGGGCCAATATAAATCTACCATTGTGGTTCAGCTCAAGAAGTGTTTTGAAATTCCCCTATGGCAGGGAAGGGGAAGTGGAAGTGGGTCCCGGCTCATCTGGGGGAAGAAAGGGGCCTCTGGCCCCTCGTAGTCTTCTTCGCCACAGGCTGTGTGGCGCCTTCCTTCCAGCTGCTGGAGTGGGGGAAGTGGGGCAAGTGGGGGGCCCTGGCTGGTTCAGAAGCTCATTTCTCTGAATTTCCTCACCCCAGAGGGCAGGTGACAGACTTCTGAGCTACAGCACAGGGTTCACCCTCAACACTCATCCCCATCCCCTCATCCCCACTCCTAGGCCCATCCCAAGAGCACCGTCTTGACTGAACCCCTAGGGGGGAAGCCCCCCTGTGGGGGGACACTATGGAGGACTCCAGGTGCCTGGAGAAGGGGGAGGGTGTCCCCATAGGAAGTTTGGGGCCAGAGAGCCGAGTGGAGTAACTGATGGGGCTCAGCTGGCACCAAAGAGAGAGGCCTTCTAAGGGCCACAGTCCAGTTCTTGAGAATTTGATGCAAGCTTCTCGAAAAGCAAACAGAGCACCCAGTTTGACATAAAATTTCCAGGGTTGCCCGGTGGATTCCTCTCGAGCCCACCCAGGAGTCCTTGGTTAAGACCCTTCTCCACCAGCAAGTGAGGTGGAAGCGGCACTAGCCAGGTTGGTTGGACAGGGCGGGCTGGAGAGGGGGAGGCGCGGGCCACCCACTGAAGTAGTGGAGCTGCGCCTTAAGGTGGAGCTCCGAGGTAGAACCAGACGACAATGGAAGGTGGGAGTGGGTGGGATCGGAGCGGGGAGACCTAGTGGGAGGTAGTCTGCCCCAGTACAGCCAGATGATTGATTGGTGCAATGGAAGTAGGTGGCGCCAGTAAAGAAGGCCCTTGAGGGGTGGGGGTCTTGGGGAAGTATTGACAGCACTGCAGGTGGGCGGCAGTGACTCTTGGCTTTCCTCACAGAAACTGCTGATGGATTCTCGGGAATCCACAGCGACGGGCGAGCGGGGCTGGATCGTGGGCATCCTCCGGCTTTAGGTGGAGTTTCCGGTAGTCCCCAAACCCGCTCTGGGTCCCCGTGAAGACCCGGGTTCTGCTGCAGGCCTGGACCTCGAAATTCCAGCCCCTTTTCCCTCCTTCAGGGCCCAGGGCTGGCCTCTTATTGCCTCGCCTCCCGGTCCCCGACTATTGATGGAGTGCTGGTTACCATGACAACATGCTGGCTGCTTTCAGCCTTTATCCCATCCTCAGGGCAAGTGCTGAGAAGTAGGAACTGGCGCTGCCCCCATTTTTACAGATGAGGAAAGTGTGAACTGTCGCTTTGAGCACCCACTGTACACATACGTATCAATAGCACCTTTATACACACTATCATAATCATATGGGGAGGAAACACCTCCATTTTACAGGTAAGGAAACTGAGGCTCAGAGAGTTGAAGCTACTACAGCTACACCTAGTTAGCGATGGGGGCTCAGGTTTGTAAACCAGGGCTGCACTGAGTCCTCTGGGCCCCCCTTTCTGAGTCCCCATAACACAAGGCTCCCTCGTCCCTGAGCTCTATCATCACACTTCCATGAGTCCTGGCTACTTCCCTGGGCCAGTGGTTTGAGCCCAGGTAGGCTGTGAGTCCCTCAAGAGCAAGAGCAGGCACAGTGAGAGTCCCTTCTTCTTCCGGCACCAACTTAGATACAAGCTGTAAATGGACGTGCCTGGAAATTCTGTCCCAGTCCTGCCACCACCAGCTGGGTGATTGGGGGGCCAGTTCCCTTAACTCCGTCTGAGCTTCAGTTTCCGAGGAAATGATGGCGTACCGTGCTCTGCAACGACCGTTGTGCCTTCCCTGCACGGTGTCAGCACAGTGCCTGGCAGAGGGCGCCCCCCGCCCCCACAATGAGTAGCTCTAGTCGTACCACCATCATCATTGTCATGGTCATCTGTTTCTATATCATTCCCTCCTCATTCCCGGCCTGAGAGGGCTCTCTGGGCTCCCCAGTCATCAGTGCCTCTTCCCCCACCCCAGCTCCTCCCACTGGGACTCGGCTGCCGCCCCAAGGAGCTGTATCCCCTTAGCCCCCCACCCCCACCCCAGGCCTGTGCTCTCAATAGGCAGGGCCCTAGGGTCAGGCCTCTTTCTGTGGCTCTTTCTCATCACCAGTTTTCCATCTGCGAAGGCGGCCGGGCCCGCAGCCCCCCCCCAGCAGGAATGAGGCCAGGCTGGGCTGCAGGGCCCCCGGACGCAATTATTTGGGGTGTTTAGGCTGCAGGGCCTCCGCATGTTAATTAGAGAGAGGGGAGAAAGGCAGAGTGCTCTAATTAAGTGCTCTAATTAAGTTCTGAAGAAGAGCAGTGGTTGTAACAAGGGGCTGACTTTGTCACATGGTGCCACCAAAAAAAAAAAAAAAAAAGCAATGTAGGGAGCTTCAGAGCCTCCACTGACGTCGAGGCTGGGCCAGTAGGCTCCAGCTCAGCCTTCCCCACAGGCACTGGCCCTTCACAACCTCAGCCCTCCCCAGACCGGCAGCCACTACACAGCCCCGCACAGACATGGCCCAGATTTCTGAGGAAGGCAGAAGAACAAAGAACACCCACTGGCGGGCGACACCTCTATTACCACCTGCCTCACCAATCCCCCCCCCACAGTCCCATTTGGCAGTTGGGGAAATAGAGGCCCAGCGAGGGGAAGTGACTTGCCCAAGGCCATGCATCAAGTTAGCAGAGCTGGGACAAAACCCAGGACTCCTGGGGTACTGTGAGCCCGTGTTTCGAGGCAGCGTGCACAAGCATGGGAATGGGTCTAGGGCTGTGTGACCTGGGTCAAGTGGCCTCGCTTCCCTGGTCTCTACTCGCTCATCTGCAAGATGGAGATGATGATATACCATATTGATCATCATGACAAAGAAATGAGGTCCCGCTTCAGCACCCACCCCAGGCCGGCATGGGTGGGAGGGGGTGCTCTGCTGTTTCGGCTCTTTTGGGTCTACCCCAGGGAAAGCCAGCCCAATGACAAAGGGGACACAGGAGAAGGAGGGGGTGGGAAGATACTCTCAGCAAGCTGTCAGCCCCACTGGGGAGACCAGGCCGAGAGGCCCAAGGGTGCCCCGCCCTCGCCCAGGCTGGGGGTCCCCGAAGACCCATGGGACAGTCAGCGAATGCAAACTCTGCAGCCAGAGAGAGCCTGCTACAAGAGGCTCCAGGAGGATGGACAGAGAAGATGGGAGGGTACTCGAGGAGGGCACAGAATTGTGAACAAAGGCTCAGCACATGAGTGAGCTTGGCTTGTGAGAGTCTGTGAGGAGATACCAGTGCCCTTCATCCCCAGACTTCCATGGCCCTGCCCAGCCCCCACAGCAGTGGGGCTCGGGAACTCTCAGCTGCATATGGGAGAGCCAGGCTGGGGCCCAGGGAGGGTGCCGAGGCACCTGCCATAGGCAAGAAGGGTAGAAAGCTTCTCTCTGGGTCCCCTAACCATTTTAGTGGTATCTTAACCACGTAAGACCCCCAGAACTGACTGCCTGTCTTCCCCATCATGGGGCTTAGGGCTCTTCTTCCGCAAGACTGGAAATCCCCTGGGGCAAGGACTGTGTCTCCCTGGTCAGAATAGGAGTTCCCAGTAGGCAAACGTTCTGACTCCCCCATCAAATTAGTACTCCCCAAGCACAAAGCTGTGTCTGCTCTCAGCAGAGGGAATTCCCTTGCGGTGGGCCTCTCCCTTACTGGTGGGAGCTTCCCAGGAGCTGGGGCCTCGTCTCCTTTATCACCCCGAGAGTGAGGGTCACATCTCCCATATTAATCAGGGGAAAACCAAGAGCAGGGTGTGTGCCCTTCCCATCAGATTGGCATGTCTCCTTCACAGACTGGGGAATTCTCAGGGCCAAGGCCATGTCTCTCCCTCAGCTTGTGAGTTCTCTGATGGTATGGATCACGTCTCCACCATCAGACTAGAAGATGCCTAAGGTAGAGTCCGTGCCTCCCCCATTAGACTAGGAGGCCCCCAGTGGTAAGAGTCCTATTTACCCCCATTGGACTGAAGGCTTCCCTAAGACAGGGTCTGTGTCTCCCCTATAGACAGACAACCCACGGGGCTGAGCCCCATCTCCCCCACCTGACTAGCATTTCACCCACAGTGGGAAGAGGTGAGTGGCTACGACGAGAACATGAACACCATCCGTACGTACCAGGTGTGCAATGTGTTTGAGTCGAGCCAGAACAACTGGCTACGGACCAAGTTCATCCGGCGCCGCGGCGCCCACCGCATCCACGTGGAGATGAAATTCTCGGTGCGTGACTGTAGCAGCATCCCCAGCGTGCCCGGCTCCTGCAAGGAGACCTTCAACCTCTATTACTACGAGGCCGACTTCGACTCAGCCACCAAGACCTTCCCCAACTGGATGGAGAATCCGTGGGTGAAGGTGGACACCATCGCGGCCGACGAGAGCTTCTCGCAGGTGGACCTGGGGGGCCGGGTCATGAAGATCAACACCGAGGTGCGGAGCTTCGGGCCCGTGTCCCGCAGCGGCTTCTACCTGGCCTTCCAGGACTACGGGGGCTGCATGTCGCTCATCGCCGTGCGCGTCTTCTACCGCAAGTGCCCGCGCATCATCCAGAACGGCGCCGTCTTCCAGGAGACCCTGTCGGGGGCCGAGAGCACCTCGCTGGTGGCCGCCCGGGGCAGCTGCATCGCCAATGCCGAGGAGGTGGACGTGCCCATCAAGCTGTACTGTAACGGGGACGGCGAGTGGCTGGTGCCCATCGGACGCTGCATGTGCAAAGCGGGCTTCGAGGCGGTGGAGAACGGCACGGTCTGCAGAGGTAAGGGCCGCGGCGGGGCAGGTGCCCCTGCAGGGGCGCGGAGCTGCTATCGGCTGCAGACTTGGGCCTGGGGGGTGGGGCGTGGGGGGCTCAGGCTGGCAAGGGCAGTGGCCTGGAGCCGACCGTGAGACACTCTCTGGCCGGGCTTCCCAAACCTGCAGCCAATGTTCCGTGTCTTACAGGGAAATGTTCGAAGAGCGCTTCTAGAATGGCGGTACATGTATGTCCGGTGGGGAGCGGGCAAGGTGATTTTCGCGGGCATGGGGATAAACGTTTCTCATTTTAATTATTACGTGAATATTAACAACACCGAGTGGTGCTGTACGTCTTCATTTACAAAAGTGATGTTGTTTCATTGGTAAGGAAATAAGGCTCAGTAAGGAACAGGGATGAGTTAACCTTTAGTGGACTTTTGCTGCATCCGTCAGTACGGGCCAGGCTGGACGGAAGTGACTGAACAGTAAAAGTTTATTTCTTGCGCAACGCTACCTGTCCGTCGGGGGTTGGCTGGGGATTCCGCGCTCGGGGAGCCAAGTGGATGGAGGAGCCACATTGGGAATGTGGTGATGGTGAGGACAGGGAGACGGAGGGCGAGATGGGTGGCATGCTGGCCCCTGAGCTCTGCCTGCGGTGGCGCATGTGCCCCTCCCCTGCACGCTTCAGTGGCTAAGGCAAGTCACGTGATTCCCTCTGATGCAAGGGGCGGGGGACGAGCAGGCCCACCGTGAGCCAGGCCTCCTGACCGCCCCTCGTACTGTGTGCTAAGCACTTTGTGTGTCTAACTTACTGCTCCTCCCAAGAACCCTGGGAGGGATGCTGCCATTTTACAGGAAGAAGTCGAGGCTCGAGAGTTAAGTGGGGGAGCCAGGAGTCTTATCCAGGTCGTGTGATTCCAAGCCCAGCCCTTGGCCATGGTGCCACTTGGCGTGATTTAAGGAGAAGTCCTGAGTAAGCAATAGTACAGGTGCCGTTTGACTGTGGCAAACAATCAAGATGCCCGCTGGCAAACATAAGAAGTTTGTAAGAGGAACTGCGTGGTGGTAAGAAGGCTGTGAAGGTAGATGGACTTGGGTTCAAATCCCAGGCCTGCCTGTTATTAGTTGTCTGTCTGGGGCTGCACGTGAAACCCTCTTTCTTAGGGTACTTGTGAAGATTCAACAATTCAAGACTATAAAACACTTATAATGGCTTATAGGGCACAGTAGGAGCTTAATAACTGTCAACTAAATGAGATGTGATGTATACAAAGCCCGGCCTGGTACAGGTACTCCACGGTGTGAGCTGGATGGTGATTTAAAGCCTACTTGCACCACCTCCTCTTGCCTTCCCTGTTGGAATCAGATCCTAGGGGTCCTCCAAATGCCAAGCTAAGAGTTTGCAGCCGATTCTAGGGTTCCTGAAGTGCCAGACCGCGTGGCCTGAGGGGGCTGCGGTGAGCCTCCCCTTATAAAATGCTGTTGTGTCCACCATCCCCGTGGTTCCTGTCTCCATGCTCCGAAGCAGCATTTTAGAGGTCCCGGGGAGGAAAAATGGGGGTGCCCGAGAGAGGAGCCGTGGCCCGTGGGGCAGCTGCAGCTGTGCTCTTGAGAGATGGTGGCTGTGTGGACGGGGTGTCCACGCTGCTAGGAGCAAGGGTGTGAGGCTAAATGAGAAGGTGGCATGTACGCTGGAGAGGAGAAGGGAGGGAATTATCGCTTGTGGGGAGGTGATGTTGGTCCTGGAAAAGAGTCAGGGAGGTTGGGAGAAAAAGCCAGTTTCTGGGGGAAGATAACAGAGCTGGCTTTCTGTACTTGAGTGTAAAAAGGGCACAGCCTTGGGAGGTGGTGGGCCATGGGGGGGGGGGCAGAATCAGTCACTTGCTCATTATTCACTCATCAAACCTCACCCGTGCCAGCTCTGTGTCAGGCCTTGTGCTGAGCATCAGGTAAGACAGAAGAACGCAACGGTGGTGCTGTGTTCTAGGAGCCACAGTCGAGCCGGGGAGACAGACTGTAAGTGAACAGGGAGAGAATGCCTTTGACTGGCTTTGACTGGAACCACCTGGGCTGCAGTGGGCACAGAGAGAGAAGGAGGTGACACAGAGGAGGTGACACTGGGGCTGAGTCCTGGGAGAGGGTTATGTTGACTAGGTGGCCCGGGCCTTCCAGAGGAGGGATCTACAAGGATCTGGGAACGTGAAGCAGTGCGTCCCACTGCGGGGACTGGTACAGCGTCTGGCATGGCCATGGCTAAGGGCTCGGGGAGCGATGCAGGAAGAACTGTCCCTGGAAGTGCCCAGATGAAGAGTTACGTGAGTTACCCATTGTTGCCCAACCAGTCACCCCAAAATGTCACAGCTGAAAACAACAAACATTTGTAATCTCACAGCATCTGAGGGTCAGGGACCCAGGTATGGCTCAGGGGGTGACTCTGGTGCAAGGTCTTTCCTGGGGCTGCAGTCCGGCAGTTGTCTGGGGGCTGCAGTCTCATCTGATGGCAGCACTGGGGCGGGGTCTGCTTATACATTCACCACGGTTCACCACGGTTGTTTACAGGCTTCGGTCCCTCGCCACAGGGACTCATGTAGGCAGTGGCTTCCCCCAGAGGGACTGACCCGAGGGAGTTTAAGAGAGCACCCATGACAGAAACCATCATCTTTCTATGACCTCATCTCAGAAGTGACATCTCATCGCTTCTGCCATATTCTCTTTGTTAAAAGCCAGTCACCCAGTTCAGCCCCCACTCCAGGAGAGGGAATTACATGGGGTGTGAGTGCCAGGAGGTAGGGTCACCGGGGCCAACAGAGAGGTTGTCTGGCATGGGCAGGTCCTCCAAGGCTGAGCTTCTCCTTGCAAGTAGGCCCTGGCTCCCTCCAACCCACCTCCCCGGACCTACGGCCTGCCCACCCCGGCCCAGGCCCAGGCCCAGACCCAGCCAGCCATTGGGTGTGAGTGGAGGCCAGTCAGGGTGTGATTAATGAGCTCAGGAAACCAGAAGGACACCAGCTGATGCTCTGTGTTACAGCCACCCAGCTGTGGGGCTCTCCAGCCCAAGTCCTGCAGGCACTGCTCCCACTGGCCTGGGGCGTGGAGGAACGCTGGTTGGCAGAACTCTTTCTCCCTCTCAGCTCAGGGATTCGGCCTTGACTCTGCCTCAGCATCCACTGGGAACTTCATTAAAATGCAGATTCCTGGGCCTGGTGCAAACCTCTCCCCCAGGTCTGGTTCTGTGGCTCTGAGGTGGGGCCAAGAATCAGCATTTTGAAAGAAGCAGCCTCATGCTTCTGTAACAGGACCATTAGCTCAGACAGACAAACAGGACTCAGAGCCAGACAGATGACCATGGGCCCAGCACCCCCACGGGCCCTGGGAGTATCCACCCTGAGGGATGGGAGGGGTTGTTAGCAGAATTTCCGGGAGAGTGTTGTTTGGAAAGATCCATTTAATATCAAAACATAATTTGATAGGAAAAACTCCATTGCTTCGTTAATACAAATTTGAGAAGATAAGGCTGAATAAAGTCTACCTGACAGGTGGCGAGTAGGTGAGTCCTCATGGGAGTGGCACAGCCATCCCCGGGGCGGGCAGGGTGGTAAAGAAGGGCTGGGAGTTCCCAGCACCCTGAGTCTTCCCCAAATCTGTAGGCTACATCAGATGGCTACGACGCCATCTGACCAGCTTCCTCCAGCGCCAACTGTGTGCAGGGCATAGTGGGGAAGGGAGGGGCCTGGAGAAGCCAGTCAACCGCTCAACAAGCAAGTATTCAGTACCCTCTGTGTGCCACTTGGCCCTCCAGCCAATACAGACCGCCCCCGATTTACCATGGCTCGACTTCCGCCGGTCCGACTTCTGTTTCAACGTTCCGACGGTGCCATGGTGATGCATATTCAGCAGAAACCGTACTTAGAGTTTGAATTTTGATCTTTTCCTGAGCTGGTGACAGCGGGTCTCATACTCCTTACGCTGGGCAGTCAGCCACGTGAGCAGGGCGGTAAACAAGTGATACACGTGCATCCCTTCTGCCCCCGTGTGACCCATCTTTTTTCCACGTTCTGGACTGTATTCAATAAATTGCATGAGACGTAACAGGCTTTGGGTTAGGTGACGTTGCTCAACTGAGCACGCTTCAGGTAACCTAGGCTAAGCACCTGTGTTTGGTAGGTTGGGGTATAAAGTGAGTTTTCCACTCACAATGTTTTCAACTTACGGTGGGTTTATCAGGGGGTAACCCCATGGTAAGTCGAGGCAGGTCTCTATGTATTGAGTACCGTCTGAGCCACGCACATACCGGTGCTGGGGAACATGGAAGGGAACGAGGGGGATACGTTCGCTGCCCTCCCAGAGTGTTTAGTCTGGGTGGGTGGACAGAAGAAGATGGAGGGAAAATGTTAGTGAGCAGATAAATAAAATAGTTATAAGCTGTGATGAATGAAGGGGGGGGAATGGAGCAGTGGAGGTCAAAGAAAGACTCGCTTTAGCCAGGTGGGCCAGGGAAGGCTTCTTGGAAGAGGTGTCGTTTGAGCTAACAGTGGCTGCCCTGGGAAGCCTGGAGGAGAACACCTGAGATGCAGGGTTTGGCTCACTGGCTCCTGGGTGAGCAGGGGACTCTGACACATGGAGAAGAAGGCAGAGTATGATCCTTCCAGAAATGAAGTCCATCCAGTCAAAGCACTTTGAGAATATGAGAAGGAAGGCATCTTTTCTGACTGGAGGTCTAGGAAGGCTTCAAGGAGGAGGTGGCATTTGAATCAGGCCCTGAAGAGTGAGTAGGATTTGGATGGGTGAAGGGAGGGAGGTCACTGTAGGTCAAAGAGCCAACTGCATGAATAATGGCCCCGAGGTGTGATAGTATAGGGTGTGTTTGGTGGGTGTCCAGTGCCTTGACTGGGGCGCGTGTTAGGGTACGACTTCTCCCTACTCATGCATCTGTCCAGTTTTTATTGGGCGCCTGATCAGGACCTGTACTGGCCATGCAGCTGCCAGGTGAGGGACTCCGGGGACTTTCTTCAGAAGAACTCTGTCCCTTTCTCCCCCCTCCCAAGTCCCCAGTCTCCTCAGCATCACGGTCCCCACTGGGGTTTGCCGCCAGCAGATCTGCCGGGGGTGGGGGGGTGGAGGCCCTGGAATTCCTCCCCTACAGCAGTGGCTCCCCCCCAGCATCCAAGTCTGTTTGCCTGACTCTTTCCAGATGTTCATGAGCTCGATTGGGAAGGTGCCTCTGCCTCAGTGTCTCCAAGTTTGTCTCTGTAGCCCTATTTCTCTTGGTCTCTCCTTCCCTAGCTCAGCCACTACTCTGCCCCTGCCCATCAGATTTCACCCTAACCACTGTTGGGGGTGCTGCCTTCCTCTCTCCCAACGGCTGACCCGCGTCTATAACAGATCTGGAGGCAGCTCCACAGCGGTCGTGATTGCTGCGTGCTGTCGGGGCGTAATGGGATTTTTAATATTTAGCTTGGACAGGGAGAGGGGCTGCGAGCCAGGGGGGAGGGGAACGGGGGTGGGGGGCGGTTGCACGCACATGTTGATCCTCTGGCTCTAGCTTAGACTCCCAGTTCCCAGCTGCTGGGCTTCTCACAGCCTCTCCCTCTCCTCCACCCTGCCCTGCCTGGCAGCCTCCGTCTCCGCCCCCCCCCCCACCGCCCCCACAGCCTCTCCTTGACCTTGACCTTGGGGACCTGGTTTCAAACCCCAGCTCTGCCTAACTGTGTGACCTTGGGCAAGCAACTGACCCTCTCCCAGTCTTTGTTTTCCCATCTGCAAAACAGGATAAACACAAAGGTTGCCGTGCAGAGTCAATGAGAAAATACCTAGAAAAATGTTATAAAAATAAGAACAGGGACTTCTACCAACACTGTCTTCTGTTGTGAGTGTTTGGGGGTTTTTTGGTCTCTGATGAGCTTTTTATTTTGAGGAAAAAAAAACTTTTTCTTATCACAAAAGCAATGTAGGTTCGTTGCAGAATCTTTAGAAATTACTGAGAAGCAAAAAGGAGAAAATTAAAATCATCCGGAGGTAGCGACTGTCAGCAGGCTGGGGGACACCCTTCTGGCCGTACTCACACGTATTGATTATGTTTAAAGAAAAAGTGAACTTCCCGCTAAAAATATGCAAGGGTTTCTGACTGACTAATATTTTGTGGACACTTTTCCATATCGTGATAGATCTCCAGCCCGTTTGGAAGGCTCTTGGAATTCCATGGGAAAGATGTGTCATAATTTATTTACCAGTCTTCTGTTGACCGACACGTAGATTGCTGGCCATTTTTCACTATCTCAGCGAATGCCGGGATGATTGTCCCTGTATTTTTGTGCACTATTACTGGTATTTGAGTAGATTTGTTTCCAGATGTGTAATCGTGGGGTCAAAGGGTATGTATGTTTTTTAGAGCTTTGATGCACACTGCCAAGTTACCCCCCAGAAAGGCACGGCCCAGGTACCCTCCTGGCAGCAGACTTCCGGAGTGTCTGTTTCCCCACATGCTCACCAGCAGGAGATATTCTGCCTGTCGCTTTATTTTCTGCTTCTTTCCCAGGATTCTGTGCTCCCTTGGCCAAGGTAGGGAGAGGCCCAGGGATGTCTCTGGGCCTTCAGTGTTGGGTCCTGGGCCAAACTCGGGGTGGCCTCCTTCCTACCATGCTCTCAGCTCCAGCCCTGCCCATAGAGGCTGGACCAGTGGCCCAGATGTGTCTGGCGAGTCCGTGGGGTAGGGTGCGGTCAGTCTTGGGGTGAGGAGGAGGGAGGCCGCCAGCTGGCAGGGGCTGCGCTGGCTGGGGAAAGGGTGTGAGGGTTGGAATGCTGGGTGGGTGGGAGGAGAGGCCCAGACCCCCACACAGAAGTTCTACTGCATCTCTTCAAGGGCAGGGTGGAGACACCCAACTGGGGGAGGGGAAGGGCTAACAGACACCCCCCTCCAGACCCCCAGACTCAGGCCAGGCCTGAGACCACACAGGCCAGCCTTTTGAGAAGGGGATTGGATGGGGAGCCTGGCCAACACACTCAGATTAGTCAGTCCTTGGCTCTTAAAAATTGAAGTGCCCCTTCCCCCGCTTCCCCTTCATATATGCTCTCAAAGCATCTTTGTGTACAACTATTCATCCGTCTGTCCATACGTTGGTCTGCCTGTCCAGCCAGCCAGCCGTCAGAGAGTCACTGAATACCAGCTCCTGATTTATTATTATAATTATTATTATTGCTCCTTGGAGGGATCAGTGAGGTCTTCACAGAGGACCAGGAGGTCACATACATTTGGTGCTTTTCATATGCCGGGCGCTGTGGCAGGCATTGGCATGTTTGGAAAGATCAGTGATGGCCCCTGCCCTCAAGGACCACCCAGGCTAGAGATGTCAACAGATATATCTGCAGATAGTGGAGGTGGAAGCCAAGACACCCAGCCCACCCAGGGGAATGTCGGCCAGCGTCACAGTGCTCAGAGGAAGGCTTCCAGGAAGGGGAGCTGTTTAAGTGGAAGCCGAGTGAGGAGCAGGAATGAGCCAGGTGAGAAGGAGGAGATGCTAGGACCCAGAGGCAGGCAGAGTGGGCGTCCTTAGAAAGGGAGGGAGGGCCGCTTCAGCCCAGTTTCCTCTCTGAGTCAACCAAATGGAAGGATCTAGATACCAGGGCATGGGATGACATGGTTTTCATTTTCCCTCAGGGGTCTGCGCAGGAAATATTGAACAATTTTGGCCCCTGATACTCATAACAACCCTGCCCCCAGGCACCTACTGTGTACCAGACCCTGGGCCAGATATGGGGACTGCAGAGATGATGAAGACCCTTCTTGCCCTCCTAGAGCTTCCAGTCTGGGATGGGGGAGATGGCTCTATCTGTAACTATAGCCTTGGAGCACTTAGGAGGGAGTCAGGGGAAAGCTGGGGAGGCTACCTGGAGAAGGAGCCATTTTCCCAGGGCTTTGGAAAATGCAAGGAAACAAAGGCAGGAATTAGTCCAGAAAAAGATGATCAGAAATGATACTTTTAACTCTGGCCTCTTGCCGACCCCCAGACAAGATGCAGCCAGCTGGGGGTGGGGGTGGGGGGTGGGGAGAGGAGAAATGTTGGCTAAAGGAGAAGGGTAGAGGGGCTGCCAGGCTTTTTAGCTCCATGCTGTCAAAGGGCTGAGGAGTCCTGAGGACCAGAGCTAGGCAGTCCCTCCTGTGTGCCCAGCGCTGTGTTCCATGCTGTGCTCCATTATCTTTTGGAATCTTCTGTTGATACGATTAGCTCCATTTTACAAATGATAAGACTGAGGTCCAGGGAGAGTCAGCCAGTTGCCCAAGACCACACGACCAATAAGCAGCGGAAGCAGTATGGGAACCTGGCCTTCTCCAACTGCTGGGACAACTGATTAACCAGGATGGGGCGA
This sequence comes from Ursus maritimus, assembly GCF_017311325.1. Taxonomy (NCBI): domain Eukaryota; kingdom Metazoa; phylum Chordata; class Mammalia; order Carnivora; family Ursidae; genus Ursus; species Ursus maritimus. The sequence continues at coordinate 16,704,526 of NW_024425786.1, forward strand.
GGCCTGAATGTACTCTGTCCTGCTCACCTCCCAGATTGCTGGGGGCCGCCTGAGATGTGGGAAGTAAAGGGTTTGACAAATAACCAATGGAGGGACTCTTGTTCAGGTCTATGGGGCCAGTCTGATGGGGCAACCAGGAGGGCTTCAGGGCAGAAGAGGGAGGTGTGCGGCTGAGTTGCTTTCATATGGAGATGCTGGGCACAATGGAATGTGGTCCCAGGGCAGAGGCTCAGGGGTAGAGAAGCCCTTGGGGGTCTCATTTCCTGCTCAGGGGGAGAAGGCCTCTGGGAGGGAGACCCATCCACCGTGGCTAACCTCTGGCCAGACAGAAGAGCCCACCTGCCCCCACACAGCACTTTCTGAACTCTCACCTTGTATCTCTAACCGCACACTAACCTTATTGAATGCCCCCCTCGGACTGGGAGCAGACTGGGGCCAATGGTCACACTCCTCGGAGGTGGCAGGGGCAGGTGTGCACCCTTGTGCCCCCCACTTCTGGCTTCTCCCACTCTTGCAGATGGCAGAAAGGCTCTGTAGCCGGCATCCAGCACTCTCGTTTGTTAGGACCTGTGGACCAGGCAGCTCTCACCCAGGGTCTCACTGTCTCTCCTTGACGTTGGGGATCATCATTTCTGTTTTACAGAAGAGGAAACTGAGGCCCAGAGAGAGTGAGCAGCTTGTCTGAGGTGACACGGTTAGGAAGGGACAGGACTTGAACCCAGGCCGTCCACCCCTGGAGCCCCTGTGCTGTCCTCTCTCAGCCTCAGCCTGGCGGGGGACCCCGAAGGCACCAGCTTGACGGTGTGGTCACAGGCTGTCTCCACAGCGCTCAGGCAAGACCATAAACAGCTGGGGATCTCCCCTCCCTCCAGCCGCTGCCTTTACATCTGGCGGGGCTCCGGGATCTGGCGAGAGAGGCCCGTTTATTGAGGAAGTTTATGCATTTAACAGTTTAAGCCTTTCTAAGCCTGTGGTACAACAGGATTTGGGAGCCGTTAACAATTCTGTGTGGTTAAGAGATTTCCATTGCTCTGCGGCAGCTGGCTCGGGCCCCACAGGCCCCACTCTGGCCTCCACCCCGCCCTGCTGGGGCACCCCCTCCCTGGGGCCCTTTGTCCTCAGCCCCCATCCCACTGTTTCTCCTTGTTTTCCCTACTCCCGGAACCTTTAAGGATGAACTTTGACCTTGGAGGAGGAACAGGCCCAGAGAGGGGAATTCTGGGAGTTGGCCAGGGCCATACAGCAGCTAAGAGGCTTGAACTGACCTGCCTAGCAAAGCCTGAGTCCCTTCGCCCACCCCAGACTGCTTTCCTGGGGGAGATGGGGGACATTATACTGTTAATTCCTCACTGACAGAGCTGACAGAGCCCCCTTCGAGCAGCATGTGTTCCATCCCTAGAGAGGCTTTGGACAGGCAGGGGGTGGGGTGACACCCACGTTCATTCACCTTGTCAGATACAGAGCTAGAATCAGAACCCAGGCCTCCCGAAGTCCTACTGAGAATTCTTCACACTCTACCAAACTGGGGGGGGGGGTTTCCATAGCTCGGGGCTGGAGGGGGGGGGAGGATGCCATTTGTAATGATAATGTCTTACATATGTACAGTATTTATTTACTTACACCCTGCCTTGTTCCAGAAAAGATTAGAGGCTGCTTTTGTATAGCATTTGGTCTCACCCTATGAGATACTTTGATCTGCATGATACCCACATGAGAGAAGCAAGGCGAAGGTTACCATCGCCATTTTAGAGACAAGGAAAACTGAAGTCAAGAGAGGACCTAACTGTCCCAGGGTCACATGGCACTTTGGGGCGGAACCGGGACTAGAACCCAGTGCTCTGGGGCTCCCTCTGGAGCCCCTTGTCATCTCTGAGATGTTCAGAGAGACAGCCTCCAAACTTTCTCTCCATCTCTGCAGGGATGAGACCCCAGGGCCCCCCTGAAACATCGCAAGGGACCTCAGTTTCCATCCCAGGTGGGAACTGGTGATCCGCCCCAGGGAGGAGTCCCTCGCAGCTCAGAGAACACGAAGTTTGTGTGCAGAGGGTTGTGGGGGTGGGTTTGGTGAGATGGGACAACCCACTCCTGACAACCTTGCAGATGAACCAACCCGTGGCTGGGGAACCAGCCGGGGTCCCCCTGAGGGTAGGCCGGCCTTGGGACTCCTACCCTGTCTGGTATGTCTGGCCCATGGTGTCTCCCCTAGGCCTTTCCAGTCTTTTGCCACGGAGTCCCATGGAGGTTGCATGATGCTATTGTTTTAGTCACATGGATTTGTTTCCTGGTCCTGGTAACTTGTCTGCCCAGCCAACCGACAGGCCCGCAAACAGCACACTCCTCTTTCACCGACGTCCAAACAGCACGCTCGCTTTGTCTCCTGTCCTCTCTGCTCCCTCAAGCAAAGGGCCCGCGGACGGCTGATCACCAGCCTCATCGTTACAAGACTGAGGCCCAAAGACGTCAGATGAAATCGCCTGTCCAGGGACCCAGCATCCCGTCAGGGTCCTATCCCAGCCCCCTGTACCTCCTGCCAGACCCCAGTTGTAAATAACAGAGACAAAAGCCCAAAGAGGAAGGGACACACCTTGGTGGGTGAAGCACTGGCTAGTCACCAGGCCTTACGCCCTAGGCTTGGTATCTATACTTGACTGAATCCTTACCGGCCCCAGAAGTTGGCTACGGTTGATATTCTCGTTTTTAGAGAGGAGGAAGTGGAGGCTCAGAGAGGTTAGAAAAACCCAGCCCAGGATCACACAGCTAATGGATGATGAGTCAGAAGTGAAATCCAAGACTGGTCCTCTTCCCCCTGGAATATATGTACAGTGTTTCATTGTTAGTAAGCTGTTCTCACAATTCTTACTTCATTTGATTCTCAACAACCGAGGCAGTAAGAGGGTATTACCCCCGCTCTTCAGATGAGGAAATGAAGGCTCAGTGAGGTGAACTGAGCTGCGCAAGCCTGGGAAGGGTCAGAGCTGGGACCACAGCCGGTTGCCAGGCCTGTTGGACCCTGGTACCCAGGCACTGGCCCTCCCAGCCCCCATCGTTGCAGCTCAGTCCTGTTCCAGGGCCTCTCTTGGACCCACTCACATCACACTTCTGCCCCGTCATTCCATTAAAACTGCTCAAAATTGGGGCACCTTGGGTGGCTCAGTCAGTTAAGCATCCAACTCTTGGTTTCCGCTCAGGTCATGATCTCATGGGTCGTAGGATCGAGCCCCACATCGGGCTCAGCACAGAGTCTGCTTGGGATTCTCTGCCTCTCCCTCTCCCTCTGCCCCTACCCCCACTTGCACTCTTTCTCTCTAAAGTAAATAAACAAATAGAATCTTAGAAGAAAAAAAAAACTGCTCAAAGCAGGACCACAAGTGACATCCACATCACCAATCAGGGGTCAGTTCCCAGGCCTCAGCTTCCCTGACCTGCCAGCAAACTTTGACAAAGTGACCCCTGCGTCTTCTGGGCCCGCGCTGTGTCCTGGTGTCCCCGCTGCCTCTCTGGGAGCTTCGTAGTCAATTCCAGCTCATCATCACCTCGAAGGACACCGTGCTGAGCCCATGGCCTTCTCTTCTCTCTCCTGTCTCTGGGTGATTCTGTCCAGGCCCCCGGCTTCAGATGCCCCCTCTGGACTTATATGCAGCCTGGACTCCATCTCTGAAGCCAGACTCACGTACCCAACTACCTCTCGGACATCTCCACCCTGCTTCCCCTTGCCCGCTACGTATCCTCTCCACCCTGCAGCCAGAGCTCCATCTAAAAATTAGGGTCATTATACCTCTCCTCTGCTCAGAACACTCTGAGGCCCCTCATCTTACACTGAGCAAAAGTCAAGGTCCTAAAAATGGCCCCCAAGGTCCTGCAGATCTGTCCCTCCCTTCTGTCTCTCTGACCAGTCTCCCTCCTTGCCTCCTCCACTCCAGACACACTGGTCTCCCTGATGGTTTCTTCTGCCTGGAATGTTCTTTTGTCAAATATCCCTCTGCCTTATTCAGGTCTCTGCCCAAATGTCACCTTCTCACCAAGGCCCCCCATTGTCCTAGTTTTGAAAAGAGCGCACCCGTGTAAACACACAGGTATGTGCATCCTGCCCCCTTTCCCTGCTTTATTTCTCTCCACAACCCTTACTGATGTTCACATGCTTGTTTGTTCCTTTACTCCTCGTCTCTCCCAGCTGGAGCGTGCACTCCCTGAGGACAGGCATTTCTGTCTTTACCCACCACTGTGTCCGCTTTCTAGAGTAGTGCCAGCTCCTGGGAGCTACTCGGTAAAGATTAATTGCAGAGCCCACTCACCCCGTGTCAGAGACTGGACCCTGCCACCCCTGATGTTCATGATGACACGAGCAAAGGCCCTCGGTGAGGCTGAGCTGCTTCCTACTACCTCCGGTGGGCTCTGGAGGGACCACCGTGGCCCAGATGCCCAGCGGGTCTGTCTGTTGTTGAGACAGATGTTTCTAGGCGTGGATGGAGGGTCCTTATTCTTGATCCTCAGCATTTCCCATAAAATCCCAAATCCTTCTCAGAGCTGGGGGCCTCAGAAGCATCTTCCCATCTTACTCGTGTTCTCACATCCCCAGACGTAATTCCGGCCCCCACTCCCTTGCCTGCACTGGCCTGACAGTGTTTGCCCTTCCTGCACAGAGCCTGCTGGGGCGCCCATCTCTCTCCAGGAGCTCGTGGGAGCCCACCATGTGCCCAGGTCTGTGCAGAGAGCTGGAGGAGATGGGAAGGAGGTGCCCAGCACCCCAAATCTCTTCTGGTCATGGGTTCAGGCCCTGACCCTACTTCCTGACTCACTGGGTCAGTGTCACAGTTTCCTCATTGTTAAATGGGGCCTGTAGTCCCAGCTTCCCGGGGTTCAGGAGAGGCTCAGAGGAGTTAAGGGAGCTCAGAAGACAGGGGAGGGGTGGGGAGGGGCGGGGGTGCTCCTGCGCCAGGAAGGAATGTTTCTCAGGCGGGCACCCGTCCGTACCCTGGCACAGCTCCTGGAGCACAAGCTGCGTGTACATGTCTCAGGCGGGCAGGGGTCGGCTGATAATCCCCTCTCAGTTACAAGCAAGTCTGGGCAAACAGCAGGCGCCTAATACATATTTGTGGAATGGCATCATTTTAACCAGACAGGGTACAGGAGCAGCTCACAGAGTCAGGGTGCCTGGGTCCAAATTTGGTCTCTGCCCCCCTTGCCCTGGGTTCCTGGCACAGCAACCGCCTCGCTTCCTGCCTCCGTGCCACCACCTATAGAATGACTCTGATGCACTAACAGATCTGGTTCTGTAATGCCTGGTCCTCACGGTGCCCCTAGTGAGGCCAGCAGGGCAGCTGTGACTGTCTGTGACATGGGGATAATACCCCACATTGCCTGCCAGGAGCGTGTAGTGACAGAGCTAAGAGCCAGCTGCCTGGGTGTAAATACTGGCACTGACATTGACTACCCCTTGTGACCCTGGACAGGGGACTCACTTCCCAAAGCCTTGATCTCCTGATTTATAAAGTGGGTAGGATAATATATGGAATGTCACCGGTGAAGCCGTGAGGATTCAATGATAATGAAAGTAGAGCATCGGGCACAGCACCCAGCAGGTGGCGTGTGGTCAGTGCTTGGAACTTACTGTCTAAGTGCTCAGGGTTGTTACCAACCCCTTTTACGGAGGAGGAAAGTAAGGTTCAGAGAGGGCAGGTGACTTGCTCCAGGCCACACAGCAAGTAAGGCCCCATAACCCTATTATGCAGGGGAGCGTGGGTAGTGGGCTGGGAGGAGCTTGGGGGCCATCAGAGCTCTGCCCACCTCTGTCCCTGTGTCCTCAGCAAATTCTGGCCCCTGAGCCTCATGTTACCCTGGCTTCTTCTAGGAAACCAGACTCCAGTTTCTTCCCTTAAAGGTATTGCCATCTGTTTAGCAACATTTTAAAGACCTAAGAGTGGTCGCTGGCCTTTTTGCGCTGCCTGGGCGGCCGTGCAGCTTTGGGAGCCCCGCATCCGTATCCCTGGCAACCCTAGCCCTGGGCTGCCCTCCCCCCACAGCCTGCTGTCAGAACTGTCTGTCTGTGGGAGCTCCCTGGAGGCCTGGGAGGTGTGTGCATGCCCACATGTGCTGGGTCGGCGCAGACCATCCCGGCAGCCATGCGTTCGTGTGTGTGCACGTGCGTGTGTGCATGCGCGTGTGTGCGTGTGCGCTGGCCCCATTCAGTGTGTGAGAGCATTCGCTGGGCCTGCTGGGAGTGTTTGTGTGTCTATATGTATACAAGTGCACCCGCTGACCCAACACCCACATCTCAGGATGTACGAGCAGGTGCATACATTTCAGGGGTGGGACATCGACATGCTCTTGTCCAAGCCGGCCACCCCGGGGCCCACGGCAAGTCATTATTGCTCCTGTGTTGGTGTGTTCCTCTGTCTCCCTGACCTGCCCCAGCATGTGTGTGTGTGTGCGTGTGTATGCGTGTGCAGGGGGCACACACTCATGCGTGTGCTGGATCAGCTGCCCCAGGACCTGTAAGGGAATGCGTGTGCCACGTCAAACAAGTGTGTGCCTCCATCCTTGCACGTGAGGGTCCCTGCCTGTGTCCTTAGGTGTGTGTCCTGGGTCAGATGGTATGTGTGCATCAGTGCACACCCACCCACAGGAGATCCAGCCCGGGGTATGTAATTCATGCGTACGTATATATGTTGTATCAGGCCTGGGGTCCGTGCACTTGAAAGTGGGTATTTGTGAGCATGTGTGTGCATACGGGCACTGGATCAACTACCATGCGTGCGCACACACACACACACACACACACTTTCTGGGGGCTAGGATGTCAGGGCCATTGATTTTCTGTCTCTTAGAAATTCCCTTTGAGGTCCTCTTCATGTCTCTTTCATGAACCAAAGTCAGCAGTTGCAATGTTCTTAAAGCAAATAGGATCCGTTTTGTAGCAAGGCTGGCCTCCCCCGCCCATTGTGCAGACAATACGTAGGTGCAGAATCTGCTTATCATTCTCGGGAAAGCATGGGGGACCCTGGGGGCATTCGGTGAGAGTGCTGGGCTGGGGTCAGGGTCCTCATCCGGGCTCCACTGTTGTCCAATCAGCTGGCCTCGGGCACTTCCCTTCACTTCCCCCAGCCTGGGGTTTCTGTCTGCCAAAGAGGGTGGAAAAGGCCTGACGAAGCCCCCTCCTGGGCTGGGGATTGTCATTCCTCTCACATCTGTCTCGGTTGGTTGTTACGTTTACACAGCACTTTCTGCTTCTTCCTGGGAGAAAGGCTGTGTCTACACAATACCCCAAAGCCAGGCGGGTCCTGGACAGGCCGGCAGAGGAGCTGTGATTCTTCTATGAGAGAAGGAAGGGCGCACGTGAAATGTGCACCCCTACTGTGCACTGGCCCCATGTGCCAAGGACTTGGCTAATGTCACTTCTGTGTCACTAATGTCACCGGCCACTGCCCTCTGTGGCAGCTGGTATTATCCTCATCCCACAAAGGAGGAAACTGAGGCCAGAAACTCACAAGGACTTGCCTGAAGCCCACAGGGGTAGCAGGTGGCCAGAACTGGGACCCAATTGCACCTGTCTCCTGAGCCTTCCTGCTGCCTCCCAGGAACACGTCCTAGAACGGGCAGGAGTAAGAGGCCAGACCCCCACGGGGGGGCAGAAGGGCGCACAAGCCCAAGGCATGGTGTGAGCGAGGTGAGGAAGCACCAGGCTAGAGGAAAGCAAGCCCGCGCAGTCTCTGCCGCGGCCGCCTGCTCGGGCTCTCCCTGCCCCTTCCCCCTCCAGATGGGGTCCCCTCCCACCCCTCGAGCTGAGGTCTTTGTGGCCCAGGAAGAATGCCTCTCTTTATCTCCCCAATGCCCCTTCCCTTTGATTCTCTTCTCTCCAGCGTTTCTGCTGACCTCTGCGTGTTGGGAATCCAATTAGAGGAGCGGACAGAGAGAGTGACAGCCGCGCCGAATCCCGCCTCGGCCCCTCTGAGCACGCCCCGCTGGCGCTGCAGGCACGCAGGGCCTGCTTGTCATGCCGGGCCCTGCACTGGGCTTTGTGGGGATTAGCTGCCGGGGTGGGGGTGGGGGGCGCTCTGCAGATGGGACCAGAAGTGAATGTCACGTCCCAGTGGAGAGTAGAGGGAGGCCCCACTGCTCGGTGCAGAATCCAGCTGGGGGAAGGGCAGGGAAGGGAGGTGGGAGGCAGGCTGGCTCGGTAAGAGTGGCCACCCTGGTCTGTAGGGGTGCTTGGGGAAGTGAGGGTCCAGTTGGGCCATTTGGTTCCCCATTGGGAGCCTGGAGGGTCGAGGCCCAAAGCTAGACTGAAGTAGAACTGGCCACCAAGCTTGGGTCTGCCTACTGTGGGGGACGATACCAGAATGTCCCCTAGGAGGGACTTTTGGGGTCGATGTGATTGCAAGGATGGGCTATTGTCTAGCAGTTTCTTTTGCTAAATACTTTACATATGATGGGGGGGGATTCCAAGTAATCCCAATCCCCATTGGCTGAAGGGACAGCCAATGAAAGATGATGTCTACAGAGACAGCCACCACAAGCCACTTCTTGGCATGGCCATCAGGCTAAGACCAAGACCCTGCCCTTCTCCACCCACCACCGCAAAATTACCCTCCTGCTTTACAGCTAAGGAAAATGAGGCCAGTCAGGACAAAGCTGGAATTCCTTATTCCCTATCCCTAACCCTGATATCACCCTGACCCTACCCCCAACCTCTTAATCAAGAGGAGAGTCCCTGTGTCCTCTCCCCAGGGAGAGATATGGTATGCGAGGAAGTGGATTTTTGGCCCTCAGGGAAAGCAGTAGCCTCATCCCTATCCCCAGGAGTACCAGACAGAATATGGTCTGGCCCTCTGCCCATGACCAGCAAATGCCCCAGAGCCTCTGAAAATGGCCAGAGCCTAGTGTGCTGGGCCTTGTGCTGGGCCCGAACACAGGAGGGGATCTGGCATGGTTTTTGCTTCCAAGAGCTCTTAGCGGAGAGGAACCAGGAGAGATAAGACCCCGATGTCCAGAGGATGGAGGGTGTGAAGGGGGGAGCTGAGGACTATGAGAACCCACAGCAGGGCCTAGAGGGTGGGGCTGAGACCACACGCAGCCTGGGAGTCGCAGAGGGCTTCCTGAAGGAAGGGACACCTGAGCTAAGACCTGGAGGGCAAGCAGAAATAGCTTGAGGAAACCCTGGATATTACAGGCCTAAGAGGCAGGGCCGGTGTGGGGCTTCCCAGGGTGGGGCACCTGCCCACCCCCATCCCCATCGTCATTCCACAGCTGCCTGGGCTGGGCAGGGCTGACCCATCTCCCACCCCAGTGCCCCAGCAGGGCCGCACAGCTGTGGCCGCCTCCCCAGCCTGCCAGACTTGGCAGCTTCTAGACGCTCAGCATCCAAAGCAGGAATCACCACAGGGTGGGACTGGAGAGCCCGGGGAGTCCCAAGGCGGTCCCTGGCCAGTGGTAGTAGTTAGGAGGCCACAGTGCCTGAGAGCACAGTGTTAGAGGACCAGCATTTGTCGAGCCAAGCCCTTTACCTGCAGAATCTCTTCACCCCACACTAACCCCAGGGGGCAGGAATCGCCACCCCATGTAACGTGTGAGGAAATGGGCTCAGAGAGGCCAAGGGACTCGCCTAGACTCACAGAGCATGTTAATTTATGGAGCCAACAGTTAAGCTCAGGACCCCGCGGACGTCTCCCACCCGTCTGGGCTATGGCAGTCGGTGCAGACCGGAGTGGACTGGGTTTGTGGTTTAGGTACTCTCGCCCCCGCGTGGTGGCCAGCGCATGGTGGATGCTCAGTGGGGGGGGGTGGGGGGGTGGATGGATGGATGGATGGATGGGTGGGTGGGTGGAAAGATAAAACATATCAATCAGTTGATCGATTCTTCCTTACCTGGTGCCTTTTTTTTTAAATCATAAACTATGCCAACCCCCATCCTGCCAGTGAAGGCTATATTAAATATGAATTAATCTTTCAGCTCGGTTCTTGTGAATACAAAATGAGAAGGGCATGTGGACTCAAGAAAGCGAGAAAAGACACCCCAATGTGCTTCCCACACCGGCCTGGGCCTGAGATATACACGCACACCCTGAAACACACACATGCAGCCCCACAGACCCACTCCCACCCTTCTTCCCGGCTGGTGCCTCTCTAGGGACCTCACCCCACCCCCCACCCCCAGCTCGGAGTGGGCCTCTGGGCTCAGCCCTGCCCACCACAGCAGCACACCCACCCCTCCACTCCCTCTGAACTTGACTCCTCCCCTTCCCACCGCCTTCTTCCGTCCTCCCTCCTTTCGTCCCTCCTTCCCCTACTCTTGGGTGTTCTCCTTTCTTCTCTCCTCTCTTGGTGTCTGCCTCGATCCGCCTTCTGGTCTAGTCCTCTGTCTGCCCTTCCTGCTGTACCATCCGACTATCCTGTCTCTCCATCCTGCCTCCTCTCTCCCTGCCTTACCCCTTCCCCTCACCCCTCACCGCTTCTTCCCTCAGGCCCTAAGGGGACCACCTGCCCCTGCCTGCATGCCAGGGGCCTAGTGAGCCGTAGGCTAGAGAGTGTCCACTGCCCTGACCCTCAGGGGTCCAGCAGCCCCCCACCTTCTCCCTTAGGGAGGGGTGTGGTGCACACATCCAGGTGGGGGGAGGGGGGTCTGGCTGCCTCAGTCTCCTCACCTGCCACTGGTGGAATCATCTGGCCAGGCCAAGCACACTCCTTTCTCACCAGCGTGTTTGCTGTACACACTGAGCAGACCCGGCCCCACGCCCAGCCCAGGTGAGGCCTGGGATGAAAGCCAACACAGACTCCAGAGGACTCACGTAGCCCTGGTTCAGATTTCCGCCATGCCCTGACCAGGAGCCTATACCTCTGAGTCTCAGTTTTCTTGTCTGTAAAATGGGGACAGGAGAGTCGGCCTGGAAGGGCTGTACGAAGTAAAGCTCAGGTGAGCTAAAGCAGACAGAGCGCTCCTTGTTTCTGCCTGACACATAGTAGGTGCTCTGGGGTGGCCATGGAAGACGAGAGAGAAGTTCTGGGCTCTGCCCTCAGGGGACTCACAGCGCAGTGGACGGCGGGTAACTGGGAAAATTCACCCGTTCGGGCTCTGGAGAGCTGGTATAGCCCCTTGCCCCTGAGGTCAACATGGAAGAGCAGGTTGAGGGACTGGGTGGGGGTCGGGGGTCCTAGGGAAGAGGTCAGCCTCAGCCCTGAGTAACACTGAGGTGGGGGCCTCCATGGGAGCCGTGGCTGAGAATGCAGACTAAGCCTGGCCAGCATAGAGTTTGTCTGTCTGTCTGCTCCTCTCCTTCCCACCAAGGTTAGATTCCCACAGGTTTGCGTCAGTGTCCCCTGCAGGTATGGGAGGAGTCACCCTGTCCCTTGAGTCCACATCATCCCCCTGACAGACATCTCTGTCAGGGGGCCTGGCCTGTTCATTCTGAAGGGACTTCAGAAAATGGCTTCTGAAGGGCTAGAGCGCTATCCTGGCTTGGCAGGGGCCGCGTCATCCTCTGTGAGCCTCGGTTTCCTCACCAGAACCTTTCAGTAGATTACACAAGGGGCTGTGGGCCCAGAGTGGGTGTTGGGGAAGCCCCCAGCCTCCAGCAGTGCCCCGTCTGTGTGCACATCCCAGACCTGCCCTCCCCTTGTGGCCCAGCTTGGGCCCTCTCTTTCAGGAACTGACCTCCCCTCCCACTGCCTGAGGAGTCCGGCCCCAGGACGCTGGCGCCCTCCACCCCCTCCCTCCACCTCCCTGTGACCACCCAGCCCAGCCAGCTGGGCTGGAGGCCATCAGAGGCTGTGAGCCACCTCCCCCGCTCCCACCCACCCTGGACCCAGGGAGTCAGCAAGCCTTGGAGAGTGGGAGGAGGACAGAGACTGTGATTCTATCAGGTGGGGGTGGGGGTGGGGGTGAGGGCGAGCATCAGGCAGGTGTGTGTGTGTGTGTGAGAGAGAGAGAGAGACAGAGAGATAGAGAGAGCAAGAGATCGCCAGTGCACGTGTGCCTGCTAGGGGGGCTGCAGATGTGTCTGAGGACCCGGGAAGGCAAGCCTGGGAGAGAAAAGACAAAAGACTAGAGTGAGCTGAAGAAGCCGCTGGGGTGGGAAGCTGAGCCCATTCGTATGCAGCAGGAGCAAGAGCCCAGCGAGGCGGGCTCTTCAGAGGGGTCTCAATTCCCAGGGCACTGGAGGGATCACTGAGACGTCTGTGTCTGCAGAGCCTCCCTCGCCCAGCCGCAATTGTACAGGTGGAGAAACTGAGGCTGGGAAGCCACATGGCAAGTGACCGGCAGAGCTGGGACTAGAGCCCAGCCAGCCTCCTAGACTAGGGTTCTTCTCATTAACTGACTGCCTCCCGGGACTCCACAGGGACCGATTTGGATAAATGAGGGAGTGAATAACGGCAGTTGATGTTTGTAATGTGCCCCTGTGGGCAAACATTTTAGGCTACCTCGGTAATCCTCACACAGCCCATAAAGCATGTGCTGTGTCTATCACCCTCCTTTCACAGATGGGAAAACTGATGCACAGAGAGGCGAAGTGACTTGCTCAGGAACACACAGCTCATAGGCGGCAGAGCCAGGGTTCAAGGCCAGGCCAGCCGGGGCCGTAGTCCGTGCTTGCAGTCGCTGTACTGTGCAGCTTCTTAGAATGGGGAGTCCCCGAAGTGCAGGGACTGTCACATCTCTGCACCCCCAGGTCTGAGCAGCGGCCTGGCACAGGGCAAGCGCTCAGCCATGCTCTCTGAGCGAGCGAGTGAGCGAGTCAGCCAGCGAGTGAGTGAGAGGGGGCTTCGCCACCAGGACATCTTCCCAGGCCCCGGAGCCCAGCTCTCTCGTTCCGGCCCTACTGCGTGTGCTTGGCTCCCATCCCCACCCCCACCAGGCAGGTGTTGGCTGTGCCCTCCACGGGGCCAGGCCCCATGGGGACAAAGCCGGGGGCGCGCCTGGGCGGCCCAGCCTCCGCGTAGGCTGAAGCTGCTAACAGGCTGGAAACCTCTTTTGTCAAAGCCTGCGCTGCCTCCAACCTCCTTTAATTAAAGACAATCAGTGCTTTCAGCCCCTCTGCACAGCTCAGCTCCCCTGTTTGCAAACACACAGCTGCGGGAGCTTTGTGGCCCCCCCCCCACCGCCCCTAGCCCCGCTTCCCCAGAGACACACAGAGGTGCCTTTATTATCAGCATTCGGGCTGCAGCACCAAGAGGCGGGCGCCTCACGCAAGGGAAGGATGGGAGCACTTTCTAGAGAGGCTGGGCCGCAGGAATTGCTGAGGACCCCGGGGTGGCCTGTCCCACATAGGTAGTGGGTCCTCCTCTATGAGGAACAGCGTGTGGGTGCCAACTCCAGCTGGGCACTTCCGAGGGACCTGCCACCTTCCTTTCTCCCCCTCTGTCTCCTTGGTCTTCTGAGCCTTGCTTCTTAGAATATGAACTACCCATGTGTTTTCTTCCAGAACCTTGTGTCTGATCTGGGCACTGCAGGGCACAAATGCTGGCCCCAAGGGCCACCTTAAGAAGGAAGGGAAAGGGAGAAATGTCTTCTGTTGAGCACCTGCTGTATGCTAGGACTCAGTCTGCACAGCATAATGCTGAGGTATCCCCATTGTATAGGCGGAGGTGCCAAGGCTCAGAATGGCTCAGTAACTTAGCCAAGCAGGACAAGGGAGTAGCAGAACCAGTATGCAAGGCCAGGCCTTCTGACCAGAGTGTACTAGTTGGATCTAAACATACTAGAGGCTCAACCTCTTTAGGGGTCCAAGGGTCATCTGGTCCTGCCCCCCACCTGCCTCAGCCCCCACGGACTGAGTCTGTGCCATGTGCCAGGCACTCTCTGGTTTTTCTGGCTGTAGACGTGGACACAGACATAGCCGTACCCTCCAGGAGCTCTCAAAGAGAAGATGCCGCAGACCTGTGTACGTGGCCATGCCCTGCAGAAGCTGAGGGCTCTGCGGAATTTTCTGGCAGCACAGAGGGAGGGGTGACTGTTTGCAGAGAGAGGTGGGAATATTTGAGCTAATGGTCAGGGATGAATAGTTGTTCTCAAAAAAAGAGGACAGTGGGCAAAAGCATTCGAGGCAAAGGGCAGGGGCATAAAAGGAAAGCAAATTTCAAGATGAGCCATCCAGGCAGGACGGGGGTCACTGTGCCCATTGTGAATGACGGGACAGAGGCCCAGGCGGGCTGAGTGACTGGTCTAGAAGGGGGGGGCCCTGTCCCCCGCCACCAGGCATTACTGCACCCCCTTCCCCTTCTCAGCACTTTCCACTGTTCTAAATCAACATGGACTTTTGAGACCAGTTCATGAGACTCTTCCCCACTGGACTTTTGATGCCAGGGGGAAACTATGTCTGTTTTTGCTCATCTTTGTATCCCTGGGCCTAGCCCAGTGCTGGCACTGCACAGGAGCTCTGCCGACTAAAGGAAATGTCCCAGTGACGGTGTGTGATAGGCCCCTGGGTTTCCACGCTTCCTTTCGGGCCCAGGACAGACATCACAAGTCCATCGCCGCACTCCTCCACCCCGTCCAGAAGGGCTGCAGGCCGACGCCTTGGAGCTGGCACGAGTGGTGACATGGGTGTTACCACAGAGTCTAGTCCAGACTCATAGTCTGTAGATGAGAATTTCCAAGGAAGGTGCCTCTAAAGGCGGAGGAAGGGATGGTACTGAGAGTACTAACAGCTTCACATTTACGGAGCGATTTCTACATGCGAAGCCCCGTTCTAAGCTCTTACTGTGTATTTGATTCCCACAACACCCTGTGACATGAGTCGTCTTGCCCCTCTTCCTCCTCATTTTACAGAGGGGGACACTGAGGCACAAAGGGGTTGAATAACTGACCCCAGAGCAGGGCCGGGATTCAAACCCAAGGAGTCAGGCTCTCGACCATTGCACCACCCGGCCTCTCCTCTGTTGGCATGGGACCTCCTGGCTCCCAAAGCTGGCCACCCCAGGAGCCGGTGTGCGTCCAGGCTCGCCGTGAGCCCTCGGCTTCCTCCCCTCCGAGGTGGAGACCCAAAAGCTGAGTCAGAGCCGACAGGGCCAGGCCGGGCCTGGGATCCATCTGCCTTTCGGCAGCTCCGGGCCCACTTCCTCCAGCCTGGACCGCTTCCCAGTGGTGCCTCTGCAGGCCCTTTCAAGTCCCCTGGCACCCCCAGCCCCACTTCCTGCGACCCCTGGCCCCGGCCTGACCCGCTTCACTCAATTTCCCAAGATGAGTTGCAGAAGCTACAGAGTCTGTATGCAGCGACGGGAAAATTAACGAGCTGCTCCCCAGCAATTGGCGGTTTCCAGGCACCAGCTGGCCTGGAGTATTTACTCGGCACCCTCAGAGCAAGACAATTAAGTGGAGCTTAGGCTGGGGTGCAGAGATGTCTACAGATCAGACGGAAACCCTTCTAAGATGTTTTTCCAAGGGATCAGTGCCTGAGAACAAGTTTCCAGGGAACCAGGGTCTTTATTCATTCTTACTAGCATATATTAATACATATAACATATACTTTATATGTGTGTGTGTATATGTCTGTGTGTGTGTGTATACACATACGTTCATTCATTTAGCATTTTCTATGTACTAGGCTCCTTACCTAGGTTCCTTTGTTGAATCCTCTCCTTTTATGTGCAAGGTGGACATTGTTATTCCCATTTTACAGATAAGAAAACTGAGGCCCAGCAAGGTTAGGAGGCATCTCCCAGGTCACACAGGGGAGCTGGAATTTGGCCCCAGGTCCATCGGACTCTAAGGCTCTGCTCCTTACCATGGAGTGGGTCTCCTTCCCAGTCTTTGAGGATACGTAGCACTGTTGTTAGGCCCCAGGATGATCCACTAGCAAGAAAGACCCAGTGCATGCTGGGCATCTCCTGTGTGCCAGGCACAGAGAAGAATATGGACGTGAGACCCCTGCCCTGCCCTGGGAGGTACCCTGTTAGAGGTACTTGTTGCCTGATACATGAGCCCAGGAAGGTCTGGTCAGTTCGAATAGGATCTGAAGGCAGGCAGGGCCTCACTGAGGAAACAAACCTTGTTTTTTACTGTGAAGCCTGAATCGGAACCTGCCAGGTGAAGATGGGCCAAAGGACGTTCCAGGCTCAGAGTTCAGCATGAACACTCCAGTGCTCCGTGTGCTGGGGACGTGGCGCCCCATTCAGTCTGGTGTCTGGTGAGCTCACTGGGGTGCGGAAGGAGGAGAGAGAGGAGAGAGGACAGTGGGACCGTTGGTTAAGGGCCTTGAAGGCAAAGCAGGTTGGACCGGGCACTAGAGAAGGGACACAGGGCTGGGAGCAGGAGCCCAGGTGCTGCTGACACATCCCACAGCTGACACCTCCCAGCTTAGGACCACACAGCTGGTTCCCCAGGCTGCTGGCCTTCCTTCTGTTCCCTGGGCCTCATGGTGGCCAAGGGGGAGAAACAAGCTAGCTGCTTGGCCATTGAGCCGCCTCCTCGTGGCTGTCTTTCAGGCGCTACATACCCATCTGCCCTCCCTCCCTCCCCAAGTCAGGCCATTACTAACTCACTCTGTGACCTGGGACAAGTCACTTCTCTCTGGCCCATAGTCTCCCCAAAAGTCAAAGAAGGAAGTAGACCAGAGATCTCCAAACGCCCTTATGCCTCTGTATCCCAGAGTTCTCTGAGAAAATGAGTGCAAAGCTCTGCCTTTGGGGAGTTCCCCGGTGGGTGGGGATGGGGGTAGGGAGTTTAAGGACTTCCCGTGACAACTGCCCGGGCAGAGCTGACAAGGCAGGAAGTTTGCCCTCCAACCTCTCTGCCTCCCTGACCCACCCCAACTGGGCCTCATTTTATTCCTTGTCGCCTAATCTCCCCTGAGGTGTCACTTAGCCCCTGTCATCCCACCCCAAGGCTGGAGAAGCTCAAATGAGGGACTTTCAGACATCCTGACACACCAAAGAGGGTGTGTATTTGGGCAGGAGCCCAGCGGCCTCAAGTCCTCATCCCTGTCCCCACCAAGCCCACTGGCAGCCCCTGAGGGGCCCCTTATTAAAATGCCCTATTCCCTGTCTTTGCGGGTGAGGTGACAAGGGCGTATACTGGGGAGTCAGAAGAAACAGGGTCTGGTCTCAGCTTGCTAGCCCACATGCTATGTGACCCTGAGTGGGTTCCTTGTCCTCTCTGAGCCTCCATTTTTCTCATCTGTACAATGATGGGGTCTGTTACATGACTGAGAATCTCCCAGGCCCCAAGCCCATCTGTAATGCTCCTGGTTTGAGGAAGGGGCCGGCCATCCTGTGCTTTGAGTAGTGCCGCCCTAGGACATCCCTGAGGGCCAGGTCCAGCTCCAACACTTGTGAACCCCGCTTCTGCACTGAACCCAGCTTTGACCGCTCGCACCCTGATGACCAGGACCACAGAGCAGGTCAGCGATGGCCCTGCCACACACAGGATGTCCGGGCCGGAATGGCATCTTCTCCTCACTTTCCCCTCGTATTGTGGCTGGTTCCCCAGCCAGTCTGTGACCTAAACATAACCCCGCCTGGGCACTGAGAGTGGAGGGCAAAACCCCTGTACGTGAGGTGGACGAGGATGAGCCTGTGGCGTTGGCCCAGGGCTTAGCCTCTGCCCAGCCCTGCTTAGCTGTGTGGCCCTGGGCCGGTCAGCTCCCATCTCCACACCCGTGGCCATGTGTTATAAAATGCAAGCACCTACCTCTCTGGATATTGGGAGGAGCAAGAACTAACAGCGAAGTTGGGGGGCCGCCTTGCCCCAGACGCCCTGCCTAGCAGGGGACAGCGGACAGCCTCGCAGAAAGTAGGGAAGGAGCAGCCCTGCTGAGGGAGGTGTCCCCAGGGGCGGGGGGGGGCCTCTGGGCCTCGTTGGGAACTTTCTGCAGGTCTCCCACTCAGAGCAGCCAGCAATGATGTCAGTGAAATCACAGAACACATCTTGGAAGAGAATTAATAAGGAACGGAAGGAAATGGAAATTGTGAGCCCCTGGAAACTGGGGGGAAGGGGTGCGGGGTTGGTGCTCAGAGGTGCCAAACCCACCCACCTACGTTGGCGGGGCGGGGGGGGTCTTTCAGAATGAGGGAAGTTAGGAGTGGGTGCTGTGGAAAGTGAGGTGCTCAGAAGTCACAATGAAATGACGCTGCCAACGGAGACAGGAGGGGACTTCAGGGCCAGGCAGTTAGGGAGAGGGATGTGGCGCAGAGGTGAGGAGGGCCTCCCCAGTTGTTGGATCCTGGCCTTGGCCTCTCTGAGCCTCAGTGTCCTCATCTGTAAAATGGGTGTGAGAATGAAAGAAGGACTGGGAACAAGTCTGGTGTCACTGGGGCTCCGTGAGCAGAGCTGGTATTGATCATTGTGGGTGGGAGGGGTGCTGCTGCTAACCCCGTCTGAAGCTTTGCAAGCACCCTGCACCCAGCAGGGGGTTGATGAGTGTTGAGAGAATGGCCAGATTGTTGCATGGTGGACTGGTGGATGGACAGACTGATGGACAGACAAAGAAATGAATGAATGACTGTAGACCATACTTATGGGCACAGGAGCTTAAATCTGCATTGTGTGTTTCTCTCCTTTTACCCACAACCCCCTAGCCAGCTGCTGACAGCTGCAGCCCTTTTTAATTAGTATTTATAATTAGTTAGAACTAGGCATATTATGTATTTATGTTTTGATTTGATATCATAATCCACTCTAGTTCTTTAATGAAAGTCCACCACCTCCCTGTTTCTAAAACTCGTCCACACCCATCAACTCTACGCTCACAACAGCCTGTCAGGCAGATCCTCTTCTCCTGTTTTCCAGGAGAGAAATCCAGGCTCAGAGAGGTTCGGTAACTTGTCAAAGATCACACAGCTCGTAAGTGGCAGGGCCAGAATTCAAAGTCTGGGTCTTTTGTCTTCATGGTGCACTGTCTACTGGAGTGGATCATTCTGGGTGGGACATTCCAGGCAATTCAGAACCTGACATGAAAGAGTAAAAGAGGGCAAGGGAGCCACTGGGGGCGGGGTCAAGAAAAAAGGGGTGAGGTTGGGTATCACAGGTCAGAGGCTGGGGGTAGGGGCAGCTCAATGGCTGTTCCAGAGTGTGGTGTCTCTCTGTTGGTACAAGAGGGGCCTGTGCTACAGCTGGTGGACCTCAAGACCGGCATTTGAGGGCCTGGTGGTGGAGGGATGAGAAGGAGTGGTGGCAGATACCACAGGCCTCAGGAGATGCTTGGGCACGCCCAGATTTTCCTGGTGGAAGTGCATGGGTGCCAACATCACTGTCCCCACCTTGTGACCACCACAAGTGACTTCACCTCTCAGAAACTTGGCTTCTTTCTCTGCGAAATGGAAGCTACCATGGAAGTTGGAGAGCTTAGCATCCAGAGCCCTTTGGACAGAAGCATCCAGAGCTCCGTGGCTGTATCCCCCTCAATTACCTGTATTCAATTCCAGCTACCATACCCTCCACCCTCCACCCTGCAATATGCCCCCTGGCACTCCCCAGACCACACCCCTCGATCTGAGCTTCAGAAACAGCATGTTTATTCGTTTGCGCTTACATATTTACTGAAGACCTATCGCGTGCCGCTGTCCAGCGTGGCTCGCTGAAGTTAGTAGGGCAGCTGTGCCCGTTACTCCGGCTTGTCTGGGAGACGAGTGAACAGACCGTACTGCAGGTCAGGACGCTGAGTGCTCCAGTGCAGGCAGACCCACCGGGTGCTGCCGGAGCAGGGAGCAGGGGCCTCTGACGCTGCCAGGAGGAGGCGGCCCTGTGCACCGATGCAGGGGAGACGCTGAGAAGGAGGGGGACACGGAGGGAAGCCAGCACCCACTTTGTACCGCACTGTGCCTGTTCTTTTTTTTTTTTTTTTTAAAGATTTTATTTATTTATTTGACAGAGATAGAGACGGCCAGCGAGAGAGGGAACACAAGCAGGGGGAGTGGGAGAGGAAGAAGCAGGCTCATAGCGGAGGAGCCTGATGTGGGGCTCGATCCCAGAACGCTGGGATCACGCCCTGAGCTGAAGGCAGACGCCTAACCGCTGTGCCACCCAGGCGCTCCCGCACTGTGCCTGTTCTATCCATCGCTCAGTCAGTCCTTACAATGCGTGTATAGCCTCCTGCCCATTTTCCAGATGAGGACGCTGAGGCTCAGAGAGGGGAATGTACTCTCTCCGAGTCACACAGCCAAGAAGCTGACGCCAGTTGAGTTGCGACTCCCTCCAAAGCTGCCAAGGTGGGGTGGGTGGGCCTGAGGCAGGGCCCAAAGGTACTGTGAGGACGCAGGAGCGCCAAGCCTGGCAGAGCAAAAGCTGTGACCTGGCCAGGCCAGCCCCGGTCACTGGCCAGCCGTGATTTACAAGGCACAGGCCTGGCCCAAAATGTTTTGCTTCCCAAATGCACGACGGCTCATCTGGGGTACGTTTGCGTCTTTATGAGTGTTCTTCAACAGCCCAGCTCGGCTCCATGCCCGTCACCATGGAGACAGCTCCGGGTGGCTGAAACCAGCCGCCCTCTGTGGCCACGCAGAAAGGCTGCCAGGTGCTGGGGTCGGCGCCACGCTGGGTGGGGCACCCACGGAGGCCTTTCCTGAGACATGCTTGTTGAGGCCCAGGGGTGGGGGTTTGAATCGGGCTCCCATGAAAAGCAGAAAGGTCAAGTCCACTCCATTGGCAGTAGACCCGGGGGCTGGGGGCGCCTCTCTCCGGCCCCACGTCCCTGCTCTCCCCAGTGAAGTGATGCTTTTTCCCCGAGCCCACTGCCTTTGGACTCTGGACAGGCTGAAGCCGGGCAGGGACCGGGGCGGGGGGGGCCAGGTTTGAACCCAAAGATGGGCTACATATCCATACACCCTAAAGCTCTCACACAGCTACCCTGTTCTGTAAGTGGGGGAAACCAAGGCCCAGAGAGAGGTGATTTGGTCCAGGTCACCAGCAAGGTAGAGGCCAGAGGAAGCCTGGTGGCCCCCTCCTCTGAGGCCAGTGCTCATTCTGGGCCACCATGAAGCTGTTCAGTCAGACCCGAGGTGTGGCTGGGCCCCGCCGCGGAGGCCAGGGCCAGAGTGCAGCCAGCCCACGTTCGGAGGAGGGCTTGCTGGCTGGGAAGGCGGCCCGAGTCCTGCCTTGGCCCCGGGCCCTCCTTGGCTCTCAAGTTTGGTCCAAGTCTCAGGGGCTGTTCAAAGATTCCAAAGGCATTCGAACATTTTGGAAACAATTTGTCAGTCCTGGAAGCTGTTTGGAGGCTCCAAAAACTATTTAAAGTTTCCAGAATCTGTTGTGTTTACAAAGGTTGTTGTTCATGGTTTCCAGAGTGGTTTGAGGTCCTGGGCGAAGGTCCCCGAGGCAGGGTGGGGGTCCGGGGCTGGAAGCATGCTGCGAGCCCTGCTTGGCCCTGGAGGTGCAGCTCCTGGCAGCACGAGCCCCCAGCTTCCTCTCCCAAGACCCAGCCTGCGAAGCCGCTGAGCCCACTGGAGCATCTGCTGTTCTGAGCAGCAGAAGGAGCGTGGGTGTCGGCAGCCGGGGGGGACGGAGTTTAGAATCCAGCTTTGCCACTCACAGGCTGTGTGACCTGGGGCCAATTACTTCACCTCTCTGGGCCCTCCTTTCTCCCACTTGTTCTGCAGGCCCAACTCTCCCGCTCCCATCTCCTCGCAGGCATTTGTGGAATTAGTCAGAGAACAGCCCCCTCCAGGGCGGGTGAACACTTGCCTCTGCATGTGGATTCCGTGGACCCCATCCAGGCTGGAAGCCTGACCTGCAGTCCCTGGACTGCCAGCCCTCCTCAACCAGGCCTTCCTGAGCCTGAGGCCCAGCCCCTCAGTGGCCTGTCATGGGGGGGGGGGGGCATGAGCTGGGCTGAAGGCCCGGGTTGACCAGAACGCTCATACCTGCCCATATCCCCATGGAAGGCTCTCTCTGGTCACAGCCCCATCCCTGTGTTTTGGCCTCTCCAGACCTCACTGCCGTCCCTGAGGTTCCTCCTTCCAATTGTTCTCATCAGCCCAAGGACCCTATCCCCACCTGTACCCAATGCCTCAGATTTGCCTTCAGCTCCTCCAGGCCTTTCCTCATGCCATTATCTCTGCCCAGAAGACCTGTTTCCACCCTGACACACATTGCACACCCACACACACGGACACCCCACGGCCCTCCTGGATCCCCTCAGCTCCTTCTCCACCGGCCCCCACTGCCTGTCTCATGTCACTGAGCTGAGTGGTACAGTCCACTCTCGGGGTCTGTCACCTCCTCAGCTAACATTCTTACTGCCCGGTGACTCCCCACAGCACCCACGTGGGGTAGGCCTGGGTGTAGAGTCAGACAGACCCAAGGCCTGACTAGGGCCCTTACCTGAGCAAGCTAGTGGCTAAGCCCTCCTGAGCCTCAGTTTCCCCCTCTATAAAAGGGGAATGATACGTGGTGCTCTGTTCAACTCCCAGGGTTGTTGTGAGTGTCGAATGAGGTGACGGCTAGGAATGAGGTTTATAAACTCGGAAGTGACAAGGCCAGCGGTGGCTGAGTGATTTGCCAAGGGTCATCCTGGGGAGCAGGGTGCCAGACCAGATCCGCAGTCCGAAGTTCCTATATGGACATCGATGAGGACTTCCACCCCCTGGAGCTCTGGGCCATCCTCGGGCCCCGTCTGAGAAGTTTTACTTCCGCCAACTGCCTGACCCACTTGCAGAGCTGCCAGTGGACAGGCTGGCTCCCAGCCGGGTCGCTCCGGCGGCGCGGACTGATGCTAAATGCATTGTGCCTTCCTGGGAGACAGGGAGATCGATACCGCGGAGGGCGGGCAGCCTCGCTCGATGCCACGGCCAGCCCCCGAGGGGGAGAATGGGCCAAAAATAAATATAGCCAGGCCTGCTGCCTCCGCAGGGTCAGCCCGGGCCAGGCCAGAGTGATGTGGATTTGACGTGACCACCTGTGGCGGTGTCATCATCACCGGAGCCAAGCCACATCGCGGTCCCACCAGCGTGCTCCGTTTGCTTGTTTTTAGCATGTGTCCGCTCGCTGCACCCTCACAGCCCCCCTCGGAGGCAGGTGCTGCTCTCATCCCTGTTTTGTAGACCTGTAATGTGACACAGAAGCTTTAGCGACTCACCCAGGGTCACACAGCTTAGGAAGTGTCCCAGTCCGGACCAGAGCCCACACCTGCTGGACTCCGAGCCCATGCTCCTTCGAGGGTGTTCTGCCTTTTTAGTCATACGGAGCGCTCTGGCCACACACACACCCAGCAGACCCCTCCTCCCTCAGAACACCCACGTGGGGCCCCGTCCCCAGTCTTCTCTGTACTCTGGGCACTGGGGCCCAGGCAAATGAAGCTACATTATCAGGGCTTGGCACGGGCTTTGGCCAGCTCCTCCTTGACAGGTTGAGAGAGGCACCTATCTGGCAGGGGCCCATCCTCAGCCTTATTCTGCCAGAGCTCACGGCAGGCAGGTTAAAGGTAGGCCTGGCCCCCAAGGTCATTCTGGACATGGGAGAGCCTGTGGCTGGCATGAATTCTCAGGGGCCTAAACCCTCAAACCGCAGTGAGCTCAGCCTCCCCGCCCGTCTGCCGCAGGATGGCCATTTCTGCCTGTAACCACGGATGGGCCAGCCTGAGGTTTTGCCAGCCGCACACCTCACAGGTGAGGCAGGAGAAACCACAGCCCTAAGCTTCCCGGGGTTAGGCTGGGAGCGGGGACAGATGTTTAGGGCACAAGATGTGGAGCTGCTGGGTGGGAAGGGCCCCGCCCTTCAGCCTTCTCCCTAAGTGGTGGGAAATATTGTAGGCTTTGGGGTTAAACCCGGCTGGGCCCTTCCTGGCTGTGTGACCTTGGATAAGATACTTAACCTCTCTGAGCCTCAGTCTATCACCTTCCTTTCACCTTTCCCAGACCACGTGGTTCCTCCTCATTCAGAGTCATCGTGCCTGTCCCTTCTATCCCTCAAGCCCAGGGTCCCTGGCCAGCCCCCCGTTGCCTCCTCTGTCCTACCGGAGTCCTCCTCCAGCCCTCCCTCACCACCATGCCTGCCATGCAGTCAGGTGCCAAATCCTGTCCATTTCCACCCCCTGAATATTGGAGTAGCCGCCTCCCCTTCCCTTCTCTGTGCCTTCACTGCTGAAGATCTGTAAAAAGGTGAGGTTGAACTAGGAGACCGCTGAGGGCCCTGCCTGCTCCACAGTTCCATGGTGTGGTCTCCTATGATGCTCCTCTCGCCGCGGCCCTGCATGCCTTTTCATTCTGTCTCCAGCCACCGCCTCTCACAACTTCTGTTTCAGCCAGTCTGGTGACCCTTTCTGTCCCTTTCTGCCCCAGACTTCCTGTGAGGACGGAGGCCTCCTTCATGCAACCCCAGATCCAGGTCGAAGGGCAGGCCTAGAAGCCTCCCCGGTCCCCCTACCAGCCTCCCGTCACGGAACCTGCCATCTGCACAGTCCCAGTAGGGCCATTAACTCAGTATGAGTCGAACGAAGCCATAAATAAGTAAAGGGGTGAGGGTCCCAGGGGGTCCGAGCCCAGCTGGTTGCCACATCTCTGGCCAGATCTGGGGTCCCAACCACCCCAGGATGGACTGAGCCTGACAGATCTTCACGTGTCATCGCTGTCCCCAGAGAGTGATGGGGAAGTCACCAGGCCTCTCCGGCCCCCATTAGTGTCAGTAATTGCCAATCAATTTCCTGGGATCCTGGTGGAGAAGAGGCCCCTGGGTGTCTCCAGTGGGGAAGCCACATCTAATGGCTTTTATTTGGATTGCTGCAAATTGATTGGGTTTTTTTAATGGAGCTTTGGTTTTTCTCCATGCCTCCTAACCACCCCCTCAGGGCTAGTTAGGCCAAAAGATGAGTGATGACATGACTTTACTCTCCAGAAAAGCCGAGAGCAGGGCTGGTCATACCCACACTGCCCGTGTGTCGTCCCTTCAGCACTTCCTGAAGGCACAGCCTCAGGTACCACTTCCTCCGGGAGTGACCCCGCCATAGATCCTTCCTGAAGTCACGGCTTTCATGGAGCTCCTAGGGAAGAGATTGGCTCATGAGAATAATACAGGCAACAGTAACAGCAGCTATTGCCCACTGAGCCCTTAATTGGGAAGCAGAGACTATGCCAGTAGTTTCCCATCTGTAGTTCTTATCCTCCTGAGAAATTTGCTTCATTATAACCATTTCAGATAGGGAAACTGAGACTCAGAGATTAAGTGACTTGCATCAGATCATTCAGATTGTTGGTATTAGAACTAGAATTCAAACCAAGTTTGTTTGAATCCACAATATATGCTTTTAACCAGCTGTTTCAGTTTAGGTTGTGAATGACAGAAAACCAAATAACAGTGTCTTAAACGAGATAGGTGTTTATTCCTCTCTCAACTAAATGAAGTCCTAGGTAAGTAGTTCAAGGCTGGAATGGCAGCATCACCATCATGAAGGTCCTATGCTCCCTCTGTCTTGGTATCATGGTCTGAGTTGGCTGCTGGAGCTCCAGCCATCACATCCGTATCCTAGCCTGCAAGAAAGAAGAGAGGGTAATGACAGACATGCATGTTTCTTTCAGGGACACTTCCAGAAATTGCATCTATCATTTTTGTACCATCTCATTGGCCAGCACTAAATCATATGACCAGGCAGCTGCAACACAGACAGGAAATGTGAGCTTGATTCCAGGAGACCATGTGCCCAGCTAAAACTCAGGGGCTGTATTAAGGAAGGAGAGGAGACCAGATTTGGGACAATCCTTAGTGACATCCATTAGCATCACTCTAACTGCCCCTCAGAATTTCATAGTACAGTCTGGAAAGTCACTAAACCCAACTTCCTGGTGTTCCGGGAGAGGAGTCTAAGCCCAGAGAAGGGAAGTGACTTGCCCAGGATTAAGCAGAATATTGGGGCACAGCCAAATTCAGAAACCTATCCTAGTAGCAAAACCCAAGCTCTTGACACAACACCCTCTATGTCTCCAACATTCTGGGACCTTTCTTCGGTTCTTGGATTATTCCTCTCATTTTCCCATTTTCCCCTCTCCCTGTCTGGGGCCTTTGGTCAGGGGCACTTTGGGGCTTCTTTTAACCCCCAGACTAAGTAACAGAGAATTTTATTCTGTTCCCAACATCTATACTAAAGAAGGCTGACCTTGGCCCTTGGTGTTCTGGTCTGCGTATCTTGAAGACCTTTCCTGCTCTGATAGTCAGCTTATGAGATACTCGAAAGCTAATGGTAGATTTTGCTTAGCAAATATAACCCTAGTGCCAGTGTCTGAGGCTCCAGAGGCAGTATTTGTGGGAGGGGTAGTGCGTAAGGGATGAGGGGTGATGGATAAAGTCCGTGGATGATGCTGGGAGGAAAGAATAATCTACATGCCTGTGGTTACTAGGCACCAATACAATGCAATAAATGTGAATAGGTTATATCTCCCAAGAATAGACAAGAACTCTCACGTAGAGCTAAAAATAGAATAAATCTAGCTCCTTGCGCTTTTTGAAAGACATCTAAAGCAACACGTTGAAGGATCAGAAGGGATGGGAAAAGCCCTCTATTCAAAAATAAATGCCAAAAACAAACTAAAAATCAAGACGGGAAAAGAATGCTAGAGTGGCAATGTCCTCATCACCCCGCTTTCATGGCTGAGGCTCAGAACAGCAAGCGGCCTCCCTTGAAGTCATATCTGCCCTAAGTGGCAGAGGTGTGATTTGAACCTGGGTCTTTCCGTCTCCCGAATTCCTTTGGAAAGATCTCGTTGCCTCCAATAAAGTCGACCCATGTCGTGACCTTGACCTGATGGGCGACTGTTCTGGAGCCAGGTGCCTGCCATCAGAGCGAGGCTGGAGCAGGCAAGAGTGAAGGGAAGGCTGAATTGGCCCTGGAGGGACCAGCCCTGCGTGGGACAGGCACTGGCCTCCAGGCCAGAGCTTGGACTGACTCCCAGAGTGCCTGCCATGCCCACTCTGGCCCACTCTTGGCTGGTTCCAGCACTGTTCCAGGCCCAGTGCCCACAGAGACTCCCACCCCTGCTTCCCAATCCCTACCCTCAGACAGAGGCCAGGATGAGGGCGGATGTGCCCCCCCAGAGCCTCGTGGCTGGTGTTCATGCCTGGAACAGGGCTCCCTCTGCCTGGCAGAGGACAGCAGGCCTGGGGGTCTCTGAGAGACAGTCTGGCAGCAGTCAGGGCTCATCCCCAAGCTGAAAGCCCCTGAGTCCCGTATGTACCCCAGCCAGTGCCAGAGCACAGGCGAAAGTGGGGCCAGAGGCAGGTCCTCACTGTTTCCTAGGAGGAACTGGGCAGGGACCCTGGATTCAGGTCTTAACTCTGCCATATCCCTGCACACAGCAAGGTCAGTCACGCCCCAGCCGGCACCCCACAGGTCCCAGACAGCACCCTCCGTGGCCTCACTCCTCCATGCGCACAGAACATGCGAATGGAGTTGGGCTAGCCTCCGCTCAGCTAACCCTGCCCATCTTGCCCAGCTCAACGTGGGTATCACCTCCTCCAGGAAGCCTTCAATGACCCCTCCTCACTTCTGTATTACAGTTGACCTTACACAACATGGGTTTGAACTGCACAGGTCCACATATATGCAGATTTTTTTGATAAACGCCGTACAATACTGTACATGTACTTTCTCTTCCTTATGATTTCTTTCTTTTTTTTTTTTTTTAAGATTTTACTTACTTATTGAGAGAGAGTGCATGAGCAGGGGGTGGGGGAAGGGGCAGAGGGAGGCAGACACAATCTCAAGCAGACTCCACACAGGACACAGAGCTCAACACAGGGCTCCATCTCACGACCCTGAGATCATGACCTGGGCTGAAATCAAGAGTCGGACGCTTAACCGACTGAGCCACCCTTCCTTATGATTTTCTTTTTTCTTTTTTTTTTTTTTAAAGATTTCATTTATTTATGTGAGAGAGAGACAGCCAGCGAGAGAGGGAACACAAGCAGGGGGAGTGGGAGAGGAAGAAGCAGGCTCCCAGCCGAGGAGCCCGATGTGGGACTCGATCCCGGAACGCCAGGATCACGCCCTGAGCCGAAGGCAGACGCTTAACGACTGTGCTACCCAGGCGCCCCTCCTTATGATTTTCTTAAGAACATTTTCTTCCTTATGGTTTTCTTAAGAACATTTTCTTTTCTCTAGCTTACTTCATAGTAAAAATACAGTTTATGATCCATAGAACATACAAGATATGTGTTATTCAACTGTCGATGTTATCAGTGAGGCTTCTGGTCAACAGTAGGCTATCAGTAGTTTGGGGGGAGTCAAAAGTATACGTAGATTTTTGACTGTGCAGGGGTCAGAGGTTCTAACCCCCATGTTCGAGGGTCAGCCATATAATGTGTAGATCTCGGGGTTTGCCATTGTATTTACTTGTGTGTCTCCCCAGCCAGCACCGTGGATCTTGACCTGAGCAGCGTGGATGGGCTTTCCGGAGGTTTGCAGACTCACTAGAATTGTCCGCAGAATGATTTCTGTGCGTGCTTCTGGGCACTTGAGGGAGCAGCAGTAACAGCTTCCACCGTGTTCTCTGGAGAATCCCTGCTCTAGACCGCGTGCTCTTGCAGCTAGGACCCACGTCTGTCACTGTATCCTCGAGCAGTGTGTCGCGGGCAATAATTACTGGCTGCATGAATAATTCGGTGGATGGCCTCTTTCTGTCTTGGGTTCCTCTTCTGTAAAGTGGAGATGAGCGCAGGGATCCCACTGTCTCAGCTCTTCCTCATTTCTGGATTCCTTCTCTTGCCCTACTATGTAGCATAGGGCCTGGCACACAGTCGGAGATCGGTGGACGTGTGTGAGAGGAGGGGATGGGGGTGATCTGGTGGGCGGATAGAGGCGTCCGTGTTTAGATGAGTGGCGGGGGGGGGGTGTCCACCTGCTATGTGAACATTCAGCAGGTGGACCAGTCAGTTCATGGATGGATGGATGGATCCGTGGATGGAAGGTTAGCGGGTGGATGGGTTCACAGAGGAGTGGATGGGTGAATGTCTAGATGAATGGATCAGCAGGGAGAAGGATAGGTATTTGGGGGTGGGTTAATAAGTAGGCGGGTTTTCGATAAAAGGATCAGTGGATGGGTGAAAAGGATGAATACGTGACTCAGTGGCTCCCAGATGGATTTGTGTGTGGATGGGTAGAAGGATGGCTGGATGGCTGAAGGAAGGAAGGGTGGATGGATGGTAGACGGATGGATGGACGGATGGATGGAAATTGTAAGCAAGTTTTGATGTGTGCCTATAAGGGATTATGGGATGTTTGAAAAGATGAACTGATGGATAGTTGGTTGGACAGACTGAAGATTGGATGAACTGATGGACAGATGAATGGAAATTGTACACACAATGTGTGTGTGGGAGGTAAAGAACATTTGGGTGGAGGGACCAAAGAGTGAATGGATGTATAGAAGGAAGAAGGGGGGGAGGGGGGAGGGAAGAAAGGAGAATGGTCTCCTCCTAACCCAGACCGGAGAGTGATAAGGCAGGGACAGGGGGTTCCCTGTGCTCAAGGCTGGTTTGCAAAACAGATAAGCCACCTTGCTTCTAAAGCCTCCATGTACTGGGCCCCGGCTGAGCTCTTCCTTCCCATGAGTCCAAGGTCCCTGGCAGCGTCAGTACTCAGGCTGATGTAGGAGGGAGACAAAGGGAGTGAGCAGACACTAGGGCCAGAGGGAGGGAGGGAACGTGGTTGGGGCTCAGGCTGCCAATGGGCAGCCGCCCGTTTACTCAGCTCCGGAATGAAGCCCCGGAGAAGGGCTGTTCATATTTCTCTCTTGAACGGGGAGCTGACATTAATGAACAGCTAATTAACATCTTGGAGTGCGATAGTTCCAGTGTCAGTGTCCCTAATTAGTCTCGCGCTAATCTGCTTTAATTAACTGTCCCTGTCGTGGTTTTAATTTAATTTTCAGCTCCTGCCCAGGATGGCAGCCCGGTGAGCATTCTGTCCCAGGGCTCCCCTGGCCAGGGCAGGGTGGGCTGGCCAAAGCCAGGTTCCCGGGGGTCATTGCCAGACAGCCCAGGGTTGGGCTAAGCTGGCCACAGAGAGCCTGGCTCCTCCTTGGCCCTGGGAGGGCAGAGAACCTGGGGACTGGACACTTTCCTCCCCATCTCAAGGGAGTGTTTTCAGGTCACTAGTGGCTCCCAGAACATTCATAAGTTAGGAGCACAGCCTGTGACCATGCCTCGGTCTTGAGCAGGCCCCATACACAGAGCACGCTTTCTGGACATGGGCTCTGCGTTCCGAAAGACCTGGATTTGTATCTTAGTTCTGGTACTTTTTAGCTGTGTGGCCTTAAGAAAAGCGCCTGACCTCTCTGAGCCCCTGTAAAATTGAGCTGATTATCTAGTTGTTGCACTCTGTTCCCACCAAGTATGCAGTTTTTCAGGGGTGAGCTGCACGCCCAACTTACTCACGGTCCACACAGAGCCCAGCCTTCCGTAGGAATGGAGAGGACTTAGAGGGACCCTACAACAGGTGAGGAGAGCACTGGAGCAGGAATCAGGATGCCCAGGTCCCAGTCCCAGCTCTGCTACAACTCCAGATCTCACAACCTCTCTGGGCTTCTGCCCCGTTCCCGTCCGTAAGTTGGAAGAGGCAGGGGAGCGGAGAATAAGATGCTCTGAGCCCCGTCGTGCTCTGAGCAGGGTTGGAGAATTGCTGTGCAGCTGGCTTAGAAAATCCAAAGCTGCAGCAGGAGGTCTAGGAGGGAACTGGGCGCGAACTGGGTCAGGTGAGGCCTCCGAACTTTGCCTTGCAAAGTAGGCTCTATCGGGCAGGATGCGGCGGCCTTGGTTACCAGGTCCTCCTGCAGGTGGGAAACAAATCAACATGCCTGCCCCGTGATGGGACCCAGAGAAGCACCTGCCAAGGCAGTTAGACAAATGAGGATCGTCTGAGGGGAGGCTGGCAGGTGGCAGAAGATGGGAGGAGTGAGAAGCTGAGTCAGGCCCCGTCGTCCACCTTGTTTTAGCTGCGAGCTGTGAGTGCAGGGCAGGCAGTGGGGGCCCAGGCTCGAGGGGTGAGGAGGTCCTCTCTGAGACAGGTATGTCAGCTAAGGAGTTTAGCTGTAACCCTGAGGGTACTGGGGAGCCATAGAAGGATTTTGAGTGGGAGTGTGGCACAATCAAGAGATTGGCTGCCGGCAGGGGGTGAGCGAAGTGGAATGAGGAGACAGAAGGCAGACCTGCAATGGGGCTGCTGTCTTACTCAAGGCCGCGAAGGCTTACAGAGGCCGGGCCGGCTCAGCCAGACTTCCAGAAGCAGCAAGCTAATATATGTAAAGTGCGTGCTCTGTAGAAAAGGCGGGGTGCGCCTCCCTTTCCCCATGGCCTTGGGCTTCACGAATATGTTCTCTGTGGATAGTTTCTGTGTGGCACAGCTCCGAGGTTCTATCTCACGCTTTCTCACACTGGCTCTGCAAGAGTCCAGGTTGGGGGTGGGGGTGGGGGCCAAATGTATCTTCAGGGGTCTAGGAATTGTAAGAGAATTTAAAATGTGTGTTTAGATTTTAATGCTGATCCAAACATTTTTTGTTTTCTTCTGACGACTTGTAAAGCAGCACTAGTTCCACAGTGGTCTCACACATCCTTGTCTCCCCGCCTGGCATCCGAGGTCTGGAGAGATGGTCTCCAAGGTCCACAAAAGAACATTTCCCTTTCCAAAGGGCCTGAGTCTTGTCCAGCTCTGAGAAATGCTGTCAGACCCGCCTTCCCTCAGGACAGCAAGCTCTTCCAACACCGAATCTATTCCTGGCCCGTCTCAGCGTCCCCAGGGTCTGACACAGGTCTGAACCCAGGGAAGGTTTGTGAATTGAGGTGAATTCTCTCTCTGGATGCCCCACAGGCCCCCTCCCCCTGCCTTTGACCTCCAGTTGATCTTTGTTTTCAGTCCGGTGGAGCCAAACCAGTTTTTCCTGAAATTCTCAGTAAATTAGTGTGGAATTCAGAGCTCTCGCACCACCCCCCACATACACACTGGTGCACAAAACTATAGAGAAGGAAACTTGCCTTTCTCTCCTCCTGTGCCCCGCCCCCTGGCAACACTGCGCATTTCCCCAGGTCTAGTTCAGACCACACCACCTCCAGAGAGCCCTCCCTGGTTTCCCCAGACAAATGTGTCAGTCAGACCTCGGAGCCCCCGGAACATGTGCTGCTCCCCGGACCCCTGTCTTACCTTGTGTTGTCTGTCTTCATGTCGGACTGAATTGACAAACTGAATTGCTCACATCTCTGTGTCCCCTACACCCTCCCGACTGCCCCCCCCCCCAGTGCCTGGCTCAGAGCAGGAAGCCTGCAGAGCAGGTAGAAGAGAGGTATCCCTCACCCCCAGCCTGGCAGACATGCTCTGGGAGCCCTATTCTCAGGAGAGGGGCCGGTGGCCACCAGCCTGGCCGATAGCATGCTGGTCACGGAGAGCGTCAGGCCTGGGTTTCAACTGCAGTTCTCCCCCCAGTTCATTGGCAACTTGGGGCCGCATCTCTTGAAGTCGCTGTTTTCTCATCTGGAAAATGGGTAATGATAGCACTTACCTCCTGGGGTCTCTGGGAGGACTTAACTGAGGAAGTCCACACAAAGTGCCAGGGAACCAGCCGACAACGGCAGTGAGGAAGCGTGAGAGCCCCAAGCTAGCGCCCCGGCACCCCCACGTCTGGGGGCAGAGTGCTTCACACAGACCCAGTGTGGGGCTCAAAGCCTCGTTCTCAGTTTAGGGGCTGGCCCCGTGTGAGGCTCGTGTTTCCCTCTCTGTCTCACCGCGAGACGGCTGGGCCAGGGCTCAGGCGACTAGTGCAGGGATTACCGGCCACAAGGTGACCAGACCCTTGGACTTGTCCCTGCCCCATCCATGAGGGGCCGTTAGCATGAGACCTACATACCAGGGACATGGCCAGAGACAGCCACAGAAACGGACCAGAGCTGCAGACACACGCACACACATGCACACACACAGACACACACACACGCACACACACGCGCTCAGGAGAAGGAGGCCACTTCTGATGGCTGCCAGGCAAAGGCAAACATTTCAAAGCAGGAGCTGCGGGGGCCGAGAACTCCGTTGTGCTGCGTCCCCTAGCTCTCTGGGGGGGTTTCAGCCACACCTGCTCAGTTCTGTCCAGGCTGAGCCAGCCCCCAGGGGGTCAAGGCTGTTTCAGTCGCGTATCGGTACCTGGGACGGCACCACCAGGGTCTCAGCTCCACAGGTGCTGGGGGTACTGCATGGTAGTTTGGCTTTCTCTGACTTGGGGCTTCTGGGGGTACACACGTATGGGACGTACTGGCAGGACCTGGGCTACTCCAAGACCCTCTTAACAACCAAGGCAGGAAACCAGCCAAGGCATCCAGGCGTCCTCCAGAAGCCCCCAAGCCCTGCCTCCCCCCCCCCCCCCAGAAGCTCTGGAGGACTCCGTCACATCTGCAGTGATGAACATTGAGTTCGCCGGATCCTCGCTCGCTCGTTCTGGCAGGAAGAGGCCCTCGGGCCCAGACTCTGGAAGAAAGCCGGAGGCCTTTCAGAGGGACCGTGAGTCCTGCTGGAAGTGCAAACAGCCAGAGGCTGGAGGTCGGGGAATGTCAGAGGTCAGGTGCCCCAGGATCACAAGCTCCCAGGATGTTACAGTCCGTTATGGCCACAGAATTGTGCAGCGTTAAAATCACAGGCAAGCGAGAATTTCAGAATGTTACAGGCCTGGAAAGGTTATAATCATGGCATTATAGAGTGTTACAATCATGTAATCATAGAAGCACTAAGAAGACTAATTAAGCACATAAAAGACTAAGAAGCTAGAGTTTTAGAACATTGCAGGCATAAAAAGGTCATAATCATAGAATTACAGAATTTTACAACTGTAGAATATTAAAAATTCAGCTTTACAGGCAGGAATTTTAGAATGTTACAGTCGTGGAACTGTGGCCTGTTACAGTAAACACGCACGTACACACAGATCATTCGCTTGTAGTCTTGGGAGTTCTAGAAGGCTATAGGAGTAGAGTGTCACAGTAGACAAGTGCAGAATACTTCAATCTGCAGGTGCTCTAATGTCACACTCAAGCACCAGGGAATGTGAGAGCTGGGAGAACATCTTACGTGTATTGTGTCAGATCCTGTGCAAAGCGCATGACACCCACTAGCTCATGACCCCTGACGGCAGCCACGAAGCGGCAGCTCCGGGACCGCAGGGCGGGGCCAGGAGACAGGAGCTGGAGTCTTGGCTGGGAAGGTGGGAGCAGTTGCCTGGGCCTGTGCTCGGCCCCTCACAACCCCCAACACATACCCAGAGCAGGGAAGCATGGGACGGTGTTTCTCCTTTTGTTAACTTGAGTCTTAGGGGCCTGCTCAGTCAGCCTCCAGTGTGTGGGCAGGAAGCCCGAGGCCTCGTGGGGTCGGCTCTGCAGCCCCACCCAGATTCCTAGCCAGGGTGTGAGGGGCCGTGGGTGCGTGATTCCCAAAGGCCGTCCCCGCCTGCCCTGTCCCTCACCTTCCTGTCTGGTGCACAGATGACCACGTTGATCTTCATCCAACACCCTTCCCCCATCATTCAAGCAGTCATTCATTCATTCACTGCTTTCAGATAACCTTCTAAGGGCCAAACCCTGTTCTGGGCACTGGGGAGATGAATATGAATCAAAATAGTCCCTTGCCCTAAGAAACAGCATGGTGGGAGCTGTTTGGGAAAACAGAGAAAGTGCTATGGGGTCAGAGGTGGGAGAAACGGCCAGAGCATCCTGGAGGCCTTCCTGGAGGAGGGGCTGGATCTTAGAAGTAGGCAGAATCTAGATATATAGGGATGGTGATGAGGGCGGGGAAAACAGAAGGAGCAAAGGCCCAGAGACAGCTGTGTGTGGGATGTGTTCAAGAATCATCAGGGAGCTTTTGCTCAGGCAGTGTGAAAGGTGCCAAGTGATGGAAATGGGGCAGGAGAAGTAGGTTGAACGCTGGGTGGAGGCTTGGAGTGCCAGGCTAAGGAGGTCGGGGTTTGTAAGTGGTAAATGGCTATGCAGATTCATGACAGTACTCGAGTCTGACTGGCGGGAAGGAGAACTAGAGCTTACGGTTTGCTTTTCCTTTCTTTAGAAATGAGAAACTACAAATTCCTTCCCAGGACTGGTGGGCCAATCCTGGGCTGGGCTCCAAAAACATAGAGAAAGGGCTTTCGCGGGAATTCCACGGCTGTGCTAAGGGGTGCTGGCTATGTAGCTTTTGTCCACAGAGGCCGGCAGCAGACAGCGTGCTTTGAGGGCCAGGGGGAGTGCTCAGGCTTTGAACAGGTCCCGCTCGGGGACCGCACGATTTCTTCCAGTTCTTGGCAGTCTCTGTGGTTGTTTTCCCAGAGCAGGAGGCCATGCACACCAGGAAAAGGGCCAGACAGCTCTGTGCTCAAATCCCAGGCTGGCCTCACATTGCTGAGTAAGTTGAGCAAGCTACATTACCTTCCCAAGCCTCAGTTTCCCTGACCGTAACACAGGGCTGATGACCGGAACTCCCCCCAACAGGGCTGCCAGGAGGGAATGGATGCCTGGCCCCAATGGGTTTGCAATTCATGTGTGTTCCCTTTACGCCAGCAGTCCTAGCATCGACAATAAACGTTTAGTCCAACCACCCCATTTTACAGGTTGGCAAACAGAGACCGGAAAACTGTAGCAGAGATCTCAAAGGCAGAATGGCTCACCATTTGGTTCCCCAGCGCTGGAGAGCTAGGCGAGTGAAGAGAGGTAGTGTGAAGCCCCAAATCTGAACCTGGGATGACAAGACAAGCACTAAACCCCAGAGTTCCCCAGATGAGCTCAGCAGGCACTGACCAGGCCTTTACAGGTCCAGACTGGCAGCCTCTCCACTCTGTCCCGTGGTTTTTTATAAAGCACCTCGCAGAGTGTCTTGCATATGGTTAGGGCTTCAGGCCTGGGAGGGATCATGGTCAGGTAGGTGAGCAATAGTTACAAACACAAAACTGAGATGGGAATGACTGTCCCCTGCTGACCCCGCCCCTCCTAAATGGCAGCCTTTTGCACAAAAACTCAGCTGTAGGCACTTTGCGTGCTCTTTAGAATAATAACATTTATCTATTCAACAAAGAGTCATTGAGTTTCTTCTATGCGCCAGGCAACCTGCTAGGCCTGTACGTGAATAATCTCGTTTAAACCCAGCAACCCTTATGAACAAGTCCACTATTATTTCCACTTTACAGGTGAAGAAACTGAGGTTCAGGGAGGGTTTTGCCTGAGGTCACACGGAGTAAGACCGGAATCCGGGGCTTTCCGAATCCAGAGCCTTCCCCCTACTCCATACTGTGCCAGCATAGATAGCAGAATTGCTGACTGAGATGCTTCAAGGGAGTGTCCAAAATGAACACTGAAATCAAATCCCCATGGTAGCTTTTGGTGGGAGAGGCTGATCTGGGCTTCCTCAGGAAGGTGTGAAATGTTGACACCATCCCCTGGGCTCTTCAAGGGCTCAGGGGGAGCTGTGTTAGTCTGGGCTGGAGACGGAGGGCTGACCATGATGGGTTCCGGGGTGGGGGGGCTATTCACCCCCCCCCCCCAGCCAGAGGCAGCCAGGATTCCATTAACCTGATTCTCTGCCCCACATAAACTTGCAGAGGGAGCCCCGGGAGGGAGGGGATCTGGGGAGGGGAAGAATTGGGCTTCCCCAGGCCCTGAATAAAGCAGCCAATGGCATCCATTTCTTCTCTTGCAGTCCGGGAGGAACTTCAAGGCCCCTGGCTCTTTGAGCAGAGAGTGGGAAGAGGGTTGGAGAGCCAGAAATTAGGGATAAGAGAATCCAGGCTAGGTAGGGTGCAGCAGCAGGGGAGGGCCATTAGAGCACAGAGCCCTGAGTCACCGTGCCCACCCGTCTCCTGTGTGGCCTTGGATAAGTCACATCACTCTCTGACCTTTAGATACTTCCTTAGTAGGAAGGACAAACCAGTGTCACCTCTTCATGCTGGGCAGAAGCAATACTGTGCCAGACACATAGTAGGTACTCAAGAAATGGTGGCTGTTACCATTGCCATGATTTTAACATCGTGACCCCAGTATAGCCCTTCTCAGCTTGTCTGGCACATTCACATCCATTTTCTCATTGGCGTCACAATATTTCTTCAAGGTGTGCAAGGATTCTTATTTTTTTTTTAATTTATTTGAGAGAGAGAGAGAGAGAGAGCGGGCGTGTGCGAGCACAGGGATGGGGCAGAGGGAGAGGGAGACAAACAGACTCCCTGCTGAGTGGGAAGCCCAACTGAGGCTTGATCCCAGGACCCTGAGATCGTGACCTGAGCCGAAATCAAGAGTCTGACACTCAACTGACTGAGCCACCCAGGTGCCCCAGAATCACATAGGTTCTAACCCTTGGGCTAGGATGCAACCCAGTGATGGTCATAGAGTGGGCCACCCCCACCAGTCCTCTCTTCTTCAGTCTGTTCCTCTCAGGAGTGAGGTCAGGTGCCTCTTCCTCCAGGAAGCCTTCCTTGACCACACAGCCTTAAGTACTCCTCTTCTCTTCCAGCCTTCCAGCCTTCTTCTGTTAAAGCATTTATCAGACATTGTCACAATTGTTAGGTACCCCCACCTAAGACTCTGAGGGCCCAGCCCATGCTTTTTATAGAAGAGGAGGGGCCACAATAAATATTTTGTTAATGACTGCAGCTGCTCCCACACAGAGGCGCACGCAGGTCTACACAGAGTCACATGT
Organism: Ursus maritimus; assembly: GCF_017311325.1. Lineage (NCBI taxonomy): Eukaryota > Metazoa > Chordata > Mammalia > Carnivora > Ursidae > Ursus > Ursus maritimus. Next base: position 16,742,076 of record NW_024425786.1, read on the forward strand.
AAGTAGTCAGTCCTGTGTATACAGTTATGCACATGTGGGCTGGTGAGTACACACATGCACAGATAAAGGGTGAACTTTCTGGAATGTGGCAGATTGAGCTGACGTGGATGCCCCCGCCTCCCCACATGCATACAAACACACAGCTTCTGGAGATGATCCTGACAATAGCTTGGAAGAAAGGAAAATCCTTGGGTGGCTTTTTTTTTTCTTTTTTTTTTTAATTTAGGGGATTTTTTTAAGTAATAGGTAGAACAAAAATATAACCACGAAATGAAGGATAGGAGGAATAAGACTGGAATTAAAATGTGCTAGGGTTGTTTGGGAAGTAGATGGGGACATCAGGTAACTTTGGACTTGGTTGAGATAAATATGCATGTTAAAAATGTAAGGATGGCCATAAAAGACGACAATATATAACTTCTGAGCCAGCAGAGGAAATTAAAAGACATAAAGAAAATTCAGCCAATGCCACAGAAGGCAAGAAAGGAGAAAAAAGTTTTAAACTGATGATAAATAAAATACATAAGATAGTACAAATAAGGTCAAATACAGTTGACCCTTGAAAAACACCAGGGTTAAGAGCACCAACCCCATCCCCCGACACACACCATCGAAAATCTGCACATCGCTTTTGACTCTCCCAAAACTTAATTACTAAGAATAGCCTGCTGTTGACCAGAGTCCTCACCAAGGACGTAAATTGTCAATTAGCACCTATTTTGTATGTTATCTGTATTCTATGCTGTATTCTTACAGTAAAGTAAACCAGAGGAAAGAAAATACTATTAAGAAAATCATAAGGAAGAGAAAATATATTTACAGTCCTGTACTGTATTTATCTAAAATAAAGTCCATGTATAAGTGGCCCCGCGTAGTTCAAGCCTGTGTTGTTCAGGGGTCAACTGTCTATTAGTGACCACAATAAATAAAAATGGATTAAACTCAATAGTTTAAAACAGAGATTCTTAGTTTAAGTGGAGAAAAATTCCCTCTCTGTTTACAAGAGCCACACCCAAAGGATAATGACGTGCAAAGGGTATAAGTAAAGGGATATAAAATGCTGTATCAGAAAATATTCTCTGTAATAAACCTGGTAGCGAGATAAATGTCAGGGAATAAAAAGGCTTTAAGACAAGAAGCATTATCGGGGACAGAGAGGGTCATTCCTAATGACAAAATGAATAATTCACCAGGAAGGTATAATAATCCTGAAGTTGCGTGTGCTCCCAGCATAGTTTCAGAACAGTTTTTATTTTTTTAAAGCATTTTTTTAAAGATTTTATTTATTTATTTGAGAGAGAGAGAGGGAGCATGAGCAGGGGGACCGGCAGAGGAAGAGGGAGAAGCTGGCTCCCTGCTGAGCAGGGACCCCCCCGCCAACACCGGGCTCGATCCTAGGACCCCAAGATCATGACCTGAGCCGAAGGGGGACGTTAAGCTGACTGAGCCACCCCGGTGCTCCTCAAAGCAGTTTTTAAAAAACACTCAAAATGATATACTTGCAAGAAGAAATGGTCAAATTCACATTCTTAGTAAGACATTGTAGCATAGCTTTCTCAGAAAGTGACTAAGTAGACACACATTATTAGACTCGAACGACCTGCATATAAGAGCCTTGAACCCAGCCTATAAACACTGCACCTTTATTCCTGACACACTCACACAGACACACCAGCCTTCTGCCAGGTGCAGAAGCACGCGGGGCAGAGAGTGACAAGTGAGGGGCACAATTACAGTTCACACGAACAAACATACCCAAAAGGGGGAGGGAAGAAGTCTGCTGTGTGGCCACCCATGCAGCTAACTACTTACCTGGTCCATGACCTTGGACGGTGAAATACCCTAGCTGAGTCTTCGTTTCTTCCTGTGAAAAATGCAGATTCGCCGTCAGCAAACCGCAATGATCCACAGAGTTAATATACAACCGAACACTACCATTGCAGCATAAAAGCATCCATAGACAATGCGTAACCAAATGGGCACGGCTGGGTTCCAGTAAATTTTGTTTCCAAAACCAGGTGGCAGGCCGAATTTGGCCAGCGGGCCATAGTTGGTTCACCCCCGATGTCGATAATACCTTTGGCCTTGCCAGGATTGGGGAGGACGTAAAGAATAGCAATAGAAGCAAAGCAACTTGTGTGGAATGACCTCAAGGGACAGCCCGTCTCGTGAGTAAGGATGTCACGTGAGGCTGTGCACACACACACACATATACACGTATGTACAAAGGCACATGCACGCATGTAGATCTGTCTGCGTATGGATGTATGGAGAAAGCCTAAGCTGTGCATACGAGCACGTTTTGTGCACACAGATAGCTGTGTGCGTGTCTGAGCCTGTGTTTTGCATGGAGGCGAATCTTCTAGAAAATGAGAGCAGAGACCTCACTGGGCAGTGAGGATAAAACGGCAGGGTGCTCGAGGCAACACCTGGCATGGTGGGAGCTCCGAAGCTCGCAGTTACCGTGTGTGGGAACGGGTTCTGGAGATGCGGCGAAGGGTGCGAGACACCGCGCCCGCTCACGCACATTCACACACGCACCCATAACACAGTTTTGGTGCGCTTGCTTCCAGAGGGAAGCTGCGCTCAGGAGGGGGTCGTCTTCGCAGCCAGCAGGTGCCCAGCACAGCCCCGACGGGCACGCAATTGAGCTTTCTCCTGAGATGTCGGGCAAATGAGGAGAAAGGCGTTTTAATCCCTTGTCACGTCTCCAGGGGCTGGAGGACATGTGCTGAGTTGGAATTTTTCAACTTGAGCCTTTTTTTTCCCTTGACACATCCATCCCAGAAACATCTGTGAGATAAAACAGAGAAGGTCTTCTGAATTCAGCTCATACTCGGCCTGTGCTCCCACCCCGAGCAAGCGAGACATGAATCACCGCCCGGGGGCCCGGCAGCCCCGCAGAGCAGCCTCTCCAGCGGGGCCCCGGCTTTTCCTGAGTAGCTGCTTTTGATTTCCCCCAAGCCTTCTGATCGTCTACACTCACAGAGCGTGTGTTGTCCGAGGGGAGGCATGCTGAGCGCTCGGCTCACGCTGCAGTGCGGGGGTCAGCCCCTCGTTCCCGGGCCCGGCCGCGTCCTGCTCGGCACCAGGCACTCGAGGCGCAAAGATGAACCAGACAAGGAGCCAGGGCCGCCTTGCTTGTCCCCGTTCTCCCAGCGTTTGAGAACACCGTGGGGGGAGACCGCCGTTGTGGTGTTGGGAGGGGAGCCCCCGTCTTGCGCCGAGCCGCCCTCCGCATCGGCCGTTCTAACCCTGCAGGCAGGAGGAAGTGCGTCACGGCGGCGGCTGGGTCAGGGATCAACCAGCTAAGGTCTCAGAGCCAGCCATTCACTGAACTTGACCTTTTGGGGCCCTCCTGGGCTCTGTGGTCTTGGATCCCACCAGATGGTTCAAAACCTGAGCCCTCGCTGCCTGGGCTCACACTTTGTCTCACCATTTCTGTATGTTTCAAGAAAAGGGGGATTTTAGAACTCGGTGCCACCTTGGAGCTTACACACCCAGGGCCAGGGAGGGGGTGTGATCAGCCCTGTCTCTCCTTTCTCCCGTCCAGTGAACAACCCCATAATGGGTACCTGTTGTGCTGTCGGCCCTGTGCTGGGCACTAGGGACACTGAGAAGGATAAGACGGAGCTCTGCCTTTAAAAGCCACCAATCCCAGGAGGTGGACAGTCCAGGGCAGTGATAAGAAAGGCAGAAAGCTTTTCGTGTTCTCAGAGATGCAGACGAAGTCCTAAAGGGGTGCAGGAGGTAGGAAGAGACACATGGAGACGTCTGCTTTTGCTGGTCCAGCCGGCTGCTATGTGGGGTGGGGACAAGGGGATGTTTATGGGCTCGTAAGTTTATAGGAGCTGCTCTACTGGAGTGTCTGGGTCTCTAAAAAGAGGGTGGGGATGGGAGGAAAGAGAGTGTCTCTGGTCCTGAAGGATTTCTTCCTAGGCCCTTCTTACAGATGGGAAAGTTGAGTCACAGGAGACCAAGTAACATACCCAGACTGGTAGAGTATTTAGAGTAAGATGAAACCAGGCTTGTACAGAACAGGAGAGAGGGCAGAGGGTGGATACCAGACCAGGTCCATCCAGCCATTTCCCCATCTGTTCCCGGGTCATCCCTGTCTTCCTGAGGACAGTTCCAGACCAGTCCTTCTGTGTGGCTGCTCCCAGTCAGCTGTTCACCTTAGCCTTCCCCGCCTCCTTCCCAGAATCCTTAGCAACAGACAGGCAGTCTGAGAGGGGGCAGGAATGCCCCCCGCCCCTGGATGGGCTGGCTCCTGTTTACCCAGCTGGTGTGAGCCCAGGCCGGGGTCTCAGGGAAGGACCTGGGAGGCCTGTTGTCCAGCCGGCACCCCACTGCTCAGGTCTTATGACCCCTTCTCTCCCCTCCAAGGCCTCTGCCTCAAAGATGTGGCCCAAGGTGGGGCTTGGCCTCACGGGAAGGAGAGCTTAGCTCCTGTTACACTTCCTTTATGTCTCTGTTTTACTTTTACCAAAAATGAAGGGGTGGCTGTGAGGAGAGAGGAAGTACAGTGGAACAGAGGAGCTGGCTGGTAAGGGGCAGGTGGCTAGAGCATGGAGTTTAGAACGGAAGACCTGGGTTCGAGACCCGGCGCTGTGTGACCCTAGCAAATCACATGCCCTCTCTGAGCATTAGGGTCCCAATCTGTCGACTGAGGGTGAGGGTCAGTGCTCTCTCTCGCCAGAGTCCTTGTGAAGCTTGAGTGCAATAATGATGCTGGAAATGCTTTGTGGAGTCAAAATGCAACACAGATCGTGGCGGGGACCAATAGTTGATTGGTGTCCAGGGAAATACCTGTTCAGATAGGTACGTGCAACCAACCAGGGGCAGGAGCCACGGGCCTGAGAATCAGAAGACCCCGGGACTAGAGGAGGCTGTAGCTTGGCTCTGGGCATGAGCCTTCACTTCGCTTGTGTGAGCCCCACCTTCCTCATATTAGTTTGGGTGGAAAGGCTCTTCTCCCTCCAGTCTCCCAATGACCGGGGAGGACTATTCATCCCACCAGCATTCACTGAGCGCCTGCTGTGTACTAGGGCCTGGCCTAGGCTGCCATGTGCCTCTCTCCCTGAAGAAAGATGATACTAGAATTGATGCAGGGCTCAGATCCTAGAGTGTTGGATACAATGGAGTCCAGTCTCCTCATTTTGCCGATGGGAAAAAACAAAGCCTTAAAGACGAAGGTGGCTTTCCCAGGGGATCGGAAATGAGAAGCACCCATTACCATTGCTTCCTGACTCCATCCAGACGTTGAGAATCAGTCATTAGACTCTTCTCACTAAACCCAGTGCTCCTTCAGGATCTTTCCGCACACAAGACTAGGCAGCTAGGGCTAAAGTGGGAGCACAAGACAAAACCATTTGCATACCAACCCTGAGCCCTCATCTTGCCCTCCCCTGAGGTTGACTGGTCCCATGTTGCCTGAGCCCTCATCTTGCCCTCCCCTGAGGTTGACTGGTCCCATGTTGGGACTCAGACCTGGATTTTCTCACCCTCTGCCGTCCCACTTATTCCTGAAACTAGCTGATATCAAGTGCCCACCGCATACCCGGATTTGTGCTAGACTCAAAGACGAGTAAGGCCTGCTTACAGGTTCATGGTCTGGTGCAGAAGAAAGTCGAAGGGAAAATAATTATGGGGGACTAGTTAGAGATACACACACATTTCTGTGGGAACGCAGGGAAGAGAGCAACCTGATGGTCCAGGGACAGGGTTGGGGGACTGGTTGGGGCTTGAGGAAGACTTCCCAAAGTGGGGACATTGCAGTCAGCACTCAGCCAGCAAACACATGACAAACATGAGGCCCAGGTTAGAGTCCAGATACATGGGCCTTCCTTGGGCATCAGTGACCTCTGTGACCTAGGAGGTGACAAGAAGGCTGGGGAGCCACCCAGCCAGGGGAACAAGAGCTCGCAATGTTGACGAATGTGTCAATGTTGATGGGGCAAAGACGGGACTTAGGAAGAGTGGCTTAGGAGGTAGAAGGGGGAGTTTCTTGGTTGCTTTCCGAGTTGGGCCACAACCCAACAACGTATACCCAGCTTTGTGCTTTGTCTGGCCCCTGGTCAACTCGCCCGGCCCTCCTGCGCTTGTGGTCCTCATCGTACTGCTCATTATCTAACAAAGGTAGGTCTTCCCTGGCGAGACCGGAAGCCCTGATGGGGCAAAGACTGTCTCAGTTCTTACTAGCTGGGACTTGAACCCAGCACTGGCATGGTGCTTCCCTGGCTCATAATGGGTACTCAATAAATCTTGGATGGATGGATGGGTGGATGGATGGATGGATGGATGGATGGATGGATGGATGGATGGATGGACGGTCATTCATGGAGCCTCTCTAAGCCTATTTTCTCCTTTGCAAAATGGGGGAAATAGTGCCAACCTCACAGAGATATTGTTAGGACTCAATAAGTTAATGCTGCTAAAGTCCTTAGAATATTGCTTGGTATTCAAAAACAATATTTATTGAAGGGATAATGATGACTGTTTAAACTCAAGTGCAAAGATACTCTCAGCAGATAGACCCTGACAGATGAATTTTGCATGCTCTCTGCCAGGATCCTTAAAAAAAAAAAAAAGGCACCTAAAGTTGTTATCTGTAACCATTGTTAGAAATAAAATTCAGTGATTCCCAACAGGACAGTAAGACCTTGGTCGGGAAACCCTACAAGCCCTGAGAACATGGAAGGGCAGAGCTAAACACTTTGTGCAGACACATTGTTCTAAGCACTTTACCCATTTTAACTCATTTAACGCCCACAATGACCGTATGTGGTAGGCATCGTTACCATCTCCATTTCTCATAGGGGTGAACTGAGACACAGAGAGGGGAAGCAAGTTGCCCAAGGTCACACAGCCAGGACATGTTCTGACTCTTAAGGCCACTTTCTTAACCACCAGGGAAGCTCCCAGTCCGGTGGAAGAAAGACAGCTGTAGGGGCACCTGGGTGGCTCAGTCGGTTAAGCTTCCGCCTTCGGCTCAGGTCATGATGCCGGGGTCCTGGGATCGAGTCCCACATCGGGCTCCCTGCTCGGTGGGGAGTCTGCTTCTCCCTCTCCCCCTTCCCTCCACTCATTCTGTCTCTCTCACTGTCTCTCAAATAAATAAAATCTGAAAGAAATGGAGGGAAGGAAGGAGGGAGGGACAGAGGGGGGGGAGGAAGGAGGAAGAAAGAAACAGAGCTGTAGTACTGGGCGCCAGCACCCAGGGCAGGGTTGTGACCGACATCTTTCTGTTCCACGAGGTACCTGCCACATAGCAGGTTCTCGATCACGGTGGAGTGAACGAATGAACGGCTGAGTGAGAGAATCCGCACGCC
>NW_024425786.1:16749416-16792601 GCF_017311325.1 Ursus maritimus
CCCCCCCCCCCCCCCCCCCGTTAGCGCACTGCAGCAGGCTCTCAGAATGCGGGTAATTGTAGACCGAGGGCAGTGGGTTAGTGCCTAAATCATCCAGGGCGGCTGTGTCATACCGAAGCGAATGTCATGATCACTTTTAAAGCTCACTTAGGACCCGTGCCCGCTGCCCATTCCTGTCTGTCACCACCCGTAAGTGGCCTTGTCAGTTACTCCTCCGATCCTAACCAGGGCCTCCTTCTGTCCTGTCCGTCTTTGCAGAGCAGGAGGGAACCTGGCTGGCAGAGGGCCCCGTGCCAAGGGGACCAGACTCGATTCAAAGCCGGAGGTGGAGGTCTTGGCCCACTTCTGCCACCGCCATCCGTGTGACCTTGGGCAGTCACTTCTCTCTGAGTCTCGCTTTCCGCCTCAGCACCAGGGACATAATAATAACGTCCTGCTCACGGGTCCCTGTGAGGCATGGAAGCAGGAGGTGGGGTTGTTCTGGAAAGCTGGGATGTACAGGCTGGCCCAGGAGCCGGTGGGTCGGTCTTGAAGGTGGGCGCGGTAGGGAACCATAGGAGATGTGAATGGCAGCCCTGGGCTCTGTCGGCCCCAAGGTCACCCCTCCCGTACCTCTCACAGTGCCTGAAATGTCCACCGTTTGATTAACTCCTGGGATGGAGGCCTGCTGTCTCCAGGAGGGATCCTGTTTGAATGCTCACGGGCACAGCCAGTATAACATTTTGATTCCCTGGCAAAGAGGCGACCTTGGCCTGTCTCAGCGTGAGCTGAGTTGAGAGGGAATGAGACACGGCTGGGGGCAGAGGGCAGACACCAGGAGGTGGGCGAGATCTGAGACCTCGAGCAGGGGTCCTGTGGGACGTCGGCGCAGCCTGGGGAGCCGCATGCCTGGGGTTGGGGGAGAGGCAACAGGAGGACCCTTAAAATGGGGCCAGGAACTGCCAGGAGCAGCCTTCTTCCCTTTCAACTTTCTGCCAAGGAGCAGCGTGGCCACAGGCTCCACGCGGCCTGGAGAGGAGAGGCTCTGCCAGCCCCCTGGGCACCTGTCCCAGAAGCCTAATTACTGGCTCTCAATGGGCAGTCAGCTCGCTGACGGAGAGTCCTCGGGGAGGAGGCACTGCTCAACCAGTGAAGGGCTCCGAAGGAAACGCGTCATGTTCCTTCCCAGAAGCGGAGCGCGGCATCTCGCCTCGCCCCCCTCTTGTGCACACGGGGTGTTACCGTGGGCAGAAGAGGTGGTCATGGGTCCTCGTGAAACCCGGCCCCCTCTCCACCCTCACTGTCATCACCCTGTCCATCCACTGTCACCTCTGCCTGGACCATGGCTCAGCCTCCCCGCTCTCTCCACACAGCACACAGGGACCTGTTCCAATCCCTTTCCTGCCCAGAACTCTCCAGTGGCTTCCCGTGGACTTAGAGTCAAGCTCCATCTCCTGGGGCTCGGCTTCCTCCTCCCACTCTGCCCCTTGCTCACCCCTTCCAGCCACACAGGCATCCTGGAGGCTCTTCACACAAAGGCCTTGCTTGTCCCTCCTGAGGAAGGGCCTTTGCATGTGCTGTTCCATCTGCCGGCAGTCCTCTCCCCTGTGCGCTCCCCACTGCCAGATCTCTGCCCCAGGGTCTCAGCTCACATGTCACCTCCTCAGAGAAGCCCTCCCTGAGCACCCCAGCTAGGAGAGTCCCCCTCTAGCATGTCACCCTGTATATATTTGCTCTGTTTCTTGTCAAGCTAGGGAACTAGCCTGTCTTGTTTACTGCCGTGTCCCCGGCAGCCAGAGCAGGGCCTGGCACCTAGTAGGGCTTCCGGACTGTCGAATGAATGACCGCTGCAGGAGACATGGTTAGCACTAACCGCCACTTGACAAGCCCTGCCAGGCCCATGGCACCATCCAGCTGTAACTTCATTTGGTCCTCACAGTATAAAACCTGGCAAGGGCATGTCCCCATTTTACAGCTGAGTAAAGGCCCCAGGGGTTCAAGCAACTGTCCCAAGGTCATGCAGATAGTAAGAAGCAGAGACCCAGATCTGTCCGAGTCTAAGTCTCCACTCCTACAGCTGTGTTATTAGAACAGGGGCTACTACCCTTGCTTTACAGACAACAGAGACTTGGAGAGACGTGCCCATGTGCCTAAGGGCGTCAGCCAGGAAGAGATGGGCTTGGGATTTGAACTCAGATGCTGCCTTCTCTACGGGGACAGGAAAGGCAGGACCCAGGCAGGTAGCTGTCTGTAACATAAGGGGCCTGGGCAGCGGCTATCTGGTTTGACAACAGGGTCCAGGGCACAGAGCACATCCTCAGGGAGAGGAGGACGGTAAAACAATATTGAATATTTATTGAGCACTTACTGCATGCGTGGCAGTGTTCTAAATGCTTCATGTGTGCTAACCATCTTCTCGACAACCTTAGGAAGGAGATAGCTTTATTGTCCCCATTTTGCGGATGAGAAAACTAAGGCACAGAGAGGTTATGTGACTCACCCGAGGCCCCCCAGCCTGGAAGTGTTGAAGCAGAGTTAAAGCAGTTGCTAACCACTGTACCGTACTGCCTCTCTGAGGAGACAAAGCTGGGCAGGACTCCAGATCTGTCAGGTTGAGAAAAGGACTCCAAGCCCAGCCAAGTAAACAAAGCCTGTAGCCTAGAGCCATGGATTCCTCGGCTGTAAAACAGGGCCAGAAGTTCATCAGGATGTTGTAAGGAGAGGAGAGGAGAGGATCTGACAGAACTGAGCAAAGCCCCCACCCAGTCTGGAGCCCAACCCCTCAGGTAGTGAGCAAACAATGGGTAAGGAGAAGCACATGATGTCTGCCTCAGCTTAAACCTCTGCACCCTCGCTCACCGAATCGGTGATGTTGGGCAAGTGACTTACCACTCTGTGCCTGTATCCCCTGTAAATGAGGATAATTATAGTATAATTTGAGATCGTATGAATTAATCCACATACGGCCCATAAAACAGTGCCTGGCCCGAGTAAGCTCTAACTGTGAGCTGTTATTTATCGGAAGATTACAAATGTTAAAATATTAGTTCTGGCCTCTCTTGTATCCAAGGAGACTCTCTCCAACAGGCTTACCATGAGGTCAGAGAAAGTAAGCTGGGAAGCTATGCTCTCGAGCCCTCGCTTGGTGACAGCGTGGGCTATCTCTGCAGGCTGCTCTTCACCAGAAGTTGCCTCCCCACTCTACATCTCCAGTTTTTTCAAGGATTAGAGTCCTTCCCTATGGGTGCTAGAGCTAGGTGTTTGTCAACTTTATGGGCTTTCAGAGACAACCAGGCCTCCCCATTTTTATAAAGACTGAGATAAGAGTTTATGAGATTAGAGGTTTGTCATCAAACTCTGCTTTGATGTCTCTCTTGTGTTCTCTCTCTCCCTCCCCCCCCCTCCCAGTTTCCTCCTCTTTTAAAAATCCTAAGTGCAAGCTGGGAAGAGTAGCCCCAGGCCCTATAAACACACTGTTCAAATAAAGGAGACATTTAGGGGAAAGTGGAAGCATCAGTTAAAGGTGATCACTCTAAAATGACCATGTCTGGGCAATTTGTCATGAAGTGTTCTAGCTGTTGCCAGAGATCATTTTTTTCTGTAAATCTTGCTGTTGGCTCATAATTTTCAACTTTTGACCCTTTAAAACTGAGGTGTGGGATTTTTACAAGCTTTGGGGATGGGGTGTTTTTAAAACAACCTTTTAAGAAGCCATCTATCCCCGGGAAAGGTTGGGATTCGGCTCGAAGGAGCTCTGCAGAAGAGGCTAGGATTCGCGGGTCCCTGCTCCGACACGGGAGACTTTATGATCCAAGAATATTCCAGTCCAAGGACTGGGCCAGCTTCTTCCCGATTCTCTGCAGGCTCACAAACCATCACGCCATACCCAGAGCTACTTGACCTGTAGGTGGTCATAGAGACGTGGGCACACCGTCCAGTGCTGGGCGGGAGGCTTGTTGCTGCCCGCCCCTGCCTGCCTGTCCAGCCTCATACCCTGCACCCCTGCACGCCCAGACTCAGGGTTCCCGCTGCGGGTCCTCAGTCTTGCTGAGCAGTGCCTCAGAGCCACACTTTTGCACAGACCATTTCTCCTGCCGGGCAGGTCCCTCCTTTCATTCTTTTGTGTTGTCCTTCTTTTTTGTGTTATCACCTCCAGGAAACAACCAAGGGAAGGTCCCCTCCTCTGGCCTCCCAAGCCCAGCACCTCCTCCCCCCGTGTATCCCTTGGCACTAATCACACCGTGTGGAAACTGCCTGTTTCCTTGGGCATCTTCCCCACCAGGCCGGGAGCCCGTTGAGCTTGGGGGCCCTAGAGCCAGTCCAGGCACGAGCCTGGAAGACGTGAGGCCATGAGATTGAGTAGTTAAGACCCGGCCTTTGGCCTCAGATGTAGTGCCCCACTGCTCTCCTCGCAGCCCTGACGCTGCCTGCGGGGGCGTTACGTGTCCTTACTGAACCTTACTTCTATAAACGTGACTATCAGTGGTCCCTACCTTACAGAAGTACTCTAAGAATTGTCGACCGGGGCGCCTGGCTGGCTCAGTCGGTGGAGCGTGCAACTCTTGATCTTGGGGTCGTGAGTTCGAGCCCCACATTGAGCATAGAGATTACTTTAAAAAATTACTTTAAAAATTTTTTAAAAAGAATCATTGGAGGATACTAACACACTCTGTGGTATTAACTCTGCATCTTCCCCAGATAAGTCTTATTAGTAGACCCATTTTCCAGATGGGGAAACTGAGGCACAAAGAGAAGTTGAGTAACTTGCCTGAGGTCCGTAGGGAGAGCCAGGGTTCAAGACCAGATGGGGCCTGAGTCCAGAGCCTGTGCCCCTGAACACTATAAGCCATGGCGCCCAAGTGACTTACAGGGAGCCCTCCACCTGGCACATAGTAGGTCCTCGGTATAGATGGTGGCTGCCGTTGTCAATAATTGTTCATGGTTCTATTCATTTGATAGTCCATTTTTAGATGGAAGGGGTGGGACTGGTCACAACACAGGAAGAAGGACTTAAGAGCTGGAAGAGGGGAGAAAAGGGGAAACCAAGGAGAGGAAACAGGGAAAAAGAGTCAAGACTGGACAGTAGGTGGGCAGAGGCCAAAGCAGCAGGGCTCAGGCATGAGTTGGTGAGGGCCTGGGAGGCTGCTGGGGGGAAAGCGCAGAGGCCTCTGGGGTGGCCATCTGGGCACTGGCATAAGACCACCACTGTCTTCCCTGCTCTTAGAGAATGAAACCCCAAACTCCATCACTGAACACACAAAACCCATTGTGGTAAAACCCCAGATCAGCTTTCTTGCCTTGTATCCCACCTTTCCCCCCACACATCCTGAGCTCAGCCACCCTACCCTGCCCTTCACCCCTGTATACGTTTGCACACACCATTCATCTGCCTGAAATGTCCTTCATTTCTTCCGGCCCTGATGGACTCCTACACATCCTTTGATACCCAGTTCAAATGGCCCCTCCTCTGGAAAACCTTCTTTGATACCCCTAGCTGATCATACTCATTCTTCCCCTTCTTGAAGTGAACTTCAAGGCTAGTGTCTTATTCCACTCTGTGCCGAGTGCCCCACACAGAGCTGGATGCAAAGTCATTACTTAGGAAGAACTTGTTGGGCTTTTAATCGAGTAAATCCATCCTCAAATCAAGGGTGGGCCCTAGTAAAACCACACACACGATCACAGATCTCCAGTGTCCGGGAGAGCTAGAACACGGAGACAGAGGCTGAGCAGAATTCAGGAGAGAACTCATCCTTCCCAGGGACCCAGACAAGAGAATGTTCCAGGGCAAGTGGGACTCTGGAACTCTGCTGTGGGCCTAGAAAATGCTGCCTGCAAGAGTTCATACCAGGGACCCCACTCTAAGCACCTCCAGCACAACCCAGAGATGGCTGCAAATGGAAAGCAAGCTGGAAGCCTGTCCACTGTCACTCACTGGACCTCCATTAAATGCGGAACTCAAGACTGACCCTGCCTGAGCAACAGGGAGGACGCTGGGCTGTCACTCTACTTCTACTCTTACAGTCTAAGACCACATTGGCTTTTTCAGCAGCTTTTGGCTTGTGGTCAACTCAAACCCCCAGATCTTTTTCACTGGGATGGCTGCCAAGCCACATCTTGTGCGTTTGATTTATGGCTTGGGTTAGCTAAGGCCCACTCCTGCTCCCCAGAAGCCAACAGGAGGAGGTGATGGTTTCTGTACCCCTAGGAGGGAAAGCGATCGCAGGCCCCCAACCCAAGAGCCTCAGTGTGAATGTGGGTAAGCTCCCCCCTCCCTGTGTGTGTTTCTAAGCCCTTTTCCTCCAGGCAACAAATGCCAGGACCTCTTGAGTGGGATTCTCATTAGCATTAAAGTCATAGGCCACCAGGGCTCAAGCAGACCAACTTTAGGTTCCTAGGGAAAGCAGTGATTCAGGAAAGCACCCAGAAGGTCAGGAAGAGAGAGGCAGGTGTTGGTGGCCTGGGCTCCTGAGTTTGCCAAGGTCCACATGCCCTAGGAAAGGCCCTTCATTGCTTTGAGCCTCCATGTCTCATCTGCAGAACAGGAGTGACGAATCCCGACCTCACGGCATGGTTGGGACAGAGGTGCCCAGGCAGCAAGTGTCCTCCCAAGCATAGTAGTGTCTGTGTGGGTCATGGACAGCGGGGGCCAAGTGGGCATCAAGTGCCCAATAATGTCCAGCTCTTCCCCCATTACCCTGAATGAGAAACTGAGGCACTGACCTCGTACCACCTTTGCAAATATTACTCCTGCTTGGCCAAATGTGCTTCTCCCCCTGGATCGTCTTTGTAAACGCCACCATTCAGAAAGGCCACACTCCCTAAGGTGACCCCCGCACACCTGCCTCAGCCCCTGGCAGTCACCTTCGTGGCCATCACAAACTGTGGACAGCGTTTGTGTTTGTCTGGTGTTTCTCTCCCTCCGTCACTGTCCTTGACCCTCGGCTCCATGAGGGCAGGGCCCCCGTCTTCCTTGCTCACCGCTGTCCCTCCCTGGCCTCAGCGCAGCCGGGACTTGGCGGCGTGTGGAGAGTGACCGGGAAGGTCTTTGGAAACGTTCCTCCGGACCTTGGCTACAAATCCAAGCTGCGTTAAAGAGAAGCGTATTTATTTCCCTGTGCCGCAAACAAGGTCACTTCCCCTCCCCGGGTCTCTGTTTCCCCAGCTGTAAAATGAGGTGTGAAATGAGAGACGGAACTAGCTTTTCTCTAAAGTCCTTCTAGCCCCCAAGACTCGAAGTCGGCACAGAAAGGGGGAGAAGACTGTATTGAATTGTATTGCCTATTGGGTTGGAAAAAAAAAAAAAAAAAACGGCTTCTGCCAGGAAATCTCTCTCTCTGTGTCACTCTCTCCACTAGCCTGGAAAAAACTGTCCTGCACAGGCCCAGGCCTGTGGAGCCCACGCTGAAAAAGTCACAGGCCCCTCCTGCCCTGGGCCCAGGCGAAGGGGCCCCTGAAAGGTGTGTGGTAGCTGCTTCCCCGGGGGGTCCGGGGGTTTGTTGCCTTAACCGAGCACACAGAGCAGGTAAAAAATTCCAGACATGTTCTCCGCTGACAGCTAATTGTGTCCTTTATTAATGACCATGGCTTTCTTGGGGCAGGTGGGAGGAGGGAGGAGGCCAGTCTCTGCCCAGGGGGCTCCCTCAGGTGGAGCTGATGACCACATTTCTGGATCCCATAGAAAGGGAAGTGCTACGTGAGGTGACCCCGAAAATCCAATCCCTTAGCTGGAGGGGGGGAGGGGCCTTTCCCGGCTCCCCAAGCCCCGGCGGCAGCGGCTGGCGCCGACAAAACATTGCAGGGGTTTTAGAATCTGGCAGACTAGGTTCTGGGTCCTGAGTTGGCCCCTTAGAGCACAGGCACCGAAGTACAGTGGATGGCCTGAAGGGGACCGGCAAGAGCGCGATGGCCTGTGGGCAGCGTGGGAGATGCTCCCCGGCTCCATCCGGCCATAACCCCCCCCCCCCCGCCGCCGCCCCATGGCACCAGGACTGGGCCCACCAGGCCCTTCCTCAGTGACCCACTGCACCACCTGTCAATACAGCAGCCAGATGTGCCGGGGGACTAGGGCTGGCCCTGCCAGATGTGTCAGGCTTTCCAGCACATCCGGCTTCCCCTCCGGCACATCGTGATTATTATTTAACACTTGCTTTTCCAGCATCTGTGAGTCCTGAGGATTACAGGCTGGGAGGCTCCAGCGTGTCGATCCAGCTTAAGGTCTGGGGGCCTGGAGCCCACTGTTCATCAAAGGGCCTATTTTCTCAAGGACCCAGTGAGGACCTTTACAAGCCCTCTTGCCGTGATAGCCTAGAGCTGGAGGGAGGGCGTTTGTGGAGCTCTGTCTATTCCCTGCTTTGTCATCAGGATCCCATGTTAGCCTGGGGAGGAAGATGGGGTGTGCAGTATTAACCCCAATTATAGATGAGGGATGTGAGGCTCAGAGAGGGACACAGTGAAGAAGTAGCTGAGCTAGGACTTGAATCAGGCAGCAGAAACAGCACGTGCAAAGGCCCTGGGGTGAGAGGAGGCCTCATGGGCTCCAGGGTAGCCAGAGGGCCAGAGTAGCCAGAGCGGAGTAGACGAGAGGGAAAGCAGTAGGAGGTGAGTTCAGAGAGGTGAGGGGGATACAATCACATCACAGAGAATAGTATACCTCGATAAATGTAACCGGAGAGGTAAAGGGGGCTTTGTAGGCTCTTGGCATTTACTCTGAGGTGGGAGCTGTTAAAGACCGTTGAGCAGAGGAGCACTACACCGCTGATGCCTGTTCTGCAGGATCCCTCGGGCTGCGGTGCCGAGAGCAGACTGCAGCCAGAGGCAGGTGCAGAGGTAAGCAGGCAAGGGTGGGAGGCAGGAGACCAGTGATCTGACGGCCACCACTCCTCTGCGCCTCTAGCCTCCCTTCCAACCTGGGTGTCGGGATTCCTGGGCTGCAGCCCAGGCTCCGTCAACCACTAACCGGCCGTGTGACTTGAGGCAAGTCACTGTGGCTCTCTGGGTTGTTGTACTCTCTAGTCATCAAGTGAGGAGCTCGGACCAGGAGATCGTGACTTCCGGTGACCCAGACCCCACGTGCCACCCCAGCCTCGAACTTCATGCGTCAGTGACCCTGAACTACCTGTAGCTCCTGGTACACACCAGGCCATTTCACGCCTGCACGCCCGTGCGCAGGCCGCCCCGCTCCGCCTGCGACACCCTTTGCCACCAGCGCCCCCGCCCCCCGCACGTGGAGAGCCCATGTTCTTCAGCAGATCTCGAGCTCAGGTGGCAGCTTCCCCTGACCCACTCCCCTTCCTCGGTGACCCTGGGCACTCTGACAGGCCATACCAGTCTCCAGGAGACAATAGATGAAGTGGTTGTGGACTCAGAGCTGCCTTCCAATCCCAGCTGTGTCTCCGAAACCGCCTAACGTTATTGAACCTCCGTTTCCTCCTCTGTAAACCAGAGATAATTCTATTTCCTGCTCCCAGGGTCGAGGTGAGGATGCAGTAAGACGTAAAGCCTCTAAGCCAGTGCCTGGCACCTCGTCACTGGGGGGGATCTGTGAAGCCAGATTCTAGCTACAGAACATGGCGGGTGGCCCTGCCCAGTGTGGCCCCAGATTCCTGCAGTGGCCCTGGCCAGGACCCCAGGACAGCCTCCGGGCAGCCGCACGGCCCNGGGGCATTCCTGTCCACCCCTCCTGTCACCAACCGCTCCCTCCACCCACCTCCTCTGTCAGGGCCTGGTCAAAGCTGCCTCCCGGCAGCCACTCAGCACTTGAAAATGTCCTTAATTGCTTCACCAGAGTGGGGAGTCACCCTGCAGGCAGATAATTAAAAAGTTCAGAGCTTGATTAATTGGGAGGAAATTGGAGGAATGGGGCTGCCTGCAGGGCGTGCGGGAGCTCTTAGCCCCTGCGTGGGGATGGCGTGAAGGGAAGCAGGCCAGAGCCGGGACCCGGGCCTAACCTGGGATCCAGGGGCTGGACGCACTGGGCGTGAAACCTGCCTTTGCAGGTTGTGGGGTTCAGGGTCTGGCTCCCCAGAAGACTGTGAGCTCCACCCCTGCTACACAGACACACACACAGACACACACACAGACACACACACACAAATACAACTGGGGAGTAGACATCAAAAGACCCAATGGTCATGAAAGTCCTGGTTCCTCTGGCCTTGGGGCTGAGGCACCTACAGGCCTTATAGCCTGTCATTCAGTGAGGTGTCACGGAGGCTCTGTGCCAGGCAGGTGAACAGGGCAGGCTTGCTGGCTGCCTCACAATGCTCCCAGTGCAGCAGGTGGGAAGGTGGGAGGTAGAGACTGGTATTAACCAAGTGCCAAGAAGGATGAGGGTGGAATGGCTTGAGACCCCATTCCCGGGGGCACAGGGAAGAGCTCTGGGGGCTCCGACATGGTCTAGGGAGCTCCAGAGCCATAGAACCAAGTCTCCAGTCCACACACCAGCTGAGTGACCTTCAGCCTAAGATTCTGAGCCTCAATCAGCCAATCGACACACACGTCCTGAGGCCTCCTGTCCATCACGTCTCAGCCGCTGGTGCTGGGAGTTTCTAGACATTGCCAGTACCTGCTGTCCCCAGGCTTCCAGCCAAGTGCAGGAGGCAGACACTCAGAACCGTATAATCATGCAGCGGTAGAGGCAAAGCACAGGTGCTTCGGGAGCATGGGCAAGAGGCCCAAACCAGGTCAGGGTGGCATCCCAGGAGAAGGTCAAAAGGTGGTTTGGGTGGAGCTGAGATTGGAAGGATAAAAGGGAGTGAGCCAGGCTGGCGCTGGGGCAGAGGGAACTGCCTGAGCAAAGGCCCAGAGACGGGAGAAGGAACAGAGCGGGCGGGGGAGCTGGAAGCTGCCTACAGCGCCCAGGGGCCCAGCTCAGAGGTGCTGAGAGCTCAGGCTGGCAAGGTGGGCCCTAGAGGGGAGGCCAAAGCAGGCTGGGCTCACCACAGGTGCAAGGGAGCCATTGACAGGTCTTGAGCAGAGGAGGGACGCTACAGATGGCCAGTGTGGAAACTGGCTTTGGGAGGCCCTGGGATCCCCCCTCAGGCAAAGGGGAGACGTGTTAACACAGTTCCTGCTGCTGCCTTCTGACTTCTGTAGTCCTGCCAGCTGCTGGCAAGGATCCATAGAGCCTGGGACCCGGCAGGGGCAGGCAGGGGTAGCCTGGGCATGTGGGGGATGCGGGGGGGGGCCAGGATGACTGACATCCCCTGGGTGGTCCCAGTAGGAGCTACCACAGCAGGGGAATGAGCCTGAGGCACTCCCTCGACTTAACCTGGCCAGGCAGGACCCCCCTTCCTAGGGGAGGAGAGAGGGAGAAAGGGCAGGGTGGGGCACTCGTCATCAAACTAGAGCACTGAGGGCTTCAGAGAAACAGAAAGAACATGGACTGTGGAGGCACAGGCTCTGAGTGACTTTGGACAAGGTATTCCTCCCTATGGGCCTCAGTTTCCTCATCTCTAGAATGGGGACAATACCTCCTACTACACAGGGAGATGGTGAGGACTGAGTGAGGTTCTGAGCAGGGGGAGCTGCTGGCCTAGCACCTGGCAGGCACATGGCAGGTACACAGTGATCGGGAGCTCCTCCTAGCCCAGAAGCTGGCCACCTGCTTCCGGCATGGCTGTGCCCATGGCACAGTGGATCAGGCACCTTGCCCAGCTCTGACCGGGGCAACTAACTCCACTGGTTTAACCTCAGCGGCAAAAGCAGGAAGCATGCGAAATGCAAAAGCCACTATACATGAGGAAGACCCCCCCCCCCAAACCCCTCTTGCTCCCCGGCAGGAATACCACAAGCTCAGCTCAGACATACTCACAGCACAAGGCCCTGAAGAAGATACAAATCAGTTTATCTGCAGCTCAAGGAGAACAGAAGACCCAGGGTTGGATGCCTGAGCCCATGCATGGCCCGAGTTCCACAGGTGGCAGAGGCCATAGAGATGGTCCCAGCTGTACCCAGAGTGGGCAGGAAGGGGCCCGGGCTCACAGAGTAGGAGAGCAGGGAGCCACAGGGCAGCCGAGCCCAGCCTCCCCTCTCTGGGCCCAGGACTCTCCTCTGTCCACTCAAACTCCTCTCCCCAGCCCAAAGCCAGAACGAACGTCCTGGAGATCCGAAGGCAGGAAAGTGAGCCAGCTGCCCGTCGAACCGGTCACAGCTGAGCCGGGAACCCACTCCCACCGCTCACAGTGGCCAGCCGTCAGGCCTGGTTAAAGGAAGGTGTGCCAGCCCCCTGCTCAGCCATGGCCTCTCACAGGCAGGACCTGGGCCTTTGTCTCCATGTCGCGGTGTCTGACACATAATCGGGGCTTAATACACGCCTATTGGATAAATTCATAATTCAACATCTCTCCAACTGGACCCACGAGCCTGAGGGCAGGGACCACAGCGTCTTTGTCCCTGCATCCCCAGGGCTTAGCACATAGCAAGTGGCGGGCCGGGAACGAATGGAGATAGTACAGCGGACACTTGTGTCGTGCTCAGTGGGAACCAGGCAGGCCCTGCTGTACGAGCTTTCTCTGGATTAACTCACGCAATCTTCCCCCCAAACAGAAGGTCGGCGTGATCGTTCTCCCCACTACACAGACAAGGGAACGTAGAGCGAGGGACCTTGCCCTCCGCCACATTGTTAGCAAGAGGCAGGCCCAGGATTCAGCCCTGGCAGCCAGCTCCACGGTCTACGCCCAGGTCCACTTCCATCAGGCCTCCTGCTTGGGTTCCCAGGAGCTAGATGGTGAGCCCGCCTCTGCCCATGGAGAAACCCTCTGCTCCACAGGACCCCCAGGAAGGCAGTGAAGCTCCTTCCTCCCCCACCAAGGCCTGGCACACTGGCCCTGATGGAGCACTGGACTCCGCTGTGCCCTCCGTGGTTTGGGGATTAAAGCAGCATCTCTGAGAAGAGAGTGAGGAGCAGGGTAGCAGGTCTGCCAAGGAGGCTGCAAGGCTCACCCAGTGCCAATTAGCGGCCCCGCCGTGCCAGGTCCAGATGGAGCCCTGCCTCGGCCTGACTCAGGGCTCGCTCGGTCAATTATCACCTATCCCCGGAGCCTAGGGGGCAGGTGGGGAGAAAATCTGTTTCCCCATAATCCTCCCTCCCTCTCCCGGCCGGCTGCCATCCCTGCCTTGGGTTGCCTGGCCAAGGGCTCTGGGCATCTGCAGAAGGCGGGTGCTGGCGAGCTGCTTCGGTCCTAGGTTCTGTGTTTGGGGGTCAGGCTTTGCCTGTGTCTTGCTGAGTAATCTAGCAAGCCCTGTCCCCTCGTAGGCCTGACCACATGGTCTCCAGTACTGACGTTCAAGCCACCCGATAATTTCTACGTCCAGGAGTAGCCAGGCACGAGGTCTTTGGAATCAAAAAGACATGGAGTCAAGCCTTAGCTCTATCATTTAGTAGCTATGTGATCTTGGCCCAACATTTTGCCCCCTCGGGGCCTGTTTCCTCATCTGTAAAATAGGGGGGTGATAATGGTACCCCTTCAGTGGGTAGTCATGTAGATTTCATGAGCAAATCCGTGCAAATCACCTGCACTGGGCTCAGCACCTGGAAGGCATGTGATTAATGGGAATTAGGATTGCCCTTGCACGCTGGATGAGTTAACGACAGCTGACATTTACATAGGACCTGCTGCGTGTTCTTGTGCCTATCAGCCCGTCAGACCCACAGCGCCAGCCCCTGAGCCCCTCACTATCTGCTTGGGGAGACAGACCTGCCTTCATTTAGCAAACTGAGCTGACTGAGCACCTACTATGTGCCACACCTTGCACTAGGTGCTAGGGATGTGGAGATTAAAGACCCAGCGCCTCCCGCAACCAGGGTTCGCCAACCAGTGGGCAGCACAGAGATGAGTCACCTATGGGTTAGGTCCGTGGTAGGACGGGGCTGGTTGGTGCCGGTTTCGGCTGGCAAGAGCCGACTGTGCTCATTTCTTCCCAACTCAGCGGTCAGTTATGTCAGATGGGTAGCTTGGAATTTGCCCTGGTGGGAGCCTTTATGCCACAGAAATCAGCAAACACAACAGATCAGGGCATTCCCCACTCCCCGCCACAGACAGCCGTGTACCAGCACACCACTGCCCAGAGCGTGTGTCCGGGGTACTGAGTGGACGTCGGAGGTGTCTGCTGTGGAAAGTGGAGGCCGGCCTCGCAGAGGCATCCATGTCAGACCCCTGTCCCAGGTGGCAGGTTGATGGGGAGAAGGGCATTCGGGCAAAAGCACCTGTGTGTGTGTGTGTGTGTGTGTGTGTGTGTGTGTGTGTGTGTGTGTGTGTGGCCAGGGCATCTAGGGAATTACAAAGAGGTGAAGGGGGTGACAGATGGGCCCAGAGAAGTGTACCGGAGACTTACCAGAGACAGAGGGCATTCCTGGGACATGGGACTTCCAGTCTGAAAAGCAGGATGCCTTGTCACCATAGTGGACAGGCTCCAGGGACGACCTGTGGGGACCGAAGACGAGAAGTAGAGCAGAATCTGAGCAGCCGCGGGGCCTGGTGAAACTGACAGGGTCATGGTGGCATTCACTGGCCACGTATTTTCTCAGGACACCCATAAGGGGCATATTTGTTCATCCAGCAAACGTATGTATTGAGCACCTACTATGTTCCTACCAGTCTTCCAGGAGTTAGGGAGCCAATGAGAGCCAGACAAACCTGGTTCCTCTTCCCCTTTGCAGGCACTTCCAAGGCAGGGAAAAGACAGCACACAAGTTTATAAACTGTTTTCTACTATAATTACAACTTGTGATGAGGGTCAACAAAGGAAACAAAGCCTGAGACAGAGTGTCATGAGAGAGTCCACGGTGGTCAGGAAAGGTCTCTCTAGGAGGTGACATTTTAGCGGGGGCCTAAAGGAGGAAGATCAGCCATGGGAAGCAGGGACAGCGCTCTTGCCAACTGAAGGCCCTGGCGCACAGTGTCCAGAAGCGACAGGAAGACCACAGAGCCATTCTGGCGGGCCTCGTAGGCCAGGACTGGGTGTGGGGTAGTTCTCAGTGCCTCCAGGAGCCCCGAGTGAGTTTAAAGTAAGCAGAGTGTGGTGGGTCCAGTTCATTCTAATCAGATCTCCCCAGCGACTTTGGGGGGTTGGAGGGGAGGCCAAAGGGGGGGCAGGGAGACCCACTCAGAGACTCTGACCATACCCACACCTTGCAGGTGTCATCGGTCCCCTTCCCAAAGGAGGGGACTGAGCCTGCCAAAGGGGCAGCCGCCAAGTCTGTGTACTTCCCAGCTCTGTGCGTGAAACCCGGACACTGGCAGGACTGGATGCCCTCCCAGCTGAGAAACTCAGAGCAGCACGGCCCCTGGGGCACTGGGTGCTGAGGGCAGGCAGCTGTTCCAGATCTCTCTGTGGGCGAAGAGGTGGCTGACTGGAGCTGAGGCCCCTCACACCCCACCAGTCCCCCAGGACACCTGGGATCAGACTCTGCCTCTGCTGCCCAAGAGCCATGTGTGTCTGCTCTTCTCTGGGCGTCCATTTCCTCAAATGTCAGATCAGGCGGTTGAGCTGCATACTCTCCGGCTCATCACTCCATCCATCCATCCCCCGCTAGGTACCCAGAGTCTACTGGGAATTGACAGTCCAGCCAGGCACTTACAGATTCATGAGTAAGTAATTAAAATAGCCACCTCGATCCTGACTGGTGACTTAGGGAAGGCTTCCTGGAAGAGGTGGTACCTGCGTCAAGTCTCAAGGGGGTGTAGGAGTTTGATGACAACGGGAGGGCATTGCAGGGAATGAGGGCAGGACGGACAGAGGCCAGAGGTGTGGAGGTGGGCCTGGGGCAGGCGCCATGCGTAGTCGACTGCAGCGGGCACGGGGCTTGGGGTGGTGGGCACTGAGAGATGGGCAGGTGCCCGCCCTGGGGTCCTGGAGTCCCTGAGGAGTCTGGGGAGCTGTTGCGGATTTTTTTTAACAGCGGTTTTATTGTGACATTACTCATGTGCTAAGTTGTACAATTCGGTGATTTTTAGCGAAAGCACAGAACTGTGCGGCCATCCCCACGATCGGTTTTAGAACATGTCCATCACCTCAAAAAGAAACCCTATTACCCATTAGCAGTCGCTCCCCATTCTCTGCTCTCCCCGGTCCTTGGCAACCATTAATCTGCTCCTGTCTCTATAGATGGCTATTCTGGATGCTTTTCTATAAATGGAAGCACACGCTATGTCGCCTTTTGTGTCTGGCTTCTTTCATAAGCACAGTGTCGTCAAGGCTCATCCATGTTGTGGCGTGTATCCATACTTTATTCCTTTTTATGGCCGAATAATATTCCATTGTGTGCCATTGTGGATTTTTAAGTGACACGGAAAGGTGCGTCCTTTAGAAAGCTGGCTGGGGGGGAGATGGGCAAGAGGAAGCCAGATGGCCACTCGAGGCTAAGGAGTCAGTAGGAAGAGCTTTCTGGATGCCCTTAGGGGTAGAACAGCAGCAGAGAAGAGCCAGGATGGGATGCTGCTGCAGGGGCGAGGGGGGGGGAGATCTGATCGTTGGCAGCAGGGGGTGAGGGTAGGGAGGAGGCATCCAGGGTTCCTAGTGACTGGGTGGAGAATGATGTCGCCTTCCCAGACGAAAGAGCGGGTTTTACGAAGCACCGTGCTGATCGTGCTGATGGATAGAGAAACCACAGATGCCCAGTGGGAGGGTGGAGGCGTGGCCGGGGAGCACACCTGACAAGGGAAGGCTTCTGGAACAGGCAGCCAGGGGAGTCTGAGATGGGGCAGGACATGGTGACAAGAGAGGACAGCCAGGAAGGCGGCCCAGATGGAGGGGCTGGCACGGCCTGGAGGGGACAGTGGGCAGCCACCCACTACCCGGGCCCAGGGAATGGCCAGCAGATGGAAGAGATGTGCTAAGCTAGGCAGGCTCTTGCCTGAAAGGGAGCCAGGAGGGTCCTGATCTTGGGACCAAATCCCTTTGGCTTCTATGTGGATGACCCTAGATCCCACAGGAGCCCCACCCCCCCATTCTACAGGAGAGCAAACGGAGGCTCGGAGAGGTCATCTGCTTACCTGGAGCCGAGCGACAGCCTATGTGCCCTGGCTGGATCGTGCCGAGATGGCGGCTGCCTCCTCAGCCAGCCAGCAGGGAAGGTTCGGTGCCTGAGAGGAAAATGAGAAGGTGGAGGGCAGGAGCACTCAGGACCCCAAAACCAGGGCAGCAGTGTGGCAAGAGCCCTGGGCGGGCCGCCAGAGCTAGAGCTGCCAATCCCTGCCCAGCACTTGTGGACCATTGACAAGAACGCGGGTTGCACAGGACAGTGTAGTGTGGTGGTTAGGGAAGCCTCTAGAGTCAGACCACCTGAGACCAAGTCTCAGCTCTGCCGCTCTAAGCACACATTCTAGCAAATTACTTCACCTCTGTGCCTTCAAGCCCCCATCTGAAAAGGGGAGGGATAACCTTCCCTCCATCACAGGGCTGGGTAAGGACTGGATGAGTTACTATGGGTTACGTCCTAAGAACAGTGCCAGGATTTCATAAGAACTCAGTAAATGCTGGCTGGTTCATATTGACACTCTGACACCTTGGTTTCCCCATCTGTCCAGTAGAAGCCTTAATAACCCCCCAGAGCACTCATCGCCATCCTCCCTGGAGTCACGAGTGCCTGGATGGTTCTATCACAGTCCTTCTTCTGCCCTTGGCTGGCAGTTTCCTAAGGACTGACTGGAACTGGACTCGAGATCCCCACGGGGCCTGGTCAGGGTGGCATCAGCCAGTGTCTTGTTAAGTTGGCTCCCACCTTCTGGAAGCCACCTCCAAAAGGCAGGTGCACTAGGGCCCCAGGGGGAGGGTGCTGTTTCTAGCGTCCCAGGGGGAATCGTCTGGGCGTATATACTGAGTACTTGTTTTATCCAGCAAGCCCTGAGATTGCAACTCCAACTTCTCCCCGCCCCACGCCAGACACCGTCCGTCCTGTGGAGTCCTTATGGCCACTTTATGGGGTAGATGCTCTCATCTGGATGAGGAAACTTCAGCTCAGAGAGGTTGAACTACTTGTCTGAGGTCACCCAGCAGATTGGTATTTGAACCAGATACGGTTCAGAATGCCAGGAACTATTCTAGGCATTTTTGCCTGAATTTAACCAATGTAATCCTTGCAACAATTGTAGGAGGTAGGTACTCTTGTCCCCACTTTGCAGATAAGGAAATAGCTCTAGTGACCGGCCCGAGGTCACACTGCTGGCACAGGCAGAGCGGGGCTTTGCCAAGTAGCCAGCACACTAACCCCCATTCTTCACTGCCTTTCTGTCTGCATGATGCCCAAAGCCCAAGCCCTTCCCACTTCAGCGGGCAGCTTCAAGAAGTATGTGGGGAGCATGTGCTGAGTGCCGGGTTCTGCGCTGGGCGCAGGGGAACGAGCTGTGGGTCAGATGTCGCTCCCATCCTGAGGGAGCCGAGCGCATGGCCAGGGGACCCCTTGATGAATGATTGCGGCGGGGGCGTAGGACTTTCTGAACTCGAGTAACGTAAGCATCAAGGAGGGTGGGCCTCTGAGGCTGGAGCTGGTTGAGGGGAGGGCAGTTTGCTAAGATTTGAACGCGGAGGATAAGCTTGAGGGCCGGGGCTGGAAAAATGATCTAGGGAAATTGATGTTAGCCATTTACATGTGAGGAGGTGACACAGCGCACAGGCCCGGAATGGGATCCAGGCGAGCGCCTCTGGCCGGTACGCGGTTTAGCCGCCTTTCACCCCAACGAGGAACTTGCCCGTTGCAAAGCTCTTCCCTGTCCACCTTCTCACTTATCCCTTAGGTGATCTCCCCTCCCCAGGCTCCACAGCAGAGCTGCGATGATGAACCCCAGTACGCAGAAGAAACTGAGGCCAGGAAAAGGGCAGGGCCTGGATCCCAGGCCTCCTGATGCCCAGCCCAGGGCTAGGGTAGGGTAGATTTGCACACAGGTCCATACCCGAGTGGTCATGGCTTGTAGACCTAAGCCCTGAGCTGCAGGGCCTGGACCCACATGCCGAGCATCCCCGCAGAGCAGGGAAGAAGGCCAAAGCCCCAAGAGCCCAGATCGCTGAATGCCCATCAAGTGCGAACACTTCCCCCCTCAGGCTGTCCCTGGTACTGCAGGCTCCCTCTGGTGAAAGAAATGGATCCAACACCTACGGGTAGTAACAGCTACTGTTCGTCGGGCACCTGCAAGGCCTCGTGCCATGTGCCTGACACACGGGACCAAATTCCCCCAGTGGCCTTCAGAAATGGGTCTTAGGATCATAATTTTACAAATAAGGAAACTGAGTCTTGGCCTGGTTAAGCTGCTTGACTACAGCCCATGGCTAGCACAAGGCCAAGCTGAGACTCAAACCCAGGTCTGTCTACTTCCAAAGACAGTGTTCTTTTCTGCTCTACGACATCACATTTCTATGTGGCCTGCGCTGTACTAGGATTTTTCTGCTGTAACGTAGTCATCACGATCCTCCAGAAGCCAGGAATCTAGTAACAAGAATCAGGGCTCAGCCAGCCGTCAGTGAGCAAGACTGGGCCCTGGGTCCTGCCCCAGACCTCTTCGGAGTCTTCCGAATAAGTCAGGATGGAGCCTAGAAGCGGTGGCACAGCCAAACTGGGAAAGGTGCAGAGGGATTGCTAGAGGCCCCAGCTGAACCCGTAGACAGCTTCCGAGACAAGAAACCAGCTAGCCTGGAACCCTCTGGGCACAGAGAGGACTGCCCTGTTGGAGCCTGGAGACCCCCCCCCAAGAGCCTTAGGAGATGGGGTTTCCCAACAGTTGCCCTTCACGGCCCCTCCGTGATGCTGTGCGGTCCCTCCAAGAGACTACAGGGTCTCCCCACCCCTTGTGGCCCCTGAGTCCTCATCTGGTTTCTCCAGCGACTCTCCTTGTCTTCTCTCCCAGGTTGCCCATCTGGAACCTTCAAGGCCAACCAAGGGGACGAGGCCTGCACGCACTGTCCCATCAACAGCCGGACCACCTCCGAAGGGGCGACCAACTGCGTCTGCCGCAACGGCTACTATAGAGCAGACCTGGACCCCCTCGACATGCCCTGCACAAGTATGCTCGGGGCCCCTGCAGGGCGATGCCCCACTGCGGCCCGAGTCCCCCCCAGAAAGCTCAGAGCAAGGGGTGGGCAGCTGCCTGGCTCCCGCCAGCCTTTCCTAAGCGGGGAGCGGCCAATCACCTGGTGGGAGGGGAAATGGAAAACTGGTTGGAAAAGGACCATCCTGGGGTCGCTGCGCTGCCAACGCTCAGCGACCGTGGAGCTGGCATCTGGCTCCATCCCTCCGCCCGCCAGTCACATGGAGGATGAAGTCAAGGTCTCGATTCACAAAGGGACGGTGAATGGGAGGCTTGGCAGAAGGAGAACCAACACAGGTGGCGTCTGTGGCAGAAAAGGCTGCCCAGTGTTCTAACCTGGCAGCGGCCGCCTGGATCTCAGGCCAAGGTTCTCTAAGAAAGGAGGGACTAGGAGGGCAGTCTTACCACCCCTGCATCAGACAGGAATGGAATTCAGATGCAAGCGACGGAGAGCTGACCCCAGTGGCTTAAACCGCAGGACTTTACTCTCTCACAGAGCAGCACCCCGAAGATAGGCAGTCCTGGGATATTATGGCCAGTCCATGGAGCTCTCTGGGCCCTGGCTCACTCTTTCTGGGCTGCCATCCTCAGCGTGTGGTTCCTATCCTTCGAGTCACTTCACAGCCTAGGATTGCTGCTGAAGCTCCAGCCATCACACACATTCTAGACAGAGGAAGAAGGAAAGGGGCAAAAGGACATTTTACAGCAGTCTCCTTTTAAGAAAAAGTCCTGACCAACAAGTATATCAGTGGCCAGCCCCCCATCACAGGAGGCTAGGAAATTAGTCTTCTAGCTGGACACTTGCCACCCTGAATAAAATTGGGTTCTGTTAGAAGGAAGAAGGGGAAAGAGATGTCGGGTGGGTATGATCCCCAACACACAAAGACCGGCCCTAGTAACAAACACCGAGGAGGTTGGAGTCCAGGGCAAAAGCGTTAAGCAGACGTGCAGCAAGATGAGAGTTATATTCTAGAAGCATCTCTCAGGTGCATGGAGGGAAGAAAGGATTTGAAGGAAGCCTTTGGGGGCCGGGGCTAGAGCCAGGGCAGCGGGCAGAGAGCCGTCCCGTGGGAACGTGCCTCCACGCCCCCGCTGACCGACACCTCTCCCCTCCCTCAGCCATCCCCTCCGCGCCCCAGGCCGTGATCTCCAGCGTCAACGAGACCTCCCTCATGCTGGAGTGGACCCCGCCCCGCGATTCCGGGGGCCGCGAGGACCTGGTCTACAACATCATCTGCAAGAGCTGTGGCTCGGGCCGGGGCGCCTGCACCCGCTGTGGGGACAACGTGCAGTACGCGCCCCGCCAGCTGGGCCTGACCGAGCCGCGCATCTACATCAGCGACCTGCTGGCGCACACGCAGTACACCTTCGAGATCCAGGCCGTGAACGGCGTCACCGACCAGAGCCCCTTCTCACCTCAGTTCGCCTCCGTGAACATCACCACCAACCAGGCAGGTAAGCGCTTCCGGTGCCCGCTCCGGGGGGCGGGGCCGTGGACCCGAACGGGGACCCTGCCAGCCCCGGGCAGAGACTCCCTCCCCTCCGTGGAGTGGCTTCCGCTTCTCCAAGGCCGTGCTCACCCGGGAGAGAGGTAACACGGGCTACCTCCGCATGGCCGTGGTGTGTGTGACAATTGCCGTCGTTTGGTGACCATGTCCTGTTGAAGGTAGGCGTGCAGCTTCTACAAAAAGGCCCCGCGCTCAGCGGCTTAAAGAACACAGAAAGTCCGGCCTCCCTCATTAAGAGTCCAGGAGTGAGCCATCTAGGCTCGCGGGTGGGTCGGATCCACTGGGAGATTCCGGGACCCAGGTTCTTCCGTTGGCGTCAGCCACCCCCATGCTCCCCACCTGTGTGTGTGCTGGAAGGTGAGGCCCAGAGGTGTCTGTCTGCAGGGAGGGTGGGTGAGCGAGGACCCAGGGAAGCAGGAGTGGAACCCATCCCTTCTGTGCATGGTCCCTGGAAAGAACCTGGTCACGTGGCCTCACCAAGCCACAAAGGAGGCTGGGAGATGTGATCCTCTCCCAGTGGGCAGTGGGGAGACAGCCAGTAGATATCTCGCAGTTTCCACGGGCACCTTCTGGGAGCCTTCAGCCCACCCCAACCCAGCTCCAGCAAGCTTTTCTCCCTCAGCTCACCTTTCATAATCCTTTCTGGGATCCCACATCACCCTCCATCTTCGGTCCTGCTTCCTAGGTCATGGCAAAAAAAGTTGCCAAATGTTTCAGTCTCACTACTACCGCCATTCCCTCTTCAGTCCACACCTCTTAGGCTTCCGGCCCCTCCTCTCCACCGAGACCATTGTCCCCTGGGTCACCTGTGACACTTCCCAGCCTCATCCCCCAACCAAGGGCCACACGAGATTTTCAAGGACCTCATGGTACTTGTGGATTGAAAACTGTGAGTGTGCCCCTTGGTTATTCACTCAACAACCCTTGCCAAGCCCCTGCGGTGAGCATGGTCTGGGCCCTCTCCAAGGAAGAGCCAAGGGAGGCCAGGCTCCAGGAGAGAAGGTGAGTGGGCTACCCACCTTATCTTTCCGATGTCAAGTGGGGCCCACACAGTCAATGCTCAGGGGATCTAGAGATGGAGGTCTAGGTAGGCTTCCTGGAGGAGGCAGGATTTGGCCTGCAGTTTAAGGAACCAATAAAATGTTTAAGGCAGTGTTAGAAAGAAATGTCTTTTGAGAGTGAGGAAGGGCATAAACAAGGACATGGAAGGAGAGGGGTCAACAGCTCCACCTGGTTGAGGGGTGCAGTCTATACAGGACCTCACTGCATACCCCTGGCTTCCTTGAATAGAGGGCATCTATGTCCCCATTTTACAGATAATGCTTAGAGAAGTTGAGTCACAGAGCAGGAAGGGTAAGGGACAGGAATTAACTAGGTCTTCCAGATTCCGCTGCTTGGGCATAGTCCAGGGTATGTCCAAGGAACCTTGAGTGTGACTATGGGTCTGATGGTGCGTGTGAGTGAGTGTATTTATAAGAATGTGTGGGTGTGTCACTGTATGTGTTTGGGCGACCATGTGTTTATGATTGGGATCGCATGGTCTGTGGCCATGTGGCTTATTTATACATGCATTCATGAGCATGGGTGTGTCTGAATCCGAGGGGCTTGGAATGGGGTGTGTTTGAGCATGAATTTGTATGTCTGAATGTGGCCCTGCCTATCCGCGTGTTTGTGAATGAGAAGGAGTGTGGTTTTGTTCGTGAGTGTTTGCGGCATTGCTGTGGCCGAGAGGACATAGTTGGGAGCATGTGCCTGCTGTTCTTGCAGGGTCGGGGGTGCATTTCAGCCCGCTCACAGTGGGGTCTGGAGGGAGTTGACCCAAGGCAGGCAATCCGAGAGAACCCTCAAGAGCCAACAACCGATTACGAAGCCTCAGCTGTGAGGCTCTCCAGCTTGCCAAGGCCCTGAGGTAGGGAAGCCCAGGCTCCCTACTTCCCCCCCAGGCTCCAGGGGTGGAGAGGTGAGAGTTCTTTCCCTGGCTCTAGGGACCTCCTCTGCACCCATGCAGGAGCCCTGAGGGTGGAACTGTCTACTCAGCCTATTAGCCTCAGCCTGTTAGCAGCAAGGGGTAGAGTCTGAGCTGCTTGAGCCAGACTCTTCGTGTCTGGAGCTGGATGTTTCCAGAGAATAGAGATGGGACGGAGTGGAAGTGAGGGGCTTCCAGAAAGGAAGGTGCAGAGGGGGAGCCCTCAGGATTGAAAGACAGAAGCAGTGACAAACAAGCACTGGATTCAGCCCCAAGTTTGAATCCAGCTTTGCCATTCATTTGCTGTGACCTCGGTGTATCAGTCAGCGATTGCTATGATAATGCTGCATAACAAAACCACCCCAAACCTTAGTAGTTTACAACAACAAATATTTATTTTCTCACTCACTCATCTGTGGGGCAGCGAGGGTTTAGCTAATCTGCAGCAGGGCTCTCTGGGCTGGGCAGGACTCCAGAATGTGGGTTGGATTCAGTCTGTCCCATATGTCTCCCATTCCCCTCGGACCGGCCGCCACCCAGGCTTGTTTCTGCCATGGTGAATGCTGGGAGCACAAGCGGCTGTGCCAATGCATGCCACACAAACACATGTCTCTCCTCTGCCTGTGGCATAGTCACCCACAGCAAATGAACCCTGCAGAGTGACTTGGCAAGGGGTATGGGTACATAATCCCATTCCAAGAGGCAAAACTGAGAAAACCAATCCGACCCATCACACTTGTGGAAATCACTGCCTCCCTCGGGGTCTCAATTTTTCCACCACATTGTGCATCAGAACGATATGAGAGCTTCTCCAGAACACAGGTTCCTGGACCCCACCCCAGACCTGTGGAATCAGAATTCCAGGAGTGGGCCCTGGGAATCTGCATGTTTAACAAGTGGCTCAAGTGTTTCTTACCATCGGACGGAGTTGGGAAACTCAGGTCTAAGCCCCTGTATGCCCTCAAAGCCCTGAGGCTTTCTGGATCATAAATACCCTTTCTCCCTCCTCTTTGTTTCAAGCCCCTTGACAAGCTGACTCTTTCACAGATGGTCAGAGCCCAGCTAGGGACCATGCAGCCACACCACGCCCTCACCACCTTATCCCCCTTTGCCAGGTGAGGAAACAGAGGCCCAGAGAGGTGGAGCCACAACTAAGTGGCCTCAACTAGGATTTAAACCCAGAACTATGGGACTGCAAGTCTACACTGGAGAAGACACGGTTCCTGCCCTTGACGATTTATGCCCTGGTTGGGAAGATGAGACATGGACACAGCATCTACATACAAGATGACATGAATGAGGGCCCAAGGAAGTATAGGGGAGGGGAGAGAGATCACAAGCAGGAGACATCATTTCCTCCTGGGGAATGGGGGAAGGGCAAATCATGGAAAGCTTCCTGGAAGAAGAGGCATTTGAGCTTGGCTTTGGAGAATGGAGACACTTGGAAGAAGCAGAGATGGAATCGTGCAGGGAGGAAGGTGTCCCGGCGGAGGGAAGTGCAGGAGGCAGGCTGGAGGGAGAGTTCTTTCTGTTCCTCCTGAGCACAAAGTGCCTGCACACAATGTCCCTCTGCCTGGATTGCTTTTTCTCCTCACCCTTCTTTCAGACCTTAGCTCATCATTATTGACCTTCCTCACTTGGTCACACACCCCCAGCACCTTGGTCCTCCAGCCTCCCTGGTTGAGATTTTAGCCTCATGTCTTTGATCCTGTCGTTCCTGTCTGTCTCCCCCGCCATCGGCATCTGGTGGTACACAATGGGTCTGCTTTTCCTTACTTACCATGGTTTTCCCGGCACCTGGCCAGGGGCGCACCACAGCGAAT
This sequence comes from Ursus maritimus, assembly GCF_017311325.1. Taxonomy (NCBI): domain Eukaryota; kingdom Metazoa; phylum Chordata; class Mammalia; order Carnivora; family Ursidae; genus Ursus; species Ursus maritimus. The sequence continues at coordinate 16,774,714 of NW_024425786.1, forward strand.
GCTCAGTGAACATTTGCAGAAGGGCTCAGAGAAGCATGGAGTGAGGTGGGGTGTAGAGAAGTACGATAGGCTGGAAAGCAAGGCTGGGGACTTGATTTCCAGACAAATGCATTCAGTGGTCGGTTTTAATCAGACCCTAAAATTCAATGTATAAATATCTAGCTCATTGCCTTAAAAGGAGAAAGTATTCCTTTTGGGCAAGTGACTGGGCCTTGCTCACACTCCCTTGGCATTCACCGGGGCCAGAGCTGTCTTCTGACTTCATAAAGCCGTCATGCCACCTCCGAACCACACTCCACCATTCCAGAACGCCTTTCCGCCCCATATTCGTGCGTCCTCTCAAGGGCCCCTGGAGAAAGGAGGCCAGGCTGGGCTGCACATCCCTGCTTGAAGGAGGAAGAAACAGGTGTGGGGAGAGGTCCAGCACACGCCCAGCCTCACTCAGCTGGGAAGGGAGGGGCGGACCCGGGATTCAGTCTGCGGTCCAGCGTCTCTGGTCCTGGACACAAACAAACAAGATGACATGGGGATGGGAGGGAGGAGGGCGAGCTTCAGGGCGGGCGTCGGAAGAGAGCCTCTCTCAGGAGGTGACATTGAAGCTGAGATCGAAATCACAAGGCAGAGAGACAGCCGTGCAGACCAGGGACGCGTGCGGCATTTCAGTGACATGGGGCTCGTCCTCAGGGCTGCGTCCAGTCCTCTTGGCCGCCCTCCAGGGCTGCGCCGGACATGGTCTCACCCGGAGCAAACTCCGGGCAGCCGCACCGCTGCCCAGTTCCAGCAGGGGTGGGGAGGGTCTGGGTTTGGGAATCTGGCAAACAGACCTGGCTTTGACTCAAGCCTGGCTGCTCCCTGGCACACAGCCTTAGACAAGTCGCTTAGCCCACGTCTGAACGCATCTCCCCGTGAGTGGCACCACCCCTCCTCGCAGGACTGCTGGGAGGCTTTGAGCTCACGTCTCAAGGTGCCTCCCAGGCTGCCCGGTACATGCGAGTAGCCTGAAAGCCGTTCTGTATTCCCCCTCATCCTAATCATGGCTCCCATGTATCAGGTGTTCACTACATGCCAGACACTGTCCCGAGTCCTTGACCATGAGTCCTCACAACAACGCTGGGAGGTGGGTCCTATTATAATCCTGTTTTACGGGTAAGGAAGGCACGGCATTGAGGGTGAAGAGACTTGTCCCCAGTCACCAGGCAGGCAGTGGCAGAGCCTGGAGGGTTAGAGCACCGCGTACTGGGGCCGCAGTGCTGGCCGGACCCCGGTCTTCTGCAGAGCAGGGGCCCGCGTGCACAACAGCCCCTGGCAAAGGCAGTGTTTGGCATCGCCCGCACTGAACAGGAAATTGACTAGTTAGGAAGTTCCCTGTTGTCACGTCCTAGTGGGTCATGTGGGCAAAAAGGCGTCATCAGTGCTGGGCTTAGCCCTCATCCAGCACAGCCCTGTCTTAACTGTGGGACCGGGCTGCGTGGGCGGCTTCGCTCCTCCCAGCCTCGGGGTCCTCACCTGCAGAGTGGGCGTCGGTCTATCACTCCGGCTTTGCAGGATGGTGGCTGGATTAGCGATCACGTAGACAGAACACCCAGCACATAGGCAGTGGATGAGGTGTGCAACTAGGCTTCACACGAAACCGGAAGGGGTCTTTGTTTCCTCTTGCTGCTGTAACAAAATGCCACAAACTTAGCCACTGAGAACGAGCCACAGTCCACGTCTCCTGGCTCTGTAGGGTGGAAGACCCGCCTGGATCTCAGCGGGCCCAGATCAAGCTGCTGGCAGGGCGGCGTTCCTTCCTGACGCCGCTAAGGGAGGATCCGTTTCCTTGCTCGTTCAGGTGTCGGCAGAACTCAGTGCCGTGGAATGGTAGGAGTGAGGTGTCCCTGTCCTTGCCGACTGGGAGCCACCCTTCGCCCACAGGGCCCTCTTTGCAGTTCCTTCTCGTGGCCCCTGCATCTCAGAAGCTGCAACGGGGCTTCAGGCCTTCTTCACACTCCGGCCCTCTGGTTCTCTGACTCTCGGCTGGAAAAGCGTCTTTTCCTTTAAGGACTCAATAGATTACATTGGGTCTACCTGGATAATCCAGGATAATCTCCTCATCTCGAGGACCATAACCTTAATCATATCTGCAAAGCCCTTTTGCCGTGTAAGGTAACATATTCACAGATTCTGGGATCAGGACGTGGGCATCTTTGGGGGTCATTATTCTGCCTCTTGCCGAAGGTAACAGAAGCCAAATTAAAGCACATTAGCACTGTCAGGGGCCCTGGGGTGCAAACCTCTTTTTTTATAGAGAGGTAAACTGAAGCCCAGAGAGGTTCGTAAGTGGCTGTCCAAGGTGACACAGCAGGTCGTGGCAGAGCCAGGCTCCGACACCCTGGCCAGGTGTCACGGCCCCCGGCCATGACTCCACTCGCATGGCTTTCTCACGGAAAGACTTTCAACTTTCCAAAGCCCCTTCTGCCAGCATGTTCTCCTCTGATCCTCCCGCCCTCCTGGGGCGCAGGCATACAGTGGCTCGGTCTCTAGAACTGGCATGAGCATGTGCTCACCTACTTCTCTCCCTGCGGGCCAAGAGGATCAGAAGGAGATAGGCCAAGAGAGCCCCCGGTGAGACCCAGGCCTAGAGAAATGAAGGGAGAGGGAGAGGGCACTTTCCTCCCCAGGCCAAGCCCTCCACACGCGTCAGCCTCTTTGATCCCCCCAGCTTTCTGCAGGGAAGGCACTGCCGGCCTAGAGTATCAGTTAAGATTGAGCTTGGCTGCAAAGAACAGGAAGAAAATACCAGAGAGCTGCTTCCACAGTAGTGCTGTGTGACAATCAGCCGCAACACCAACAGCATAAAAGCGAGAAGCATTTTTCTAGCACCTGGGTCTCCAGGTCGTCCAGGCGGGTCCGGGGGGGGGGGTGCATGCAAGGGTTTGCACTCCCATCTACTCTGGGTCACTCGGCAGATCTTTGGATATTTTCAGGGCTTTATTGCATGTTTGGGGTTGGCTGCTGTCAGATGGTCAGGATGGTCCTGGCTGGGACCACTAGGGCAACCACTGTGTTCTGCGTGTCTCTTCTTCAGCGGGTCAGCCTGGGCACGTTCTTGTGGGAATCGCAGGGAACCAAGACAGCCGGCAGATACATGCAAGGGCTTGTCAAGCTTCTGCTTAGATCACGTTTGCTAATAACCCATTGACCAGAGCAAGTCACGTGGCTAAGCCCAGAGCAGGGGGGCAGGATGGCACAGGTTATAGGGCAAAGAGTGCAGTTACGAGGTGATTAATAATACAACCAGTCTACCATAGTGGCTTAGACAAAACGGAAGTTTATTTTTCTTATACGTAAAAGATGTCAGAAGATGGGAGTTTGGGCAACTCCGTGGAATCATCAGGGATCCAGGCTCCCTGATACATAGCTTCTTGTCTTTATGGGCCAAAATGGCTCCGAGAGCTCCAGCTATCACATCCATGTCCCAGGCAGCAGGATGGAAGGGGAGTGAGAAGGCCCTTCCCTTTAAGAGAGACTTCCAGTAGTCCCATCCATTACATTAGCTTTATCTCTTGTGGGCAATGCTATTGTCACATGGCCATGTGTAGCTACAGGAGAGTTTGGGGAAAATGTAGTCTTTTATTTGGGCATAATGTGCCTAGCTAAGAACCAAGATTTTGTTAATTTGAGAAAGAAAGAATGGATGTTTGAGCAGATAGAAAGTCGTGTCTGCCACATCCCATTTCACAGTGAGAAAACTGGGCTCAGAAAGGAAAGTAACTTGTCTGAGGTCACACAGCCGCCAGGGCATTAGAAAGCTGGGGTCTGAGCCCTAAATGCTGCGTCTTCTCCCTTCCACCACCACCATCACCACCACTCAGCTACTCACAGTGCTGTTTATAGGTGTGAGCAGCCCAGGGTTGCCCGGCTGGCTCAGAGAGTGTACGACTCTTGATCTCAGGGCCATGAGTTTGAGCCCCACACTGGGTGTAGAGATTACTTAAAATAAATAAATAAAATTCTTTTTTAAAAAAGATCCAGAAGATTCTGAGCGGCCCAGACAGCCCCATACGGTAGATGTCCCCGGGCCCCTGACTGGACCTGTACCTTTGCTAAGCACTTGACATGCAGGTTTTCATGTAACCTCCCAACACCCATGCCCTTGTCCCCATTCTACAGAGGAGAAACTGAGACACTGAGGGGCGAGATATGCTGCCTGGGCTACCTGATTTGAAGCTCAGGCTCTTACCACCTTGCTCGTCCGGGTGCTGGGGTAGACCTGGGTCACATCCAGCAGCCACAGGTAAGATCCAGGCTGTCCAGCATCCCATGGGCAGGCGGGCCACTGGATGTGTCCGTGGTACCAAGCCCAGGGCCTGGCCTTAGCCTGCTCCGATCGTGCACATGACTCAGGCCAAGTAACCAGGGAGAACAAATCAGCCCCGGCTGTAGACTCAGGCAGGCCCGGGTCCCGATCCCTCCCCTGAGCTGAGGAACCTCAGGCAGGAGACTTTACCTGACTCTGTCTTTCGTCATCTGTGAAACAGACATGATTAACCTCACTCCGTCTGACTGTGTAGCACCCAGAAGGTGCTGTTAAATCTAAGCTGAATCAAGGGAAGAGTGAATGAGCCGATGAACAGTCACCCCAGACAGGAGCTTTTCTCACGTTCAAGGAAAGAGACAATATCTCCTAGACCTGATTTTTGTTGTTTTGGGGGTGTTTTCCCCAAAACGTTCCACACATTGCTACTTCCAAAAGACATTAATAACTATTATGTAAAAAAGGGGTTCCGAAGCCAAAGGAGACCTCAACTACCAGGTTAACTGGGTCTCTCCTCTGCAGGACTTCTCAGAGCCTTGAACAAAGGAGTGCACAATGTGGGTCTCACAAGCAGGGGTCTAGAACTCTGTGTTTCTCTACCTTTCTTGGCCACAGGACTCCTTTTCTTCATAGCAAAGTGCACCTTGACACCAGTTCTCAGCTTTTCCTTTTTTCCACCCACAGCACAAATGTTTGGTCCAATCAGAAAGAAACAAGGCCCATTTTCTGGAAGCGTTTTATTTGTGGAAGCTCTGTTGTGACAGTTATGATCAGGTCACCCAGAATTGCAGTTGGATCATCAGGAGTTTACTGAATTGCTACAGTCAAAACAGCGACCCCATTATCAACCGGAAATTCCAGGAGTCTTGTCACGGGGAACGTGCTCCTGCTATCTAGATCCTGGAGAATGTAAACGCAGTTGTAACAGACTGTTGTGCTGTTGTAGGCTGGCTAGTCGGCAAGAGCCTCCAGGCCACCGCAGCAGGTCACATCACAGGTGGGCTTGGGGTCTGAGGGAGAGCGAATGTTTAGTGCCCATCATACAAGCTGCACTGCCTTCCCCTGGCTCCTGCCTGAACCCCTGCTCCAGGTTCCAGCCCCCAAGGTCAGTGAGTCAGCCAGGTTCCTGAAGGTGCTAGAAAAGGAGAGAGTCTGCCCTTCTTTCTCTCCTTCCTTCCTCCAGTAATATGGATAAGTGCTTACTCTGAGCCACACGCTGTCACACTGTCCCAGGCACTAGGGGTAAGGGATTGAACAAGGGATACGAGGTCCCTGTTAACACTGCAAAGGAAAGAAAGCTGCTGTGGGATGGCCCGTGACAGCAGGGGGTGGGTGGTCAGGGAGGGCTCTCTGAGGAGGTCATGGAGATCTTGGGGGAAGGGGCGTCCAGGCAGAAACACCGCAGGGCCAAGGCCCTGAGCAAAGAATGTTGGCCTTGGTGTGATTGGGAACATAAAGGTGGCCAGGGTGGATGGCACTGGGGAGTAGAGGGGCGTATGTTCAGAGGTGGTGGCAGGTGCCGGGCAGGTGGGCCCAGAGGCCACGTGGAGCCTCTGTGCATTATTCAGGGGACCGTGGGAAGTCACAGTGGGCTATCCACAGCAGTGAAGATGTCACAGAGGCAGCGGGATCTGAGACGGGGGCTTGGGGTGGGGGTCTCACACTGCCAATGCCCAGCAACTTCTCCCTACTCCTCTAAGCTCCTGGGGTCTTCTGACCGGTGAGGGTAAAGGCCGAGTACTCTCGGGGGTCTCCTTCCTGCCTCAGAGCTCGGGGCTGTGGAGACGGAGCTGAGTGAAGTCCAAAGCCACACCCTCCAGAGGTAGCCAGGGTCACGGGCCTCCTGTCTTCCTGCCCATCAATGGCTCCTAGTCCCAGAAGGCCCTGAGAGACCTCCTCATGCAACCCCCTCATGCCCAGAGGGGGAAACGGAGGCACATGTGGAAGGCTACTTCCCCAAGTCTCAGCTAATGAAGGGACTGGACGCTCCCCCAGGGCTCGCTGGGGGCAGCAGGGCCCCTGACCACCTGCTCCAGCCAAACAGGCCCTGCCTGGCCGACCTCCCCCTTCCCCTCTCGGCCACAAGCCTCTTTTGTGCTTGCTCCCTGGGGCTCCATCTCCTTGCAGGGGTCACGGGGCACCACTGACCCCAGCCCCCTGCCGGCGTGCCCGGCTGGTAATTGAAAATACCAGAATTCCCTGAAGACCAACTTACAGGGAAACCTGATACCCCAGGGTGGGCGGTGGACGGCAGGAGGGATGGGAGAACATCCAGCTGTTCCCTTTTCTCCCCCATTAATCCCCCCGGATTCCAGGAGAAAGGCCAGCCCTGCTTGGCCCCCACTGGCCCTCCTTGATCATCTTCCCAGCAAATGCCGCCTCCTTGCCACGCCCGGGGTTACGGGGCTTATGGGATCAGAGCCCGGGTTAGCTGCCTGTAACCCAAGCCTGCCAGCTAAGCCCACCAAGCCCAGACCCCCATGGCTGTGTGGGACCTGCCCCCACCAACAGCTGAGCTCCCGGAGCCGAGGCGGGCTGTGTGGTGGTGGGCGAGGAGAGTCCGCGGGAGCCGGGCGGAGTGCACTTCGCACCAATGGGATGGGAGCTGGACCAGGGTGTCCTCAGAGGCCCTCTGATGTCCAGTGGTTTCCAGACCTCCCTGCTCAGCCTGTATCAGCCACAGCCAGCGAAAGGAAGGATGTGTTGGACTTGAGCGGGCCAGGGTTCAAATCCCAGCTGCGCTGCCTGCTCACTGTGGGACTGTGGTCAGGTTACTTCATACCTCAGTGCCTCCATTTCCTCATCTATAAAATGGGTATAATCATAATACCTGCCTCACAGGGTCCATATGAGTGTCAAAGGAGTTCACTACGTAAAGCATCTGGAAGAGCGCCTGGCACAGAGGGAACAGGTGTTAGGTGTTGGCCTTCCTTTTGTTTTTCTGCTGGGCATCATGGGGCATAGAGGCGTTGTCAAGATGACAAGTTATCTATCTGAGGAGCAGGTTGCCTACTGCAGTCCTTCTGTGGCTCCCCAGTGCCTTCAGGACAAGGCAGGCTCCTGGGCAGCCTCAGCCCTGCACCTCCCCACCCACTTCTCATCCCCCTGCTTCAAGACGCTCCATGCCCACAGGCTCCAGAAGTTGAGCCTGGGCAGATGAGAGGGCCAGTCTTTGCAGAAGCCAGGCTGTGAGAAGCAGTGTGGTGGGTGGAAAATGTACTCGACCAAGATTCAGCTGGTGTAGGCTGTAAGAGCCAGCCCCTGCCTGCTGTGTGACCTTGGACAAGTCACCTTCCTTCTCTGGTCCTGAATCCACTGCTCCTCGAAGTGTGGTCCACACGCCAACAACATCCGCGTCACCCGGGAGCTTGTTAGAACGCAGATCTTCAGGCCCTATCCCAGACCTGTTGAATAAGAATCTTGGGGAGAGGCGGGGCAGTGCCCAGCAAAGTGAGTTTTCACAAAGTCTCCTGCTCATCTCCTTATGCCCCCTCAAGTCTGAAAAGTGCACTAGTCTTTAGGGACACGTGCTGCCACTTTTCTTCACTGTTGGGCGGTGAAATCAGGGGGAGAGAAGTGAAGGGAACAGCATTGCCCCTTCTCAGGCCTGGATCGCCTTGGCCGAGTCCTGATCCAGGGGCTTGGACCCAGGAGCTCCAACCTGGAGCAGGGAATCACTGTGTGAAACAAATATGCTTTCTCCTGTTGGACCCCGAGCCCCTGGGAGGCAGAGACCTGAGAGGTTCCTCTCTTGAATCCCAGAACCCAGCATCATGCTGGCCTTATAGCAACTCCATGAATTGAAATACTTTATTGAGACATTACCGACTTATAACATGAAAGTTTAGTATACGATGTGATGTCTTGATACATGTATATATTGCAGAATTATGACTGCAGAAGGTAGTTCACACCTCCATCCTCTCACATAATTACCATTTTTTGGTGTGTGGTTGTAACATTTAAGATCTACTCTCTTAACAACGTAGAGTTATACAATATGGTATTGTTTCTTACAGTCACCGTGCTGCACATTAACTCCCAGAACTTACTCTTCTTACAGCTGGAAGTTTGTACCCTGGGACCAGCATCTCCTCCTTTCCCCCAGCCATCAGCCCCTGGCACCATTCTACACTCTTGAAATATTCTTTTTTTTTTTTTTTAAGATTGATTTATTTATTTTAGAGAGAGCAAGTGAGAGTGGGGGAGGGGCGGGGGAGAGGAAGAGACTCAAGCAGACTCCCCACCGAGTACAGAACCCAGTACGGGGCTCAATCCCACAACCCTGAGATCACGACCTGAGCTGAAACCGAGAGTTAGACGCTCAGCCAACTGAGCCCCCCAGGTGCCCCCCTGCCCATCCCCTTGAAATGTTCTGATGTTGTCTTTTTCTAAGGAAATTCTACGCTCCATGCAGGACTCAAACTCACGACCCCGAGATCAAGAGTCGTGTACCCCACCAATGAGCCCGCCAGGTGCCCCTTGACATGTTTTTAACAAGACCTCTCTCCTGAGAGTACCAGGCACCGTGGTCAAGCCTTTACGTGCATTTCTTCTTTTGTGCTCATGACATCCTTGCCAGGGGAGGGTCCGCATTGGTCGGGGGAGAAAGGAGGCTCAGAGAGGTTGAGAGAACTCGCTGAAGGCTACAGCACTGGGGAGTGGGGAGCAGATTTGCCTGCAGGTCTGATTCCAAACTCGGGCTCCCGACCGCTAAGCTGGACTGCCTTTCTGGGGCTGGGTTGAGATCTTCTCACCCGAGGGTGCAGTTCCCTGCAGAAAGCACCAGCTGACTGAGGTCCCGTCGTTGCAGCTTGATGGCAGGACGGCTTACCCATGCTTCTGCGTGCAGCATGTGTCCAAGGCTCACAGATACAACAGATACGCAGTGACGCACGCTCTGCCCGTGGAAGCGGACCACAGCAGGCGGGAGCGGAGGGTGGATGGCCCGGCCTCACGGAGGAGCCAGGGCCTCCGGCAGTCCAGAACAGAGTGCTCAGCTCCGGAGGGAGAGACAGGTCTGGGCTGGAGACGGGGTCAGAGAATGAGGGGACAGTGGCAGGGACTGCGCTGAGGGCCAGCAGGGAGCATAGCTGGGGCAGGAGAACCCGGCTCCAGGCCCAGCTCAGCGCCTCACTAGCTGTGTGGCCTTGGGGAAGTCACCATGCTTCTCTGAGCCTCAGTCTCCTCCTCTGCAAATTGTGGCTATTAACCCCCCCACACACATTGTTGTTGAGAGGACCGAATGAGGTGACACAGGTCTGCTGCTCGTTGTGGCAAGTACCCACGGACACGGGCGAATGCTCCCCGAACTGACCACCTGCCAGAAGCCGCACTGAGCAATGGCCACGATTTCACACATCTGCCCCCCCAACAGCTCTCAGGGCATGTTACCCTCAGGCTCATTTCACAGATGAGGAAACTGAGTCACCACTCGGGTACTCTGACTGCCCCTCCCCTGGGCTCTAGCAGTTAACCTCACTAGTCTCCGGGGAGCATCTCCCTGGAGCCGGGTGCTGGGCTAGTGAGGACCCTGAGTCTGGCTCAGCACTGCCTGCTGCATGACCCTTGAGCAGGTTACTGAACAGCCCCAAGCCTCAGTTTCCCCATCTATAGACTGGGGCTGTTAGTAGCCCCCAGCTAATGGGGCAATTGTGCGAATTCTCTGTCACACCTCTGTTAGCAGGCGTAAAGAGCCTAGAAGAGTGCTGGGCACAGAGTAAGGGCTCAGTCAGTGTTTATCATTGTTACTATGATACATGTATACGCAGCCCCGGAAGTCCTTCAAGTGACTTCATGGAGCCCGAGAAACGTCACCTCCCATCCCCGAGCATCTGGTGAGAATGTATTGCTTTGTGCTGCCACTTACTCTATATAGAGCCTCAGGCAAGACACTCCATTCTCAGCTTCCCCATCTGCAAAATGGGCTGAAGGAGGTCTGCTTTCGAGGCTGTGGTGGGGATTAAATGGGTTAGTGCGTGTCCAGGGCATAGCACCGTGCCCAGCACGTCGTAGGTGCTCAATCAACAATGGTTAGCGGGGCCCCTTCGCTCACATTGGGGTCTCTTGATTCTCTGGGAGGCAGTAAGGAAGACAGAGTCCCCCTGTTTGAGGAGGAAACTGCAGGGGGCAGGGCCCTGATCCTCCCAAGAGGCAGGACAGACAGCACTCCCTCAGGTGCAGAAGAAACTGAGGCTTGTCAGGGACACCGGGACCAAGGTCCAAGTCCTTCTTGCTGGTGCTGCCGCCCTGTCTCGGGGGTCTTGGGCCAATTTCCCACAGGTACTCGGGATGCTAGAGGGAAGCCGGACCTGCTAGGCTACTGCTGGCCTCTGGGCTGATTGACCTCCAGGCCGAGGCCTGCCCAGGAAGGACAGGCAGGGAGCGTTCGAGCTGCAGGACCTCGGGGATCTTGCAGCCTGCCCGTGGTGCAGAGGAAGAAACCAGGAGCAGAGGTGGGGGACAGCTTGCCCAAGGTCACACAGTCAGTGAGTGGCAGACCAGGGAGTAGAGCCTGGGTCTTCTAAGCAACACAACGTTCCCTCCACCCTGGGGCTGAAGGGACAGAAACAGCAGGGGACAGGTGAGTCATTGCCAGGCTTTAAGGCCCGATGGGCTCCTACCGGCCCCCGTTCCATACTCACATCCGTACAAAGCACCTGGGAAGCAAGATGTGCATGAGGAGGAAAAGGGTCCGTCGCAACCTTCAGACAGCCTGTGTGGGCCAAGACAGAGCATCTGCTTGCCACAGACTGGCCCAGGAGCCCTCAGCTGCTCCTGAGACCATGAAAACCTCAGGCCCGGAGAGGCAAGGAGGCCCACTCCGGTCACACCGTGTCACACCCACTCCGGTCACACCATGTCAGGAGTCCACCCCTGCCCCTATCCAACTCATGGGCCGAGCCCTGCCCCAGCAGACCTGGGTTCAAATCCCAGCTCCCCTACCGAGGACGTGAGGGCTGTGTGATCCCAAGAAGCCACTTGCTCCTCTGACCTTTGGCGTCTTCGCCTGTCAGTGGGCCCGATACTGTCCCCTCACCAACGATCAGCTCAGGGAACAGGTGTGAAGGGCCCCGGGCTGCGGGTGACGCACAGTAGGTGCTTTGCACAGGTTCGTTCCACCTGAGAAGGAGGCAAGAAACACAGGCCCCGGTGAAACAGGAAATAGGAATCCAGAAAAAGGGCAGCTCGCAACTCGTCCCTGGACCTCAGCTTCCACATCAATAGAACGAAGGGACGGGACTAAATTATTTCCAAGAGTCCTCCCAGCACTACCCAGGCCTCCCCTGACTTCCTGTCCCCTTCCTTTAACCTCCATGATGACACTAGCCGCGCTAGGGAGAGGGAGCGACGGAGGGAGGGATTTTGTTGAGGTCGAATTTATATACGATGAACCGTTTTAACGTGTACGATTCAGTGGCATTCAGGGCCTTCCCAGTGCTGTGCGACCACCACCTCTGTCTGGGCCCAGAACATTCTCCCTTCCTCCCTTCCCAACCGCTTGCTATCTATGGATGGATTTACCTACTCTGAATATGGCATACGAACGGACTCATAAAATATGGGACCTCTGTGTCCGTCCCTTTGCATGTTTTGAAGTCCATCGACACTGTAGCCTATGTGGTACGGGATTTATTCTACAGCTAGCTAGGAGTCTATGGTGATACACCACGATCCGTGTGTCCCTTCGTCCGCGGAGGAACGCCTTGGGGCTTCCCGGCTCTTGGCTACTGGGAACCGTGCTGCTCTCAACAGTCGTGTACAGGTGTTTGTTGGAGGACCTGCTTGCAGTTCTTGGGGATAGAAAATTAGAAGTGCAAATGCTGGGTCATGTGGTAAAGCTATGCTTAACTCTTGAAGGAACTGCCAAACTGTTTTCCATAGGAGCTGTGGATTTATTTTTATAAATTTATTTTTGGCGGACATTTGTATTCAGTGCTAGATCCCTGGCGCACAGTAGGCACTTGCAGAAGGAACGAGGGAATCTCCCACCCTCTCCGCTCGCCTCTCCCAGAGCCACATCATCCTGTCTTGGGTCTGTAAGTTCCCCAGTCCAGTAGGCTGTAAGCGCTCAGAGAGAATGAACACCCTCCATCCAGCTGCGTTGGGCCGGGCCAGAGAAGGGCCCAGGGCATCTATCTCTCCCCAGGGACGGCCAGCATCGTCTGTGTCTGAAATCTGCTGGTGCCTCATGAAAGCAGCACCCACGTCCTCCACAAGCCCCTTTGCCCCCGTCAGCCCCCTAGGCAGGCTGTGTGGCCTCAGCCAGAAGCCTTCCCCTCTCTGATCCTCCACTCTGTCCTTGCGGGCACCTCTAAAGTGGGGCCAGAGGCTGCACCCTCTCCTGCTACCCCTGACCCCTGACCTCTGACCTCTCTTCCAGCTCCATCGGCCGTGTCCATCATGCACCAGGTGAGCCGCACCGTGGACAGCATCACCCTGTCGTGGTCCCAGCCTGACCAGCCCAACGGTGTCATCCTGGACTATGAGCTGCAGTACTATGAGAAGGTACCCGTGCTCCCGGGCGCACTCCCCACCCCCACCCCCACCTCCCTGGGGCCAGGGGTTCTACCATCGCGTGAGACTGGACACAGAGAGAGCACTGGCCTCGGAGTCAGGCTGCCTGGCTCAGTTCTGACTCCGGTCCTCCCCAGCTGTGGGACATCAGGCAGGTGCTTTGACCTCTCTTAGTCGTGCTTTTGTTGGTCTGGGGCGCCGGGCCAGCAATCTCAGTAAAAGACAACGACGGTCATGGCCCTTTCCTCACCGAGACCCTTCCTCTTGGCTTCAGTGGGCCTGAGGTTCTGAAAAACTGGTTTCCCAAAAAGCTTCACCCATCTGAAGCAGAGATTTAAAACTGCACAAGAGAGCTTCTGTCCAGGGTGCGATTAGAGCTCCGTCCCCGTGTTGCTCAGATTCCAGCTAAAACACTTGTTTTCATTTGCCTGGCCGCCATTTGTATGGGGAGAGAGCGATTTCTCTTTGAGCTTTTAAACCAGACCCTTGTTACCCCCCAAGGAGCCGGGGCTGGAAGCCACTGGTGTCGTAGAGGAGCATTGGACTAGGAATGGGAAGCCATAGGTTCAGATCCCAGGTCCATCCAGACCCGGCCGTGTGACCTTAAGCAGGCATCTTACCTCTGTGAGCCTCAGTTTCCTCCTGTGTCACGTCCAAAGGAGATTGCGTCTCTTGACTAGGGGCTGCGCAGGTGAAGGAGGAAAGGCAGGGGTGGTGCCCAGCACAGCTCCCGGCCCCAGCAGAGTGTGTTTTCCCTTCCTCCCATCTGCCGTGCGTGCCGTATGGTGGGCAAGAGCTACTACCTGTGAGGCCAGGTGAGGCCGGTACATTTGAACGTGGGGCCTGCTCAGTGTAGGAGCCAGGGGGCGGATACAGCAGCGGGACATCAGAGGTCCAGGAAACCCTCTTTGTGACTGGAGAGTTTTCTTACCTGCATCCTGAGGCACAGAGGCTGCAAGGGCCTCTGGGAAAATTGTCATTGGGATCGCATTCAGACTAAGGTGTGAATGACTATAGGAAGTGCTTTGGTTGAGGGTTGGGGCCTGGAAATGGATAGGAAGCCTCTCCCCCCCGGCTGAGACGAAGAGAGAGGGAAGCAGATCCAGCCTCCCTGCTGGAGCCCTGCCTTGTGAGGCCCAGCCCCACCCTTCCACTCTGCTGACCCCGGCTCGGCCCAATCCTGATGAGTCCCGGGAGGCCGTCAAACTCCTATCCAGCCTCACGCAGCTGGTTTGTGATTGCTGTGTCCTTGCTCGTCCCTTGCTCTAGGCAGTGCCTTCTGAGAGGCCAGGGACCACATCTGTCCCATTCACCGTCTTCTCCCCAGCACCCTGGGCCCGGCACCAAAGCGACACTTGATAATATTGGTTGAAGGAATAAGTGAAAAGATCCCTTCCCAGGGCCTGTTCCTCCAGGGTGGAGACCTTGCCTTACCGTCTGCTGTTTCCCCAGCCTGGCACACAGTAGGTGCTCAAGAGGCGCTGTTGGATGGCCTGAGCTGAGGATGATGTGAGGGAAGCGGCTCCGGTCCTCGCTGGGCCCTCGAGGGCCTTGAAGGAGCCAGGTGTCCTGTAGCATGAGCCAGACCAGCTGTTCCCAGGCCCCGGAAGCCCCAGGCCCTGCAGAAACCAGCATTTCCACCCCTTCTGGCGGGGACAGCTTAGCAACTCAGAATTCAACAAAGAAAAAAAAAAAACGCTAATTAAGAAGCTTTATGATTAAACGGAACTGAAAGTGTTTGTCCCCGAAGACCAGAGAGGAAATGAGGAATCCCAGCGCGGGTCCTGCCGCCGGCCCATTTCCTACCAAGACGGGAGGGGCTGGGGAGGCTGCTGGAGGTGTGAACCGGGAGGCAGCTCTGCCCTACTTTCTGCGGCGGCCCGGCATCCCCAGGCCTCTGCCACGGGGGCAGGACCCGCAGGCCCTGCAGCAGCCGCGGCCACCACCTGCTCACCGCCTCCATCATCTCGTTCCTCCTCACAGTAGTGCCATTCACCCCAGTGGACGGGAGGGGAAACTGAGGCACAGAGAAGTTGTGCAACTTGTCCAAGAGCACCCAGCTGCTAAGTGGCAGAGCAAGGATTTGGGCCTATGCTCTCTCTCCTCACCTGGCTCTCCTGCCTTCTGGGATGCTTCTGGGATGACTGTGTAAAGGTGGACAGGACCAGGCTCTGAAGGAGGATCTGAGGTACAAATGGCCAGAGAGGGACAGGCCTGAGTTACGAGTGTGGTGAGACATGGCCCTACTCTGTCAGCCCCTCCTCCCGGGGCCTGGGGCGCAGTAAGAGGCAGCTTGGCATCTGCCAGTGAGAGATGGACACCAGTTCATTCAATATTCACTGTCGCCAACTTTGGGCTGGGCCCTGGGCTCAGTACTGGGAATACTGCAATTAGCCAGACATGCCCAGAGGCCTCAAGGCCTTCGCAGTCCAGGGGAAAAGACAGATCCAGACATAAATAGCCATGAGACCAATTGTAGCACAGTCACAGAAGGGCCAACAAAGGTCCTTATGGACACCAAGGAGGGACCCATGATCTGGGTCAAGTGAGGGTAAATCATTCTAGTGACATTTGAGCTGAGCCTTGAAAGATGCTAGGAGTTCACCAGACAGACGAGTGATGAGAGCAGTCATTCCAGACAGCAAGAACAGCACATGCAAAGGCCCTGGGGCAGGAGAAGGCAAGTGTGGAGGAGCAATATGAACAACAGCAAGATTAGTAGGGAAGGAGTTGGAGAGGGAGACAGGGCTGGGTTGTGGTGGGCCTTCCACGCCTTTGGAGTCTGGATTCAATTTAAAGTACTATGGGAAGCCATCAGAAGGTTCTGGAATGGTGTGATCTGACTCAGATTATGTTAAAGATCCCTGTAGCTTGCTGTGTGGAGAATAGACTGTAAGGGGGTTCTGGAGACACAGACCCTTTAGAGGGCTCTCATGGGACACTAAGTGAGAGACGACGGTGGCAGGGAGTAGGGGCTGGCAGCAGAGATGGTGAGAAGCCAACAGATTCAGACGGTATTTGGAAACTCAGGGGACCAGGGAAGTGTGGAGGACAGCTCCCAACGGCTGGTGGTGCCTTTTCCTGGGGCCAGGGTGGGTTTGTGATGTGGAGATACAGGGGCGAGGCTTGCCAGGGGTGGAAAGGTACGGCCAAGAACAGACAGGAGGGTGTACAGAGATAAAACAGAACCGGATGGACAGAATCAGGACGATGGCATGTCTAAGGAGAGAAGGAAAAAGGAGCTGACGGCAAGTGTCAGAGGAGACGGCAGACAGGGGTCGGAGCAGTCTCGGTCCCCAGCCTCTCAGGCTTCCGTCGGGAGGGACAGCCAGAATGCGGGATGGATTCTGACAAGTCCGCAGCCGGCTCTTCCCAAACACTTCGGAATCCTCCCAGTGCCTGCAATTGATTTCTTTAATGAAGGCTGCAGATCTCCCCAGGTAGGGGAGCTCGGCAGCCAGCCCTGCCGACCCGTGGGGGCCCCGCCCCCACTATCTTTCCCACTCCTCCCTTCCTGCTTTAGAAAGGGCTCTTTTTGGAGCGGGCTCCCCGTTTGGCCTTTCCCCAGCTCCACTGGGGATTTCCCAGCCTGCCCGGAGCCCGGAGCTAAAAACCACTTTGCTGCAAGGCTTCTGGATGCCGCTGACGAGTGGTGTTGGCCAGACCGGCGCTGGCTGTTTCCATCGGCTCCAGCGTCCTGGGGGAGGTGGCCTCCTTTGGCAGCTGCCCCAGAGCTCGGAGGTTCATGCCCCCTTTGGCTCCCCCAGCGCTCCAGGAGAAGATTCATTTGTGGGGCCACCTATGGCAGATGGGCCCCCGTAGGCCTCAGCGATTTGTGTTTATTCAACAGAAATTTCCACTTGCAGAGCGGAAGGGGAGGAAGGTTGGGGGCGATGGGGATGAGCTATGAAAGTCCAGGCTTCATTGGTTGTTGTCCAGGGTACGTGGAGCAGTGGGGACGGTTGTCCAGGTTGGACCTGGAGAGGTTTGTTCTCACACTTACTCATTTCATGAACATCAGCGAAGGCTTGCCCTGTCACGGTGTTGATAACGATGAGGGCGATAGCCAATATTTATCAAGTCCTTATGTGTGCTGGAGAGTTTGCTAAAAGCTTTACCCATTTTTTTCCTATTGAATCTCCACACCCATTCTGTGTGGCATAGGGTGGTGTTATCCCACTTTAAAGATGAGAAGACCAAGGCCCATAGGGCTTAAGAAATGCACCCAGTGCCTCACTGTCCCATAATCTCCGGGTAAGGATTCAAACTAAGGACGGGTAGATTTCTTTTTTTTTTTTTAACATTTTATTTATTTATTTAGAGAGTGAGTGTGAGTGGGGGGAGGGGCAGAGGGGGAGGGAGAGAGAGCATCTCCAGCAGACTCCACGCTGAACGCAGAGCCCGATGTGGGGCTTGATCTCACGACCCTGAGATCATGACCTGAGCCGAAATCAAGAGTCTGACGCTTCACTGACCGAGCCACACACGTGCCCCGGGACTGGTGGATTTAGTACTAAATTTCTTCCCTTAACCCATTGGTGTTTAGTCCTAATTCAGATAAAGGTGCTCCAGCCATGGCGGAGGAGAGAGGGGAGCAAATATGTCTAGAGCAGCTCCTTTGTGCCAGATGTTACCCGATCACAACAACCCTGAAAGGCTGGCATTTGTTGTTCCTTTTCTGGAGTAGAAAACAGGGGCCCAGGGGAGTGAAGGGTCTTTCCAAGGTCACAGTGCAAGTAAGGGGAAGAATCGGCATTTGAAATAACTTTCGATCCCCTGCTCTGTCCTGTTCCCTGCTTTAGGGAAGCGATCCACGAGGTTCATTCCTCATTCTCCTGAGGCACCCATGCCACTGGCAGTTACTTCCCAGCTCCCTCCTATAATCAGGAACTTAAAACTTCCATCCTCTCTAAGTGGACATCCAACCCACTCAGTCTGCAGAATCCATCCCCTTGTCAAACCAGAGCAGATTCCATGTTGGCTGGCGGTACCTAGTGGACAATCTTGGTACTGCAACATGCGTTCATGGCTTTTTTTTTTTTTTTTTTTTTTTTTTTTTTTTTTTTTTTTTTTT
>NW_024425786.1:16792611-16836830 GCF_017311325.1 Ursus maritimus
TTTTTTTTTTTTTTTTTTTTTTTTTTTTTTTTTTTTGAGTCTACGATGTTCACTCATTTTTTATCGGCGGTAGTTAGTGAGCACCTACGGGTGTTGAGCCTGCGGGTCCCGGAGATGAATGAGACAAGGTCTCTGCCCTCGGGAAACCCACAGTTCTTAGAGAAAACACATGCATATCAGAACAACAGGTGGGAGAGGAGGCAATGGACCTGCAACTCTCTCTGGGACATCTGAGAAGTTTTCCCAGGAAAGGTGGTACTTGTACTAAGTCTCGATGAACAGCAGATGGGGAAAGGGTATTTCGCAGAGGGGAAACAGCACTTGCCAAGGCTCAGAGTGTCCAGGGAAGGTAGGGTTGCCAAATAGAATATAGGACACCGGTTACATTTAAATTTTTTTAAATAATTTTTTAGTATAATTGTGTTTTAAATATTGCATGGGAAGAACTTATACAAAAGAAATTATTCATTGTTTTTCTGAAATTCAGATTTAACTGAACATCATACATTTTTATTTGCTAAATCTGGCAGCCCTACCAAGAAAGGGAGTTTAGGAAAGCCTTTGGGTATGACTAGAGCGTGGAGGATACTGGGGTTGTGGCAGGCAAGACCGGCAAAGGGTGAGTCATGAAGGTTCTAGAATGCCAAGCTGAGGAGTCCAGCCTTCACCCCGTGGGCATTGGAGCAGGGCTATGTGTGCAGGCTTCTGTGCTTAGTACAGGGGAATAAAACACAGCCCCTGCCTTCGGGAGTTTACAGTCAAGGTTATGCAATCAGCTGCTGCCCAGGATGAGGGGACGTAGCAGAAACCCCCTCCTAGGGCATCCACGCAAGTGCTCCAGGGCTCAGAGGAGGGGAGGCACATCTGGCTGAGAGGTCAAGCAGGTTTCCTGGCAGAGACGGCAGAAGAGCTGGCTCAAGAAAAGAGACTTCGTATGTGCTGCTGCCCCTGGGAGGTGTGAAGGGGTGGGGAGGAGGCTCTCACAGGTCATCCCCTTCTCTAACCCCCATATCTCAAGTTCTTTCTCACCTCCTTGCCTTTGCACCTGGTACTCCTTGCCAAGCATGCACTCCCCCTTTTTGATCTGGGTGACTTGTTTATTCTTCGAAATTCCATTGCAGAACCCCCCTCTGCAGAGAGCGTTGCCTGACTTCACCTGATGGCCCCCACCCAGGCGAGCTCACGTGCCCCCAGCCCACTGTATCAGCGCATTATTCATATTAATGCATTTTATCCTCTAAACAGCCCTCGGAGGTGGCTGTGACCATTATTATCCCCATTTTACAGATGATGAAGAGGCAAAGAGAGGTTAAGAAACTTGCCCAAGGTCGCAAAGGTAATAAGTAGGAGAGTCAGGACTTGAACCCAGGAAGTCTGGCTCCAATTTGTGATCTTAACCTCCAGGCTCTGGTGCCCGTAGTGACATTGCGCACACTGAAGCTGTTGGTTTTGAGAGCGTTTTCAAGGGCTCTGCAGCGCACGTGTGCGTGCCCGGCATGCACAATCCGGTGTGCATTTTTCTGCACAGAGGTTCATAGCTTTCATCAGCTTCTCAGGCGTTTGTGATCCTCGAAGGGCCGAAGTCTCCATACTGTTTGTTTTTCTGAACTGAGCTCTCTGAATCCCGTGCCCGTGCCTTCGTCCCTTGGAGTCCCCAGGGCCTCGTGCAAAGAGGGTGTTTAGGGAAGGCTTGGGGGGTGGCTGACAGCTGTCTGAATGAGCATCGTCTAGACTGGCAGACGCTGCATCCTGCTCAGCCACAGCTCCGTTCCCACGCAGCAGCTCATCTTGGTCTTGTCCCGCACTCCTTGCGTCGCCCTGGGCAGGACTCCGGTCAGAACTGGCATTCCGCAGCTCTCGAAGGAGGTCCTGGGTACTCAAACCTGGGACCTTAGAGGTGGTTCCACGTGGGAGCCTGGTTTTGAGTCCCAGAGCAGCCACCAGCTCCTACATGACCTTGAACGTCACTTTCCCCATCTGGGCCTTAATTCTTGCCTCACTCAAGTGTGCTGTGGCTCAGCACAGGTCCCTCCACCTACCCTATCAAGGCATGGGGCAGGAAGGGGGATGCGGAAGTGGGTAAAGTAGGCCCTCTCCCTGCTGTCTCCAAGAACTCACAGCCTAGGCCTCCCGGGCTGCACGCGGTGGCCGCTCAGCATCTGTGTATTAGTCAGCTATCACCGAGAAGGGGGCTGCAAAATCTACAGTCCCCCAAACACAATGGTTTCCAAGCGCCTGTTTTTCTTGCTCATTGGTTGGAGTCTGTGGGTCAACCGAGGTGGCCCTGTTTCAGCCTAGGAGTTAGGTCAAGGTCTTCCCTACATGTTTCTCATTCTGGAACCAGCTGTTACCCAGGTTCAGCCCCGTCCTGGCTGAAGGCAGGAGCACAAGAGGCCAAGCGAACTCAGCAAGCGCCTGTAAAGCCTCCACTTGCATCATGTCCTCTAGAATGTTCCAAGGACCAAAGCAAGACTCATGGACAAATTCGGCATCCACGAGGCAGAGAAATACACTCTGCCTTCTTTTGTGGGAAGTCACATGCAGAAAGTATGGGTGTGTGATTCTGTTACAGGGAGGGAGTGAAGAATTGGGAACGACAGATGTTTTTTCCAGTGGCCAACCCCGCCCCCAGGGGCAGGAGTGGGCTCTGGGCCCACCGTGGGCAGCAGCCTTGCTAATGGTCTTCTCTGTTCCTCGGCAGGAGCTCAGTGAGTACAACGCCACAGCCATAAAAAGCCCCACCAACACGGTCACTGTGCAGGGCCTCAAAGCCGGCGCCATCTATGTCTTCCAGGTGCGGGCACGCACCGTGGCGGGCTACGGGCGCTACAGCGGCAAGATGTACTTCCAGACCATGACAGAAGGTGAGCAACACCCAGAGGGCAAGAGGAGGGCAAACAGAATGAACTCGAAGGCTCCCGTTCCTTCCAAGTGCCTTTGTGCGAATCAGAAAGGGCACCCCCTCTTCTAGACGTCAACCCTCCCTGCTGCTCAGGAACGAGCCATCCAGAGAGGCCCCGTGTCTGTGGCTGGAACGCACGTGGACTCCCCCATTGCCATCCTGTCTGCCAGGGGGCTTCCTTTCGGGGGACTCTCAGGAGCTCAGCCCTAATTTGCAGAGACACTCTGAGCAAGTCACTTCCCTTCCCTGGTCCAAATTTTTCTCAGCTACAAAATGAAAGCATCATATTCGATCTTTGAGAGCACACCTGTTTTATCCGTGCGTGACTCCAGTGACTTGCAGCTGGATTGAGAAAAATTCTGAAGTTCAGCAGGAAGAAGTGCTGGGATGGATTAGTGATGTCTGCCCTGGGCAAGAGAAGGGGAGGCTGCAGCCCACATGCTGTGTGTCTCCCAGTCCAGGACCCCATGGTCTCTGAGTACCTTTCCTGCTCTAATAATCTCTGAGGAGCAGCAGAGTTAACAGTACGGGCTCTGATGCCAGACAGATGGAAATTATACAGCTGATTCAGCCCTAACTGTGTGGCCCTGAGCAGCTCTGAGTCTCAGTTTTCTCATCTATAAATGGGGATGATGACAACTCTCTCATTGTCATCATCATCGTTATCAAACTAGTGTCAAGTTGGGACTAGATGTATAGAAACTTAGCAATATGCCTCACACGTAGTTAGCGCTCACCGGATAGTAGTAAGGTCATAGCTGTCATTGCCGGGAGCCTGGCAGCCCTTTCACCAACCAGCCAAGCTCCAGGGTAGCTTTACTTATAACCAGACTCCGGCGTCCCCTCGTAGCATCTGCTTTAACCACTGGGCCCGGGCCCCGGCCTTTGCCTAGCTGAACATCTCAGAGTCTCCTAGACCCATGAATTCTCGTCTTACCACAAGCATCCTCCCTAATGGCTCCCCCATCTTTCCAGGATGCCAACAGCACCTGTAAAACCCCACCTCCTTGTGACCAGCATGTTCACCCTTCTAGGCCCTCTTGCATGTTGGATGCATGTCATTGACCTGGGACGTGGGGGACTGTCCCAAGATCCTTTCTTTATTAACTCAGCAAATGCACGCTGGTGCTAAGGACCCAGAACGTACCCGGTCCCTGACTCCAACAAGCTCTTGTCTCATCATGGAAGCAAACGAGAAGTAATAATAATAAAATTAAAAACAGCGATGGTGTTGATGGCATTGAAAATGTGCTGAGTGGTTTCCAGGACCTGGGCCAGTGCTGAGGGCATTTTATGCATTATCTCATCTAAGCCCATACACAGACCTGGGTTCACCTGCTGGCTTTGGCCACTTTCTCACCATGTGACCACAAGCCAGTCATGGCATCGCTCAGCCTCAGTGCCCTCGTCTGTAAATGGCGTGCTCATAGGCACTGAGTCACAGGACTACTCTGAGAAGCAAGATACAACACATACTTAGCACCGTGACCAAAAAATAAAAACACTCAATAACAATAATAATTCATATTTACTGGGTGGTCACTGTCCTGCCGCCTGTCCTTCTAAGCGCTTTACACGACAGCCCTCTGAGGGGGGACTATTCGCCCCACTTTACAGATGAGGAAACTAAGCCGCAGAGAGGTAAGTCGCTTCACTGGAGATCACAGACGGGAAGGCCCTGCCGGGACTCAAACCCGGGGTCTGGCCTCAAAGTCTGTGCTTACAGCTGCCTCTCTGTATGTCAGCTTCTTACTATTGTTGGTTTCGTATCAACATCGAGGTATCATGCCCGTTTGATAGAGGAGAAACTAAGGGTTGGAGCAGTGCACGGACTCTCCGAGGTTACCTGTGAGTGAGTGCCGGCTCGTTCTCCGTCTGGGCACGGGACAGGGGCTCTCTCAGCAGCAGGAACGGAATCTGGGGATCACAGGAGACCAGGCGGGGTGGGGGGCTCTAGGACCCCCAGAGCCGGGCTGACAACGCGCCACGTGCTTTCTCCCCCAGCCGAGTACCAGACAAGCATCCAGGAGAAGCTACCTCTCATCATCGGCTCCTCGGCAGCGGGCCTGGTCTTCCTCATCGCTGTGGTCGTCATCGCCATCGTGTGCAACAGGTGGGTGGCTGTCCCCGGCCCCGTCCGGGCCTGGCCGGCCATCTAGTCAACCATTCCTGAACAGTGTCTGTGAGCCGAAGAGATATTCCCATCATTCCCAGGGCCAGGGAGAGGCCTGGGCAGGCCTGGATACTCTCCCACCTCCCGAAGTGGCCACCGTTAGCTACGGTCCATCCCTTTGGGCTGGGGTTGCCTTGACAAGTCCACTGTTCGTGGAGGTGCCTCATAGAGACGCTGATACTTCAGCACGAAGGAATGTCTCAGAACAGTGGGCAGGAAAGACCGCAGGATGCCCAGAGCTAAGGGGTGGCTGGAGAGGAAGCCCGGATCACCCCGCTCCCTGCACCCCTCGAGGCCCCTGCATGACCAGGGCTACAAGCGGAGTGTCAGAGGGGAGGTCGATGAGCTCAGATAGCGCTCGCTGGCTTTGGTGGCAGGAAAAACAGCGAGAAGGTAGATAGGAGCAGGTGGGGGGAGGGGCATCCCAGTTTGCAGGCACAGCACGTACAGAGGTAGGAGGTGGGACCTGTTTCCTGACTTCTGCTGAGCATAATGCAGAGCCTGTCTTCTTCCTGAGATCCCCACTTTAGAACAGACGGGGCCATAAGGTCAGATGGACAGAAGCCCCTGGGATTTCTGGGGCCATGGGAGATGACTCTGAAAGGGGCTTGGCTGGAGAGGGGATGGGGAAATGGTGAGCCTGGATTTGAGGTGGGAGAGGTGGAAAGGGATGGGGGTGGGGGTGGCCAAGAAGGATGAGGCTGCTAGGCCAGGGGCAGGCAGGGAGCCCTCTGGCAGGGGTGTGGTTTTGAGGGCCTGCCCTCCCTCTCCCTATCACCTACTGTGGCTCCCAGCTCCCCGGGGCTTCCAGGTGGCTCCAGCCCTTTGCTCTTGTTCCAGAAGACGGGGGTTTGAACGTGCTGACTCGGAGTACACGGACAAGCTGCAGCACTACACCAGTGGCCACAGTATGTACACCCCGGCAGGGCCGGCACCCTTGGGCCCTTTGCTTGGCCGTTCCCCAGCAACCTCTTGGCCTCCTTCCACTCCCTCCCACCTTGCCGCAGCCAGACTGAACGTCCAGCTGTTCCCTGAACCGGCCAAGCTCGCTGTCCCCTCTTGGCCTCTGCACCTGCCGTCCCCTTTGCCTTCTCTCCAGTCTCATCACCCGCCTTCTCTTCCCCGTGTAACTCTGCCCCTCCCCCGGCCGCAGCATATACAAACCGCTCTGAGCAGCCTCGCCTGACCCCCGCCCCACCCTGGCTTTAGGGCTCCGTCTGTGCTTGCATAGCGCCCCCTTACCTGGCTGCATTGTGAGGGCCGTGCCCTTGGCTCCCCAACTGTATAGTGGGAGCGCCTGGAGACGTGAAAGTGGGTCTGACACCACTGCCCCCGAACGCCAGCACGCTGCCCGGCGCTTAGCAGACACTAGATCCCTATTTACACAACATATCCATGAGTGGCATGAGATGCTGAGGACCCCAGGCTCTGGCCTGGGAGGGGACGGGCCCTATCGCTTCTCCCTGGTGACCCCTCTGATAACCACTGCCCCCCACCCGGTGCCTCCATTTCCCCCATTGTCCCATCCCATCTCAGTCCAGGTGCCACACACCCAGAACAGATATCTCCTCTCAAGGGGCCCAGCAGAGACAGAAGCAGAGCATAGATTTTACCCTGGCAGAACCGACATGGGGTGGGCTGAGGGATGGGGGAGGGAGTGGGGGGGCAGGGAGAACCTTCACTCTCACTTCCACTCACTCAGCAAACAGGAATTCCAAGCGGGTCCAATATAGCTCCTCAAACTGTACTAGCTGGGGTACTCTGGGGCGTCTCAGATGCCGCTGGGTAAGGAAAGCCATCGGCACAGCCCTTCACATGTCACACAGTCTTTGTGACCTGCTGTGTATGCCAGGCAGGGTTTTAGGTAGCTGGGGATACACAAGTAAGCAAACCACATATCCCCACCCTTGCAGAACCTAGATTCTGGTGGGAGGGCCAGGGAACAAAAGAAATACAGGTAGTAAATGAGAAAAGCACATGGCATGCTGGAAGATGAAAGCATTACGGCAAACGGCACAGTAGACCAGGGTGATGAGCTGAGAACTGCAAGGTCAGGGCTGCCTATTCAGATAAGGCAGTTGGGGTTGGCCTCGCTGAGAGGGTTTCAGTGGAGCAAAGACATGAACGAGCTGGGGGGCTGAGCTGCATGGACAGACCTGAGGGGACAGCCTCCCAGGCAGAAGGAACAGCCCGTGCAAAGGCCCCGAGGCTGGAGTGTGCCTGGCACGTTTCAGGAACAGCCAGGAGGCTAGTGTGACTGGAGCGGAGTGGGGAGGCAGGGGGGGCAGGGACAAGGGGCCCCAACATGTACATCCTTGTCAGCCCTTGCGGGGCCCCGGTCTTTATTCTGAGTGGAATGGGGAGCCTCTAAACGGGTCTGAACCAAAGACTGACACGGTCTGAGGTACAGTTTTGACAGGACTTCTCTGGCTGCTGTGTGGAGGAGAATGGAGTGAAGGGCACCGGGCAGGACACAAGCAGGGAGACCTGTGAGGTGGCTGTTTCTATCACCCAGGGAAGGTTCTGGATTCTGACATGTTCTGAAAGTACTAGATTTGCTGCAGGTGTGGATGTGGGGTGTGCAGGACAGAGCAGAGTCGAGGAGTTCTAGGTATCGAGCCTCTGGGTTAACAGTCAATTTGAAGTAAATTTCCCGAGCTTAAAAAATCATTTTAGACATAAATGTAAAAAATAATTACACCATGAAAATTTCCAGAAGACAATTTAGGTAACTATTCCACGGATAGTCTAAGCCTAAAAGCAGTGGAAGGCGCACATGAAAAAGGCAGAACAATTTACAGCGAAATTAAAAATCACCTGTACGCCGGAAGTGAAAGTCATCAATTACGTCACCCCCTCCTAGTCCCCAAGTAATGAAATCACGGTTATAGATAGAGCTAAACGTACTGAGTGTGTTCTGTGTTTTCATGCTTTCTGTGCATTTGTTCATTTAATCCTTATGATTTTCCCGATAATGTAATTGAGTACGAGGGAACCGAGGCCCAGAGAGGTCACACGGCAGCTCAGGGTGGGAGCTGAGGTCCACACTCCTCGCCACTTGCTGTCCACACCCGACTAACTAGAATAAGGTGGGCTCACACGCCCTGTCACCTGGAGCCATGTGGGAGCATCGCTGTTTAGCGTGTGAGTCACTAACAAGGAAACAGGGGACAGCAGGGATTTATTTTTAAAATCAAGCCCAGGATTTGTTCCTGGATCACACACATTCTAAAGCTGAAGCTTCTAGGTTTCTAAAAAGGGCCTTGGTTTTTTTTCAAAGCACTGCCAGCTCT
This sequence comes from Ursus maritimus, assembly GCF_017311325.1. Classification (NCBI taxonomy): domain Eukaryota; kingdom Metazoa; phylum Chordata; class Mammalia; order Carnivora; family Ursidae; genus Ursus; species Ursus maritimus. Next base: position 16,800,980 of record NW_024425786.1, read on the forward strand.
GTGGTCCCACCCCCACCAGCAACCCTGTGTGGCTGGGACAGAGGAGAAAGCTGAGGCCCGGAGATGTGTGTGACTGGCTTGAAGTCACCTTCACCGGCTCGCATGTTCCATCGTTCAGCAGGTGCTGAGTGAGGACCAAGGTCTCTGGTACCTGGATGTGGCCCAGAGGGACCAACCTGGTTTCTCATCCCTGCCCCACCACTGGCCAGCTCTGTGACCGTGGGGAAGTCATCGAGCCTCTCTGAACCTTGACATCTTTACATGGGAAGTAGCCAGAATGATGCTTCTTTCACAGAATTGTGAGACTTAAATGAAGTAATGGATGTGAAAGTGCTTCCTAATAATATTTAATAATAGCCAACCCTTCTCTATAGCAGGTAACAATTATTCAGTGTTTTCTATTTGCCAACTACTATACCAAGCCCGTTAAAAAGATTCTCATTTAATCCTTGCAGTCCCCTTATGAGGTAGGTGCTGTTTATTATCTCCATTGTAGAGATGAAAAAAGTGAAGCACAGAGAGGTTAAGTAATTTGCCCAAGGGCACACAGCGGTATCAATACTGTGGTTGATCCTCAATTCAAACTCATAAAGCAGCTTATTTGTGATGATTATTACCCGCGGATCCAGAACTCAAACCAGGTCTCTGAATGTCTGGTTCCTCCTCCCTCCTTCATCCTGTATTTCCCATAGTGGCCCTGACAGTCTAAGTCGTCCAAACAATAGCCCAGTATTTTCTGAAGACTTTGACTGCAGAGATCCTCGCCCAGCTTCAGGGCAGCAAATACCTGTCCTGGGAGCCAGGCCTTGAGCAAGGCTCGGCCACAAGGAGCTCCCCCTTCCATTCCAGGATGCAGGATGGGGAAGCTTCCAGAAGAAAACAGTAGCCTGGCAGTTGGAAGTGTAGACTCAGCCACATGACCTGGATTCAAACCCCACATCTGCCACTTACCAGCTCTGTCCGTGTCACCTTGGGCAAGTCATCTAACCTTTCTTGTCCCACAGTGTCCTCATCCAAACAACGGGGATAAGATTAGGTTGGGCCAAATGAAATTGCCATTTTTGTAGGTCAGAAACAGTCAAACACTAACAATTTCATAGGGCTCAGCCTAATAATAGCATTTACCTGGTAGGGTTGTCAGAAGGGTTAATTGGATAGGTACTTATAAAGTACCCAGACCAGGGCCTGGTTCCTGGCAAATCCACACTGAGTTGTGGGCAGATTGTTTTATTAACGGTGAGATGAAACCAGAGGGTCACAGAAGCAGGGACAGCTCAGAGCCGTAGCTTCAGTAAGTGTTTATTAAGCATCTACTCATACCAGCTTCACATGTGTACTCCAGAGAAAACATTCTAGAGCAAGGGCTCAGAACTTGGGGTTCACAGACCCCGAGAGCTTCAAGGGACCAGGAACATTCCAAGACTATATGCTGAATCTGGGAGTGTGACACACACGTGAATAATTTTCCAAGGAGCAGATTCATAGCTTCTGTCAAATTCTCGAAGGTATTCATGACCCAAACAGGCGGAAAGAGAAAAAGAGAACATTCCAATAGGTAATGCTGTTATTCTTTCAATAAGCATTTTATGAGCACCCTCTATGTGCCGGGTTCTGGGATTAGCATGAACTAGACAGATGTGGCCTCTGTCCCCATGTGGGAGACAGTGTAAAGCAAGTTCACACAGGCAGCAGAGTGTTCCAGAAAGGGGGGGCAGGAGGCTGTGGGCATGCATATCTGGAAGACTTAATACAAGGTAGGAGAGCCAGACAGACATCAGGGCCATACACGTGGGTGCAGAGACAGGGCTTCAGGAGCCTAAAGAGAAAGCACGGATCTCCACTGGAAGGATCCAGGCAGGCTTCACAGAGGAGGTGGCATTTGATCTGGACGCAAAGAGGAAGAGAAGGGTATTCCAGGTGGAGGTAACCACATGAACAAAAGCAGAGGCAAGAAATTATAAGATGTGTCTGGGACCTCTGGGTGAATAATTCTTTTTGCTTGCATATAGAGGGCAGGGAGCTATAGGGGAGCCCAACACGGGGGGCTTGGAATGCCAGGTGAAGGCACTTGCCTTAGTCCTGCAAGCAATAGAGAGCCCTCCTGGCCAAGGCTTGGGGATAACATCTGACGGTTGCACTTCTCCTTAGCTGCCGGAGCCGACCCACCCCTGTCCTCCCTCTGCAGCTAGCCTGACAGAAGGGGTTTCCCCCAATCCTGGTGGAGGGAGGCTGCAAGTCAGTCACCAAGAACCACAGAGCAGGCACTGAGTTTGAGCACGAAAAAGAGCATCTCCCGGGAACTGATGTCCCCGCTCTGAGGAGTGCTGATTGGGGAAGGAGTCGTGGCTGAACAGTCCAGGAGGAGGACGCTGGGACCAGATCTAGTTGCATTGCATGCAGGAGGCCATGAACATGATGATTAAGACTATTGGCCCTTGGCTCAAGTCTGACAGGCCTGGGTTCAAGTCCTGGCTGTGCCGTTTGCTAGCTGCGTGGCCTTGGACAGATTACTTAGCCTTTCTGAGCAGCAGTTCCCTCATGCATGAAATGAGAATAATGATTCCCTTCCTCCAGGAGTTGTTGGGTGCAGAGGAGATAATGCATATAAAGAGCCTGTCCCCATGTTGGGCACAAGGGCTCGGTCAGTGGTAGGTGCAATCATTCTTTTATCTCTGTCACCCGGGTTCTGCTCAGCTCTATAGACATTGAGTGTATATTGTGTGCAGAGCTTTGTTCGAGCCCCACGTTGGGGGTGGAAATTACTTAAAAATAAAATCTTTTAAATAAATAAAGGCTAGACAAACACCCACACAAATAATCCAAAATGAAGCTACATATTAGAGCAACAGTTGGCAAACTCTTCTGAAAGGACCAGAGAGTAAGTACGTTAGGCTTTGATAACCGTACCGTCTCTATTGTAACTATTCAGCTCAGTCGCTGGAGTGTGAAAGCAGCCACAGGCAAAGGAATGTCTGCAGCTGTGTTTCAATAAAACTTTATTTACAAAATGGTCAGTGGACCAGTTTGCCAACTGTGTGTTAGAGGTTCCAATTTTAGATTCTTGGAATGTCTGAAACAGACACTGAGAGTGGTCAACTCACATGTCCAAGGTCACACAGCTGAGCAGGGTTGATGGCCCCACTCACCAACCAGGCAAGCCTTACTATGGCCCAGGAACCCCAGCTCCTTATTCCTAGAGCTACTGCCTCCAAAGGCATGGCTCCTGGAGCAATGGGAGAATGTGGGTAGGGAGCTGGGGGAGCCACGGGAGGCCTGGGCAGAAGAAGACCAGTTACCTGGGAGGGAGAAGGTGGGATGGATCATCCTTCCCTTCCTTCCAAGTATGTTGCTGGCTCAGGGCTAGGGTCCGAATTAGATGTTTGGCATCCAAGTTACATACACGTGGGTGCAGAGACAGGGCTTCAGGAGCCTAAAGTTTCTTAATTTCTGGATCAAATAAAAAAGTGCATCAACCAAAGAGTCAAATTAACATGCCATATGTCCAGCCTCACGCTGATCACCAGGGAATTTGCGATCTGGAAAGTTTTAAGACCTAGCTAGAGAGGGACCTGGGAAGTGGACCCAGAAACCATGGGTCTTCAGACCCTGGTGAGTGGGCAGCCCCTCCAGGCTCTGGGGCCTGCCTGGGAATGCTGAGACAGCCAGGAAGTTTCCTAAAGGGAGAGGATGCTTAAATGAAGCCTTAAAAGACAGGGAGGTCTCCCTAGCAAAAGCCCAAGAACGTGGGCTATTGCCTGATCTTTCTGTATTTTTGTTCCAAATCTCTCTTCCTTCTCGACTTCCTCTTCCTTTACTTTGCACCCCCTGATTCTTTAACACAAGAGTGACAAACCTATCTATCCTTTTATGCCCACATCATAACAGACATTGCTAATCAATCCTGAGAGTCCTTTAGCTCCTTTAGGAAGACATTACTAGTCAATTAGAGTTAGAACGAGAGCTAGAACCTATTTGTTCTCTCTGCTGAGCTCTCTGTTCTACTCACCCTTCTACTCACCTCAATGCCCATCTGCTCACTGAGGCCCAGAGAGGTCAAGTGACCTGCAAAGGGTTCCCCGGTTCTTATGGGGCCACATGGGTGTGTATTTCCCTCCATAGAGGGACTAGCTCTAGCCTTTCCATCTGTCCACATCTTGAGTCTGTGCATGTGACCAAGCCTGGTCTTATCCCCCAGTGACCCCAGGCATGAAGATCTACATCGACCCTTTCACCTATGAGGACCCCAATGAGGCAGTGCGGGAGTTTGCCAAGGAAATTGACATCTCCTGTGTCAAAATTGAGCAGGTGATTGGAGCAGGTAGGTGGCTGGTGCTCTCCCAGGTACCATGGCCTCAGCCATGAGTGGGGAGTACTCTTGGGGCAGAGGGTAGGATGTGGGGCAGGAAACTCAGAAGTTCCTCCAAGGCCTGAAGGTTCGGAATCCCCGAGGTAGAAAAGTCCTCAAAGGTCATACGGTAAAGTCACCTCATCAACATATGAGGAAACTGAGGCACGGGGCTGGGAAGGAGCTCGCGTATCACGGCAGAGATTGAGCTCGGTCCAGAACCCCATTCTTTGGCCTCAGTCTAGTGCTTTGTCCTTCCCACCATTCATCCAGGTCCCTCTCTCCATCTCCCTAGGCCTTACCCCATGCCCAGCCAAATACCATGGGACAGCTGTGAAGAGTTTACTCTTACTCCCAGTGGTGGCTAGGACCTTTCTGGGCCCCCACATTCTACAAGGGGGGTCTTTGTCTAAAAGGATGAGTTGACCACTGGGGAGAGAAAGCTCCTTCGGGACCCAGGAGTGGAGGTTCCAAGGAGTGGGAGGTGGCGCTTCCACCTGGCAAGTGACATCCTGCCTCTCCTGGTGTGTGTGTCCCAGGGGAGTTTGGCGAGGTATGCAGTGGCCACCTAAAACTGCCAGGCAAGAGAGAGATCTTTGTGGCCATCAAGACACTCAAGTCAGGCTACACCGAGAAGCAGCGCCGGGACTTCCTGAGCGAGGCCTCCATCATGGGCCAGTTCGACCACCCCAACGTCATCCACCTGGAGGGTGTTGTCACCAAGAGCACCCCCGTGATGATCATCACCGAGTTCATGGAGAACGGCTCCCTGGACTCCTTCCTCCGGGTAGGGGAAGCCGAGAGTGCCAGGGGCCTGTGGATGGGGAGGGAAAGGAGCGGTGGACATAGCTTTGTGGCACCAAAGCCTCACGGGGCCTTGAGAAAGATCTAAGTCAGGAATGGCTTGCATGCTGCCTCTTTCCATTCCCTTCCCCGTGGCAGGCATTGCTCCTCAATCCCAGAACTCTGTCCCACTGAACCAGGAAGCCACCTCAGGATCCTTTGCAATCTAGGAAGCCACAACCAGTCAGTCAGAGTCGGCGTACGACCTGAAATCTGTTACCGTCTGTGCTCTTAGCCAGCCTTCTCATTATGTACGAGAGAAAAGTGAGGCTCGAAGACAGCTAGAGTTTGCCCGGGATTACCTAGAGGGACAAGGTGAGAGCCAGGACTGGAACCAGGTCTCTTGAACCCTGGTCCAGGGTTCTCACCAGATTTTGGATTGCTCCAAAGCTATATGGGCTGGGGGATGGAATCCAGAGCACAAGGTCAAGAGAGGAACGATTCCAGATCCCCACAGGAGATCACAGTCAACCAGCTGGACAGAGAGCGCAGAGGCCTGCTGCTAGACTAGTTGCCATTTTACAACCATTTATTGCGCATCTAGTATGTTCCAGGCACCTTCCATGCACCTCCTTATTTAACTCAGACCCCTGGAAGGTGGGTATAACTTATCCCCATGTAACACACAGATGGGGAGACAGACTCAAGAAGTCAGGTCACTTGTCCAAGGTTGCACGGCCAGCAAAGGGCAGAGCCAGCATCAGACCAGCTGGGTCTACTCCAAAGCCCATGTTCTTTCCGCCACCCTGAAATTGGCCTCTCATGGGCCTCGCTAAGCCCCCACCCCCTCCAAGCACCTGTATCCTTCCCACAGGGCGCATGAGGCCAGGGTGGCTGGGTCCTGCTCTGGTTTCCCGTTGTGTGAATGAGCCAGAGCTCTGATTCATGCCCCTCCATTTACTGTGTGTTTTCGCCACTTCTCCCAAAGCAAAATGATGGGCAGTTTACAGTCATCCAGCTGGTCGGCATGCTGCGGGGCATCGCGGCCGGCATGAAGTACCTGGCAGACATGAACTACGTCCACCGCGACCTCGCCGCCCGCAACATCCTTGTCAACAGCAACCTGGTCTGCAAGGTGTCTGACTTCGGGCTCTCACGCTTTCTGGAGGATGATACTTCAGACCCCACCTACACCAGTGCGCTGGTAAGATGGAAGCAGAGAACAGAGGGGTCGTGGTGCCAGGCAAGAGGGCACAGCTGTCCAACTCTCCCTACAATATGTTTTCACCAACATCTGCTCATGTCAAGCACTGTGCTGGGCCCTGGAGACGCAGAGACACAAACCACAGTCTCCGCCCCCTTGGAGCTCACAGGCTGTCTGGAGACACAGATGTGCAGAGAAACATGAAATAACATAGGACACCTGTCCTGGAAGGCCGAGGAAGGATTGCTAGGAGGGGGTGATATCGAGCTGATAAAGGGCCAGTGAAAGGTTGTCAGGTGCCATGTTCTCAAGGCAAGACGTGACTAGAACACAGACTGTAAGCAGGAAGGTGGTGGGCAGTAACGCAGGAGAGGCAGGCAGGGCTGCTCTTGGAGACCTTCAATGCCTAAGCTCAGGACTCCCTCCTGCTGAAGAGTGTTGAACAGAAAGGACTAAGACACAGCCCCTACCCAAAGAGCTGAGAGACAGTACAAGAAGAGCCCAGCACGCAGGCAAAGGATCTGAGTACTGCTCTGTAGAAGTGCCTCCTTGATGGGGAGACATGGGACACAGTTGTAGGATTAAGAAGAGTGAGCAACTTTGGGGGACCTAGGGAGATACTTAAAGGATGGAAGAGGTTTCCAGATGGCAGAGTGAGAAAAGGCATTTCATACACGGGGGAACAGCACGTGCAAATTCCCAAGGCCTGAAGCAACATGGTGAGTTCGAGAAGGAATGAGGTGTTTCGTGGGGATTGGTACAGCACAGGGCATAGGGTGAGGAGTAGTACTGAGAGCAGAGGCCGGACAAGTCAGCCTCCCACCCATTAACCCTCCCCCATTCTGTTCCCCAGGGTGGGAAGATTCCCATCCGCTGGACGGCCCCGGAAGCCATCCAGTACCGGAAGTTCACCTCAGCCAGTGACGTGTGGAGCTATGGTATTGTCATGTGGGAGGTGATGTCCTACGGGGAACGACCCTACTGGGACATGACCAACCAGGACGTAAGTATCCGAGGGGGCTGAGCCCAGCCCAATGTTGGCTGATTCGAAAGTCTGCACAGGATCCTGGAGTCCCCAGGGGTCAAGAGTAGGAAAGGCCTGCACATCCTCAATTCAGCAAATCTTTAAGATGCGTTCACCTTGTGGCCAACCCTGAGTGAGACCATATCTGCCCCTGGGGTGTTTTCCACGTAACTGGGGGGCAAGACGATTATTCCAGGAACCAGCTATTGTTATCAGGAACTTTAGAATCGGGTGCTAAATTGGAGGTGTCGAGTCCTGTAGGTGTTGAGGCAAGGGCCACGTGAGCAAAATCAGTCAGGAAGTCTTCCCAGGACAGAGGGAACACACAGCAGTAGGACTTGGAGACACGAGGCCTTCAAATGGGAAGAATAGCCCGTGCAAAGGCCCAGGGGTGGGATGCTGAGGGATCATGCTGGGAGCGGTAGGGAGGAAAGATGGTTAGAAAGGTTGATAAGGTTCAGCAACGGGATGTTTGAAAGCCAACCCAACAAATTTTGACTTGCAATAACACAGAACAGGAAGGACTTGAAGAAGCTTCTTGAGCAGGGAGGGTGGCCTACAGTCCAGCTGGGGAAGGTGAATCCGGGCCTAGTGGCAGGACTGATTGGAGAGAGGTATTTGAGTTCCTTTTTCTGACAGAGGAGCCAGATGGGGCCTGACCTGGGAGACATCGCTCACCTGGAGGAGTAAATGGCACTGAAAACAAGAGTGTGTCACCCTGGGGTGAAGGGCCAGAGAGAGGAGTCCTAGGGAGGGAAAAAGTGGTCCACAGGAGGGTCAGCCTGGTAGACCCTGAAAGTTCTCTCAGGGTGCCAGCTTTCCCAAGATTAGGAGAGGGGGCCAGCTCGCAGCCCCCAGGTCAGACTGAGGCCATAGATGGTGGGAACCCAGGGGAGGCCCCTCCCTGGGGCTCCATCCAGGAGGTGGAGGCAGTTGCCATGGCAACCAAACAGGTCTGTCCTGTGCGACAGAGGGGGGGAGGCGGGGGGAATAGATCAGGTCAGAGGCAGATGCTCTTTATGGCACCCGCCCAACCCCCCTCTGCCCCTGTGTCGCTCCCAGGTAATCAATGCCATAGAGCAGGACTACCGGCTGCCGCCACCCATGGACTGCCCCAGCGCCCTGCACCAGCTCATGCTGGACTGCTGGCAGAAGGACCGCAACCACCGGCCCAAGTTTGGCCAGATCGTCAACACGTTGGACAAGATGATCCGAAACCCCAACAGCCTCAAAGCCATGGCACCCCTCTCCTCTGGGTATGGCCCCACCCCTTCTCCCGTACGTCTCCGCCCCCGCCCCACCCAGGCTCCCCCTGCTTCAGCCAGGTGCTCTGCACTGCAGCTTGGGGTCGGGGAAGGCGGCACTCACGTTCCTTGGGCATTCGCCCTGCCTCGGGGTGCGGAGGAGCCCAGGACACAGAAGAGGAGAGGGAAGTGGTAGAGATGGTAAAGGCAGCACTTTTTAAAGCGTGGTCAGAGAGGACGGCATTTAAGAAAAATTACCAGAATCTTGGTTGGTAAACAGATGGGGTGGTCACCGGGTTTCCTTCCTAGCTGCCTCACGCTCGGAGCTGGACCCTTTACTTAGATTTGCATCCTCCTCAACACAGCCATGCACCCGCGTGCGCACACACACACACGCACACGCTTCTACAAATACGGTCCTACACACCGTGAGGCACAGAAGCTCGTGCTTACGCTCCCACACACACAATGTCGCACACGTGGATACGCACCCCCTCTCGGGCCCTCGCACCTACACTGTAGGCGCCCAAGCACACGCATGTGCAGAAGCACCTACCGCACGTAAACACACACACAGACCCACGCTCAGGTCACCGTCCCCGACTCAGAGAGCCTGGCTCAGCCGGACGAGTGTTGGCTCCAGTGAAGCTGAGGTCCGCCTTCTCCAGTGGTCCCCAGGCATGTGCTCCTTCAGACCTGGGGCCACCACTGCCTTGTTTGGGTGGCTGCCTGTCCCAGACCCCTGTCCCTCCCGGCCCTGCACACTCTTTCTCTTTGGGACCCTATCACATGGAGTTTCTGAGGGGTGTCTACCCAGGGGTCCTCAGGGTCCAGGGTTGGCTTTGTCCAGAGACTCGTTGGGCCCAAGTCCTTCACCTACCAAGGTTTTGTGGCCAACAGTTTGCGTTTGCCTCTACCTGTCGCTCCCCATCATGACCCTGCATCAGCCGCTCCTGACGCTCCGGATAAAATCACTCTGAGCTTTCAGCCCCGCGAGGGTCATTCACTCCCGGCCAGCTCCCATGAGCACCGCCAGCCTCGTCTAGACTTCGGAGGTGCGACCCACAGCTTCCTAGAGCACACCCAGGGTGGAGAAGGTTGGGGGAGACAGCAAAGAGTAGCACAGTTAGTCTGGCTGAACTCCCTCCTCCTGAAAATCAGGCTTGGAGAAGCACCTCCCTCCTCTGAGGTCCGGCCTCCCAGCAACCCGTTCAGAGGCATCCCTGGGCTTTCCAGGTGGCCTCAGCATGGAGCCCTGCAAGCACACTTCCTCTCGCATACTCACACTCATACGTGTGCTCAGCATAGGTGCAAATGCACACCCACTGTCACACTGAATACATACACACACTCACCTTTGTCCATGCAGATGGGATACACCTGTGCAGGGACGACGCCTGCAGCGCACCCATGCTTACCCTGCCCCCCTCCCAGCACCTGCCCTAACCATCTCTGTTGCCCACCCCCGCCCCCAGAATCAACCTGCCGCTGCTGGACCGCACCATCCCCGACTACACCAGCTTCAACACGGTGGACGAGTGGCTGGAGGCCATCAAGATGGGGCAGTACAAGGAGAGCTTCGCCAATGCCGGCTTCACCTCCTTCGATGTCGTGTCACAGATGATGATGGAGTAAGTGCCCCGCTGCCTCCACCCTCTGTTACCAATACTCCGCCCCTGCCATCCCACCAAGCAGGGGCCTCTGGAGGGCGAGGAATAGGCAGTGTCCAGGCAGGGATGTGTGGGACCCAGGAGCAAGATGGCCAACTTTGGAGTCATGTTGAGATCGACACGCAGGTCTGCCTGCGACCAAGGGCAAATCAGCACCTCCCGGAGCCCCAGTTTTCTTCTGTAAACCGGAGGTTCTTAGTTAGATCAAAGGGATCTAAAGTGAGTGGGTACTTCATGAATGCAAGTTCCCTTCTCCTTCCCTGGAGCAGAGGAGACCCCATGCACCTGCGTGTCCTGACTCCCCCTCACGTGCTCCTTCCATCCCCACTAGTCACTCCAACACCCAGAATCCACCCACTCACCCTTTCCCTTACTCTCTTCAGCAGGAAACCCCTGGAGAAGCCCAGGCAGCTCTCCCCCTTCCCACGGCCCACCCCCACCCCCACATTTCCCTAACACACATGCTTCTCTCCCAAAGGGACATTCTCCGGGTTGGGGTCACCTTGGCTGGCCACCAGAAAAAAATCCTGAACAGTATCCAGGTGATGCGGGCACAGATGAACCAGATCCAGTCTGTGGAGGTTTGACGTTCACCCGCCTCGGCTCACCTCTTCCTCCAGGCCCCCGCCCCCTCCGCCCCACACGCCGGCCCCCTGGCTCTCAGTCCACGAACACCGCAGGCTCAGCCGCCTGCCGGGAGGCCACGGGCAGCAGGAAGAACCGAGCAGCGCTCCAGCCATGAGACGTCACCAGGAATATGTGCAACTCAGATGATGGAAAAAAAGGGAACGGGGACAAAAGAAAACAGATCCTGGGAGGGGGCGGGAAATACAACGAATATTTTTTAAAGAGGATTCACATAAGGAAAGTGATCATTGTTCTTAGAGAAAAAAAAAAAGGGCTTGGGAGATCCACGTGATTTGTCCCAATCGGAGACCAAAAGCAGTTTCTCTCCAGCTCCCTCTGGGAAGGCGACGTGGCCAGAGCCAAGGAACACTTTCAGGAAAACCAATGTGAAGGGAGAGACAGGGGCCACCCTTCTCTCCCGTCCCCGGGCTGCTCTTCCAGGCCTCGCTCAACAGCCACGCGCCAGGCCGACGGGGCGGGCGGGCGCATGCGCAGCCGCAGGAACCATTCCCGCAGCCGCGGGGCAAACAGAATTTTTCTGTCTTTGGAGAATATTTCAGAATCTCTGATGAACAAGACGTGTTTCTCCTGTCGGCTCATGGGACTGAAAGGGGGCATCTGCCCTCCTCAGTCAGGGAGACCGTGGGGACACCGGAAAGGTCAGCCTTCCTATGACCGGCCCCCCAAGACTGCAGCGCCTTGTCCCCATCGCGCACGCGCGGCGCCCGGCAGCCCCACCTGGAGGCCCGCTGCTGCGGTGACTGCCATCAGCTACGACTGCCACTGAGAAGGATTGCTCCTGCATTTGGGTTTGTTTACAGCAATTCGTGGACTTGGGGGTATTTTGGTCAGGGGTGGATTTGGTTTGGGGGGTTTGTTTGTTGGGGTTTTTTTTTTTTATGACAATGAAGTGACACTTTGACATTTCCTACCTTTTGAGGACTTGATCCTTCTCCAAGAAGAAGGTGCTTTCTGCTTACTGACTTAGGCAATACACCAAGGGCGAGATTTTATATGCACATTTCTGGATTTTTTATATGGTTTTCATTGACACTCTTCCCTCCTCCCCCTGCAGAGAGTTCCCCCCTGCTGCCAGGCCTCACCAAAGCCAACTGCCACGGGGCCATCTGGGCCACTCAGAGACTGAGTGAGGTTTGGGAGGATAAGGGGCCAGGGTGGAGGAGCCCCCCCACCCAGGACTGCTTTTGAAAGCACCAGATTGAGAAGGAAGCAGGCCCTAAAGCTGCAGAACCACACACCTTGTCCACTTCTGCACCCTCCTGCCCCAGTCTGCCCAGTGCTTCCCAGGCAAATAGGCCCCTTTGAGGTTCCCGAGTGCCCTCAGATGGCCAGAGCCCAGTTTTGCCTGTGGGAGCCTAAGCCGGGCCCCGGATCATTCACTGTGATATCCCAGCCCACCAGAGTGTCACCCTCAGAGACGTGTGCAGACGCTCCTTTCCTCCACTCAGGGGAAAGTGTATGGTTTCTCTCCAACCCCCTTCCCCCCAAGCCCCCACACCTTTGCCCAGGTCTGAAGGTCTTAGCCGGGGAGGGAAAACCATCAGCCGTGGGGTCTGGCCACAAACTCCCTGCTGTGAGCAAATGCAGGCATCTAAGCAGAACAATCGGTTAGTGAATTGAATGGAAATAAACACTTTAGTTATAAAATGACCCCTGTTCTCTGTAAGTTCCAAGAAAGACCCTGGCACCCTGGGACATGCCAAGTGACCCATGATGTTCTTCTAAGGGACCCTTCCTTCCTCGGGGTTCTAGAAGGCCCAGGGCTGAGAAAACACGTGGAGGACACCAAATGTCCATGTGGCCTTTCTGGCTCTGGCTTGTCAAAAGCACAGGCAACAAAAGAAGCAAGTTGAAAGTGGCTCAGAATTCAGTGTTCGATACCCTGCAAATCAGGGAGAGCCTCTATGGGAGGCATCAGGTGCGGGGAGTTGACAGGGGTGCACTCGGCTCTCCTAGGCCAGAGGAAGGGGGTCGGGGTGTTATGTAAGCTGCAGTAGTGGTAGTGTGAGGATCCTGGAGTACCCATGAGCCCCCCCAGTCAAAGTCAAAGCCACAGGTGAGATCCCCTTATCGTGGTCGATGCTAATCCCGGTGTAAATGCACTCCTACTCGCACGTGATCAGAAATCTTCGTGTGGAAGGAGGAAGCAGGGAGGAGGATGTGCTGCAGATAGCAAGTCTAGCTGGGGAGGGACAGGCAGAGACCCCACATCCCAGGACCTTCCCCTTTGTCCGTGGGAGACTGACCAGTGGGAAGGATCCTGGCTGCAGGTGGCCCGTGGGGCAGCCTGAACCAGCCTGTCGTCTGTCACTCACCTGTTCTCCAGAACCCAAGATGCAAAGGGAAGGAAGGGATTAAGAGGGGAGCAGGGGCCCCGGGGGGGAACAGCAGAGTGAGCCACAGGGAAGGCCTTGGCTGGCTGCCATGAACTGGCCAGCCTTGGCCCAGCCAGCCACCCTTCGTGCCCCAAAGCTGCCCAGCACGGGTGGCAGCTGTCCTAGCACACAAGGTCACCTTCTGGAGGGAGCGGCACTGATGCTCTTCAGATTAACTCCATCTCCCCAGCCCGCCCCCCACTACTCTGGGGCCCCACAGGGGGCTGGCACTCGGTGCTTCCTGTCAGATGGCTTCCTGTCCTAAGCTGCTAGGCTGGTGTCTGCTGGCCAGCTCGTATGCCCATCCACCCTTGAGGGCCGAGTCCTCAGTGGTCCTGGGCCTCCACGTGCCTGCTTCTCAGAGTGAGGGTGCTACCCAGACCCTCTGTGTCCCCACCCCAGGGTAACAGATATCACTGTGACTGTCTCGGGTGCGGGCGGATGCCCACCTCTCCCTGCTGCTGGGGCGCCCCCCCCCACCCCACCCCTTGCTCGCTGCTCGGTGGGGAGTGGCAGGCCATGCTGCCAAGCGCCTTCCACTGACGCTGCCCACTCGCCCGGGCACACAGCTCGGAGCCTCCCGCTGCCTGGTTACTAATCCTTTCCTGGCTCAACGTCCCCAAGTGCCAGCCCCCACCTGCCCAGCAGGGTCAGAGGAGTTTCCGGCTGCTCTGCGCGCAGTTGGTACTGGAGGAAAGAAAGCTGCCTTGTAAACACGGGCCAGGGCACCGTGGAAATGGGGACCAGCTGCTCTCAGAGGGTGTGACAAGCAGATTTGTGGAGGGCCAGGCTGGTATTCCTCCTGCCCTCCTACTGCTGCCCCCAAAGCCCCCCAGATGCAGCTATTGTCGATCACCCGGCCTCTTCCTGGGGGCTGATATTCAAAATTTCCATCAACTGGTAAGATGTGGGCCGATCAGTCAGAATAGATGATGTTCTTAGTGCTAGACCAAAAGGCCTCGGAGGAGGGTAGGGTGGCGAGGGCAGTCGGGGACACTTAAGGGACTAGGGCAGTGCTGCTTAGTAACCAGCCGTGTCTCCTGCTCCGATGGCATCAGCTGGACTTTCCCGGTCATCTCTGGTTGGTCCCCACGCTGCCACCTCTCAGGGAGCTCTCTGGCACCCCCTTGTGTGCAGTCACTGGCTTGCACACTCTCACTGATCAGGGGTTCATCCCAGAAGACGGGGAGCTCCTGTGCTTGCCCAGCCAGCTCTTCCTCCGCCTGGCTGAAGCACAGGAAGGACCCAGGGCCCAGACCACCACCCACACCAGGGCTAGGCCCTCAGGCACTCCTGGCTCTCTCCTGAGCTCCTGTGGTTTCCAGACCGTACTAAAGGCTGGAAGATTCTTGCCAGAGAAAATGATGTAAACGCATTCAAAGGACAGGCTGCCCCAGGGTGCTAGGGAAGATGCATCCTGACCCCAGAGTAGCAGTTTAGCTCCTGTCACTAACTTGAGACCTGGATCTGGGCTTGAGCCTTTTGCCCTCACTGAGCCCCAATCTCCCATCTGTAAAATGAGAAGACTGGACTGGGTGAGCCAGGCATGCAAAACACTTCATACATCACAGTCCTGTGAGGAGGGACTATTTCCTCCCACGGGTAGGGGGGCAACTGAGGCTCAGAGAGGGGAAGTAGCTTGCTCAGGATTGCACAACCAGGAAGGGGCAGAACAGGGCTGTGTTCATCTGTTCCCAAAGCCCACTCCACCACACTCAGATGACGTAAAGCACGCAGTGGCTGATGCTGGCTGGTAAGCGAAGAGAAAGGTCAAATGGGCTGGGGTCGTCAGGGAGGGCTTCCTGGAGGAGGCTGTCTTGAAAATGACAGAAGCTAAGAGAGAGATCGTTCCGGGTGGGAGGTACCCTGTAACCAAAGATACGGAGGCCAGAATGGTCCAACCATGAGGAGCCGTGTCTGGATGAGCCAAAGGAGTGGTGGGACATGGGGGTTGATTTAAGAGGAGGGTGAGGTAGCTTGAACGTGATGCCCGGTCTAGCCACAGCAATTTCTTGAGCAGAAGAGCAGCAGAAGGAGCATTGGGTCTTAGGAGGAAGAGTCAGTTCAGCCATGGATGGGGGCAGGGTGCCTCACAGCTCCCCCTCTCCTCCTAGAGGAAGAGCCCCCTGGAAAAGCCCTCACTTATTCCATGAGAACCCAAGCCCTGCCGCTTCACTTTCCATCCTCACTCACTGAGGCAGATAATCCAAAGAGTCATTTCAGCTGCTTGGAACAGCAGGGCTGGATTTGTGCTACCTGATTCTTAATTCAGCTACGTTCAATTGACGCTCACCCCATTTCCGCCAGGCCTCGCTGAGAGCCGCCAGGCATGACGGGAGTTGAGTGGCTGTGGATGGCGGTGGTGGCGTGGAAAGGCAGGTCAGGGATCGTGGCGGAGTTCTGGGGGCACCGAGCGGAGTACAGGGGTGAGCCGGGGCTAGGGGCTGGGTGGGTGGCATGCACACTGCTCAGGAAGCCCATCTCTGCTCTGGAAGGCCTGGCCCTGCTGAGATTACCCAGACGTGCTGGAAGGGTCTGTCTGGGGTCCTGCTGTCCTCAGTAGTGTGTTATGCTGGGAAAACCCAGAGGGTGGTTAGGGAGCCACACGGAGCGTGCCTAGACCACTTGCTGGCCTCCACCCAGCCTCCCATGAAATGGCTCCTGCCATAACACTTAGCGTGAAGAGTGGCCTTGAAGCTGGCCAGTTTGCCCTTCAGGGAAACCAAACACAGTGACTTGGCCTCTGCTGTGTGACGCAGGAAGCCTCAGGGACGCTGCCGCGGGAGGCTCGCCTCCGGAGCTTGATGCCACAGACATTGCACTAATCGCTGGTCCATAGGCCAGGCCCCACGTGTGGGGCTCTTACCGGTATTATCATCCCCTCTCTACCGGTGAGGGAACAGATTCCCAGAGGTGATTCCCAGAGCATTCCCACCAAGCCATCTGCCTTTAAGGTTCCCTCTCTCCCGCCTCACGGGATTTCTCCGCATGTCTGCCGTGGCCCACCTGTGTTAGAATCTCCTGGGTCGTTCACCTTGCGGATTCCTGGGTTGCACCATGACCCCCTGAGTCAGAATCCCCGAGGCCAACCCCAGGGGCGTCTGCTTTTAACAAACTCCTCCAGGAGATTCCTCCAGACATGGAAATCTCTTCCCTTCTCCCATGACAACCTGTGCCCTCATGTCTGCCGGGAGGGAGGGTCTGGCGTAGACAGGGATTAGCAAAAAGCAAGACATCGTCAGATAAGATGCCCGAACTCAGACATGGATTAAGACCCAGGGAGTGGGGGCTGCCTTGACTCTCAGGAATGTGTTCAGACGGCGCTAAGCTTTCAGGAAAATTAGACCCCCAGACCCCGAGTCTCTCTGAGTTTAGCTTCACAGCGTGAAGGCCGCCTCGGGAAAGCTGATATAGTAAGAAGAAACGGGAACTTAATACTTCAGAGGGGCCCAGCAGCCCACCCAGAGCCACCCTATGGAGACCCCACAGCTCCCAAGGCTATAATCCAGGCCTATTCACTCAATACCTGGCCAGGTGGGCGAAGTCAGGGTGGGGTTTCCAGCTGGGCCTGGAACGTCGTATATGCCAACCCTCACGTTCTGCTGCCCAGACCCAGACATGGCTTTTCCGGGAGGGAGAAGAGCGAGGCAAGGACCCTGCCTCTACTCAGGGCCTCACAGCCCCTGCTGGAGGAGGGGGATGGGAGAGGGAGGAGGTCAGAGCCGGGACATGCACGCTGGGAGCCCTGCTAAGGCTCTAAGAGTCCAGCCTAACATTCCAGGAAGGAAAGACTCCAAGATTTTGAGATTGCAAGCCCTGTATTTCTAAGATTCTAACAGAAGGATTTCATGTTTTTCAGATTCCATCACCATATAATTCTAGACTGATAGTTCTTAAAACTTCAAGTCCCATGACCCATCACAGGTCCCTAAACCTTAGGGCCCTGGAGCTGACAGAGAGAGTGGAAAACGGTGGGAAAAACAGCTAAAATCAAATACTAGCAAAGCTCCATTCTTTGAGTCAGAGATGGACCCTAGCAGGGGCTCAGGACCCCTCCTTTTGAGTGTGATGCTGAATTTCTGTCCTGGGTAAGTGGCAGAAATGCCCACACCTGGCCCTCCCGACGGCCAGCGGGGCCGGTGCCCCAGCCGAGCGAAGCCCACATGTGCGCCGCAGTGCCTACCAGCTGGTGGGCACGACAGTCCAGCTCAGAAGCCAGGTGGGGGCCCCAGTGGCTCCACCTGGGAAGGGACTTATTTGGGGTGGAAGGTGCAGGACAGATTTGCTGAGGAAACTACCCCAGGCCCACCACCTTCCCGTTCAGAACCAGAGTCTTGACACTGGGCAACCACAGGGTCTTGCTACGAACCCCAGTGCCAGGTGCCTTCCCACGGACACTTGGGATGAAGCGTCCTTGGCCACACAGCCCCTGCCCGATTCCAAGGACCCCTTCAGCCTTTCCGATGAGGCCTCCGCCTATGGGAGCTGGGCAGCCAGGGAGGTGCCTGTGGTTTGGTCAGAACTCGTGGTCAGTCTGGCTGCCCTTCCTTCCGTGGACAGGGCCTCCCAGGAGCAGGGGACACGAAGTTGAGCCCCTGAGGCTGACCCAGGGTCAGCCTGGCCGGGATACACCCCAAAAGCCAGCCTCTTTGGACTCCAGAGAAGAGTGATTACTGCTGGATCCTGCCCAGCCCCAAATCCTAATCATAGCTGCTATGTCTTGAGTGCCAACAATGTGCCAGGAAATGCGCTTAACTTTTTATACACATTGTCTCGCTTAATCCTCACAGCTCTGTGAGACAGGTACAATTATAATTTCCACTCCACAGACTAGGAGACTCAGAGGCGGGCATGGTGGCCTCCCCAGGTCACACGGTCAGCCACTGGTCTCTGACCCCAGTACCTGCCCTCAGAAACACTATGCTCTGCTGCTACCAGTGGCCCCCACTCAGCCCCTCTCCCCCATCAGACCCTTTGCCGATCAAATCCCAGATCCCCAGGAGGCACTCTGTTCAGGGCACATTTTCTTTGACCATGGCCTCCTGGAGTCACTGTCAGACCCATGGACGGTGGAGGTGAGCACCTGGCCTCCCCCTTCCCCGTCCCAGGTGTCCACTCGAGCCTGGGCCGTGCAGGCCAGAGCTCTCAACCGGGGGCCAGGGGGTCTGGCAGGGTTTCCTTTGGTCATGAACATGGGTTTTCCTGACAATGCTGGGGGGTTGGGAAGTGATGCAGTTGGGGTTCCGAGGGCTGTGGGTCAGACCTGACTCCTCCAGACCCCCCACTGCTGTGACCACGGAAATCTCACCAGCTGTGTCCGTGTGCACCCTGACCCTGTTACTCCAATGCCTTTGTAGGAGTATTTTTAGCAGAACCTTTTTTTTCCAAAATAAATGTGAATTGTAAAAATTATCGCGTGGACTCATGGTTTGTGGTGTTTTCTTTTTCCACTGAGGTTCCCCAGGGAGGAAATGGGTGCTCCTAAAGGTTCTCAGCAGGGTCCTGAAGCATGCCTAGGAGTTTTCCAGGGCTAAGAATGGAGCCAAGGCTAGGACTGGGATTGGGGATGAGACGGGGATTTGGCCCAGACTGGGGTCGGGTGTGGAATTAGAGCAACACTAGAACACTCATTCATGCTTGGGATTTTGAGCTCTGCTGTCAGGGATCCTAGCCCTGGAATCACAACTCTGCCATCTGTCAGCTCTCTATCCTTGGAGAGGTCATATAACTGCTCTAAGCCTCATTCTCACGTCTGTAAAATGGGACAATAATACCTAACACCTAGATGGTAGATGAGGAGGAGATGAGATGGAGCACGGCAAGGCCTTCACACTCACGGAGGTCAGCTCTTAGTATCTTGCTGGGCAGAAAGCAAGCTCCATGTCTGTCACATGCTCTGCAGGACAATGCCTGACCCACAGTAGATTCTCCATAAACATTTGTCAAATAAATGTCAGTTGAAGTTCTGCTAAAAAAGGGGGGGTTTGGGGGGGTTCAGAGAGGGTTCATGGTCAAATACATTAGGCAAATTCTGGACTTGGGCGAGTTGACCAGATTTCTTTACTTCAAGATATGGCAGAGCCTACAATATGCTATAAATATGCTAAAAGAGCATGTCCAGAAAGGTGTAATCAGGCCACCTGGGTGGCTCAGTTGGTTAAGCGTCCGACTCTTGGTTTTGGCTCGGGTCATGATCTCAGGGTCGTGAGGTCAAGCCCTGTGTCAGGCTCTGTGCTGAGCGGAGGGTCTGCTGGAGATTCTCTCTCTCTCGCCCTCTGCCCCTTCCCCTGCTCTCTCACACTCTTTCTTTCTCAAATAAATAAATCTTTTTTTAAAAGGGGAGGGTCATCATTTGCAGCATTTCCCATTCTAGAGAGAGCATTTCATGGGATCAGTGTCCCTGGGAGCAGATTTGGAGAAGAGAACGAGCTCTTGGGTAATGCTCTGGGGGTTAGAGGTAAGCAGGACTGAGGCTGAAGTCAGGCCTGGGAACAAGATGCGGTAGCAAGTCAGAGAGAATGGGGTCTAGGAGGCTGTGTTTTGATTCATTCATTCAGTACTTACTCATTCGTTCAAAAAGCACTGGCCGTATTCCTACTACACAAAAGGTGTCGTATTAGATGCCATGGGGGGGCACAGAAATGACCCATGTGTGCAGCCTGCCCTGGAGAGCGTCTCAGGGCCTTTATACCGCCTCGCTGCACATGAACTGGGCACCCACAGAGTGCCAGACGGGAGGCTGGTACCAGGAATGCTCTAGTGACTTAGACACGTGCCCTCACTTATGCAAGTCCCCAGTCAATGGAGGAAACCAATAGGTACTCGGGTCATTACAACTCAGGGCAACACGGGCAACGGTCAGAGTGCCTACAGCTTCCAGGAAGGGTGCAATTAATTCCAAATGGGAGCCCCTAGGGGACCTGCCCCTGGTACTAAGGCAGGCCTGGGAGTTCTCCTGGAAGCTGAGGATAAAGCATTCCATGTAGAGGAAACAGCAGATACAAAGGTATGAAGCCAACATGGATATATTTTGTGAATTACTATGTAAGTAATGTGAATATAAACATGACTACCATATTATACAATAATAAACGATTCTTTATACCAGTTTGGACATACAGACCTCAGGGCTGCCAGCTCCTATCAGGGGCTTAGGGGTACTGGGTGGAGGAGATTCTGAGAACCCACAGTGAGGCCAACTGGGTCACACAGTACCCGCGGGGGCACACCACAGTTAGAGCCCAGCACGCAAACTGGGGCCTCCCACCCAATGCCGGAGACAACTTCTGTCCGTCCTAGCCCAGTGCCTCTGAGAAGTCCGGATCCTCTTACTAGTTCCACCTGCCCCAGTCCCTGATCACCCCGGGCTCCCCTTAGACTCTCCTGCCCATTCTGAGATCCAGCACAATCTCATGGGGGGGGGGTGCTCCAGCTCAGGGACACTGACCCAGGTCTCTGCCCCCCCCCCAGCTCCCCCACCAACCCTTGTTCCTCTCAACCCTCTTCTTTCCCACCCAGGGAGTAGATGCAACCTCTCTTTGCCCCTCCTGGCTCTAAATGGGCATCCATGGTCTCAGTCATTTCACAGGGACAGAGACGTCACTGTGACAAAAGATGTCACCAAGGAGAAAAGAGAAACAGAGCTTCCCCGTAGACTCTCACGGTTTGGCATTATAGTCACGGAACCCCCTCCCCCCACGGCAGGTGGGACTGTAGCAAGACTCCACCCCCACCCCACCTCCACCCGCAATCCCCACCAATCCCATCAGACTAAAGCGTCTGCCTGGACCAGCCCTGCCCGAGAACCCCTCGTGACTCTCGTGGAGTCCTGGGGCCAGTAGCACACTCCACACCCCCACTTCCTCCCTTGCTGCCCCCTGGATGGCACAATGGTAAAGCGTGAGACTGTTTTCTACAGCTGCTGCTGCCTTGACCCACCCCCCACCTATGACAGAGGGTCCTGAGGCAGCAAGGACTGTGCTGAAGCCTTCCCCAATCCCCTTGCCCCAGACCTCACCCCTACATACTCACCCACATGCATAAGACCCCCCTCACCCACAGGCACCCATGTGTTTATACACACGCATTTTGCCATCAGCTACAAACAGGCACACACCCACACATTCGTGCGCACACACACACACACACACCCACATCCATAACTGCAGGCTCATGTTCAGACTCACCCCATACAGAACAAGTCAGGAATACGCAACACTCGCCCCCACGGCATGACCACAGGGAGCTGTCAGAACCCTTCCTCTGTGCCAGGCGTGGTTCCGAGTACTCTACATGTATCGTCCTGCTTAATCTTTTAAACCCCTGCTTCTCAACTATCTGCGGTGAAAGACTAGGTTTGTTTTCCAGGGGTTTTGTTTGCTTCTGTTTTTAATTTCCAGTCTTTTGTGGATCGGTATACGGTCTGACTGTGAACTCAACACCCAAACTTGGATGTATGCTGTAATGTGAGACCAGTCCCTGATCTCACACTCGGGTGCTATGGCAATATCACGATGCCACAAGTATTTCTGACATTTCTGCACTTGTCTTGTCATCGACCAGAAACAAAGAGCTCTGGGGCAGGCCCCAGTCCCGTCTCTATCTTAAGTAGCAATCCCCTAAAGCATGCCGGAAAGTGGACAACGGGCATTATCCCCATAGATAGATAAGAAAACTGAGGTACATTGGGGTGCCTGGGTGGCTCAGTCGTTAAGCGTCTGCCTTTGGCTCAGGGCGTGATCCCAGCGTTCTGGGATCGAGCCCCACATCAGGCTCCTCCGCTGGGAGCCTGCTTCTTCCTCTCCCACTCCCCCTGCTTGTGTTCCCTCTCTCGCTGGCTGTCTCTCTCTCTGTCAAATAAATAAATAAAATCTTAAAAAAAAAAAGAAAAGAAAAAAGAAAACTGAGGTACAGCATTTTTTTTTTAAGATTTTATTTATTTGTTTGACAGAGAGAGACACAGCAAGAGAGGGAACACCAGCAGAGAGAGTGGGAGAGGGAGAAGCAGGCTTTCTGCTGAGCAGGGAGCCCCATGCGGGGCTCGATCCCAGGACCCTGGGATCACGCCCTGAGCCAGGCACCCCTGAGGTACAGAATTTTGAAGATTGCCCACAGTTACCCCGCTAGTAAGGACAGGAGCCAGGATGAGAACCCAGGTGATCTGTCCCCAAAGCGTGCTGTCTCATATCCCTACACACTTGGGCACAGAGTTATACTCACATACACACCAGAAGACGCACACCTGCAAGTACACATACGAACAAGCACTTAGACACAAACGTGCATGTGTTTATCCGCTCCAGTAAACACACACATCTGCACACAGAAATGCAGGTACAGACATACGGACGTGTCTAGGTTAATTATTACGTCCCTGGTGCCAGCACATTGCCTGGCATACAGGAGGCACTCAGGAAATATTCTGAATGAATCAACACCCTCAAGCCCCATACACGTTCCTTCCGTCAAGACCCATGATTCTCATTCATGGAGGCACTAATGCAGCAGGTTATGAACACAAGTTCAAAGCCTGTCTCTGCCACTAATGCCGCATGACATGGGGAAGTGGCTTCACCTCTCTGAGCCTCAATGTCATCATCCAGAAAATGAAGAGTCATTATTTCCTGAACAAATACGTATTGACTGCCCACAAGTGATGGTCAGCTCACCAGGTGCTGGGCATACAGCGATGAACAAAGACAAAACGCCTTGTCCACGTGGAGTTCTTATCCTGGGGGGGCAAACAGGAGCTTAAACAACTGAATACACACATGTTTGGTGGAGATGAAACCATGAGAAAAATTAGTGGGCAAAGGGTCTGAGGAGTTCTCAGGGCGGGGGATGGGGGGCGTGCTGTAATTTTAAAATAGAGTAGTGGGCCCAGAAGAGTGCATAGTCTAAGATTTCCTTTTTTTTTTTTTTTAAGATTTTATTTACTTATTTGAGAGAGAGAGCGAGAGCGGGAGTGGAGAAAGAGCAGAGGGAGAGGGAGAAGCAGACTCCCCGCTAAGCAGGGAGCCCACCTCGGAACCCAATCCCAGGACCCCGAGATCACGACCTGAGCAGAAGTCAGACACTTAACCACTGGCCTGAGCCACCCAGGCGCCCCATCGAAGATTTCGTTTATAAAAAGACCAAGAACAGCCCAATCAATCAATGGTGGTAGAATTCACGAGTGGTTATTTCCAGGAAGTGGAACAGGGAACGACAGGAAGGGCTGGGAACGTTCCATACCTTGATCTAGGTGGCAGTTATGCAGGTACAGACACAGGTTAAAAAACAAAAAAATCATCAATTTGCAAGAATGGGGTGGTCAGGGAAGGCCTCCCTGAGAAGGTGACAGGCGAATAAACATCGAGGGGAAGGGAGCAGTGAGTGGCACGCTGGAGAAAGGACTGTACAGGCAGAGGGGACAGTGGGAGCAAAGGCCATGGACTGCTGGCGTGTTCAAGGAGCAGGGAGAAGGCCGGGATGGCTGAGGCAGAGACAGTAAGAGTGGGAAGAACCGGGATCCTCTGCAGGCCATGATATAGACTTCGACTTTTCTTTGAATGAGATGAAAGCTCTGGGAGTGTTTGAGAACACAAGTGCCGTGATGTGACTTTTAAAAGGCTCAGAGTGCTCTGTAGCACGGTGTCTGGGAGTGGATTCGTCAGGGGTCCTCCAGAGAAACAGAACCACTAGGATATATATGAAGAGATTTATTTCGAGGAATTGGCTTGCATGATTTGGCTGCAAATCCAAAGTCTGTAAGGACGCTGGCAGGCTGGAAACTCTCAGGCAGGAGCCGATGCCGCATCCAGAGGCAGATTCCTTCTTCCTTGGGAACCGCAGTTTTGCTCCTCAGGCCTTCCACTGATTGCATGAGGCCCACCCAGATTATCCACGGTCATCTCTTCTCCTTAAAGTCCACTGATTGCACATATTAACCGCATCTACAAAATAGCTTCATAGCAACACCTAGATGAGTGGGGGAATTGCACATATTAACCGCATCTACAAAATAGCTTCATAGCAACACCTAGATGAGTGGGGGAATGACCAAACATTTACCCGGGTCACCCTGACACAGAAAACTAAGCATCCCAGGGGGCAAGGGTGGATGTGGGGAGACAGGGATTTGCTATAATAACCTTGGAGGGAGAGGATGATGACTCGGAAAAGGCAGGAAGAACAGAGGTGATGAGAAGGGATTGGATTCTGGACACCGTGTGAAGGTGAGCCAGCATGACTTGTGGGTGGAATGGATGTGAGAGAAAGTGGGCGACCCAGGAGTCTGGCCTGAGCAACAGCAAAGACAGAGCTGCCACTAACTGAGATGGACAGACCACAGGAGATGCTGGTCTGCCATGAGACCGGAAGTTCCGTTTTGGACGTGAGGTAGGGATGCCTCCTAAACATGAAATAGGCAGTTGGACACATGAGTCTAGCGTCAGGAGAGCAGTCAGGGGTAGAGAAACAAAGTAGGGAGTGCAGGGTGTGGCCAGGGAATACGGTAAAGCTAGAAAGGAACAAAGAAGACACAATGACCGTGACCCAGGGCCAAAGCTGTGCAGATAACATGATACCACCACACACCTGTTAAAAGGACGAAAACACAAGCTGCAGACTAGAACATGTTTGCAAACTAGGGACTAGTATTCAGAATGTATAAAGAACTCTCAGAACTCCACAATTTCTTAAAAAGTCCAATCAGGAAAGGGGCAAAAGACAAAAAGAGACATTTTACTGAAGAGGATATATAGATGGCACAAAAGCACATGAAAAGAAATTCAACCTCATTCATTATTAAGAAATTAGAATAACAAAAATAACAATAGTGATAATATCAAATGCTGGCACAAACGTGGGGAAACTAAAAAAAAAAAAAATGCAGGAAACTGGATCACTCCTATATTGCTGATTGCAACATAAAATGGTACAGCCACTCTGAAAACACAGTTTGGCAAGTTTCTTAAAAACAAAACAAAACAAAAGCAAACAACCCCCATTCAACTCATCCGTTGGACTCCTGGGCATTCATCCCAGAGAAATGAAAACTTATGTTCACACAGTTACCTGTAAACAAAGGTTCATAGCAGCCTTATTCGTAATAGCCTGAAATTGGAAACAAGCCAGATGTCTTTCACCAAATGAATGGTTAAATAGACTGTGGCCCATCCATACCATGCAACCTTGACAACAAAACGCAAAAAGCTGTTGATACTTGCAACAACTTGAACAAATCTCCAGAGAATTATGCTGAGTGAAAAAAAAAAATCCCCCCAAATTACATACTGCATGACTCCATACATATAATATTCTTGAAATGGAAAAATTACAGAAATGGAAACCAGATTGGTGGTTGCTAGGAGTTAAGGAGGGGGTGGGGTTGGTAAGCAAGTGGGCACAGCCAGAAAAGGGCAACAAGAGGGATTCTTGCCCTGAGGAAAGTATTCAGTATCTTGACTCTATCAGTGTCAATTACTTGGGCGTGCTATCGTTCTCTAGTTTTGCAAGACGTTTCCATCGGACGAAACTGGGTGAAAGGTACATTGGTTATTTCCTTCAACTGCATGTGAATCTATAATTACCTCAAAATAAAAAGTTTGGGGCACCTGGGTGGCACAGCGGTTAAGCGTCTGCCTTCGGCTCAGGGCGTGATCCCAGCGTTCTGGGATCGAGCCCCACATCAGGCTCCTCTGCTATGAGCCTGCTTCTCCCTCTCCCACTCCCCCTGCTTGTGTTCCCTCTCTCGCTGGCTGTCTCTATCTCTGTCAAATAAATAAATAAATAAAATCTTTAAAAATAAATAAATAAATAAATAAATAAATAAATAAATAAATAGAATAAAATAAAAAAAAATAAAAAGTTTAATTTTTAAAAGGACACGCAAAGGACAAGCCTAAGTTTTGTATTAGCTCCAACAGGCCTAAAATTCATCAAAATTTTTTAAACTTCTGCTCTTCGGCAAAAGACATCATTAAGAGAGAAACTGGAAAGAAAACCAAAGACTGAGGGAAAATATTTGCAATACCTGATCTCACGAAGCACTTGTATCCAGAGCGTATAGAGAACTTTTACAATATGAGAAATACAATTAAAACCACAGTGAGATAGGACTTCACAACTGCTAGCATGCCTAAAGTTGAAAAGACTGACAACGCTAAGTTTTTACAAAGATAGGGAGCAACAGAAGTGTCACATATCACTGGTGGAAATGCAAAATATACACGTGCTTTGGAAAACTGCTTACCTAGATATTTACCAAAAGAAGTGAAAGCATGTATTCACAAAATGCCTTATACAGGAATGCTTTTTCCTAATAGCCCAAATCTGGAAACAACCCAAATGTCCATCAACAGGTGAATGGATAAGCAAACATGGTATACCCACACGATGGAATGCTACTTAACAATAAAAAGGAACAAACTACTGATAGACACAAAGACATGGGTGAACCTTAAAAACATCATGCTGAGCAGAAGGAAAAAGCCATACACCAAAGCCTACACTGTATGATTCCATTTACATGAAATTCTACAACAGGCAAAACTAATCCATAGTGATAAAAATAGAAGAGCTGGTGCAGGGGAGGAGACCGACAGCAAAAGAAGTTTGGGGGATAATGGGAATTTTCCGTATCTTGATTATAGTGGGCATAAATATTTGTCAAAATCATGGCTAATGTGTGCATTTCTTTTTATATAAATTTATATAAATCATATGAATTAAAACTCAGTAGGGTTGATTTTTAAAAGACAAAATACAAGCCCATATTTTGTCTTATATTCAGCAGACACAAATGTACTCTGGGCACCACGGTGGCTCAGTCCGTTAGGAAGCCCACCCTTGATTTTGGCTCAGGTCGTCAGATCGAGTCCCACCTCCCCTCCGGCTTAGCATGGAGTCTGCCTGGGATTCTCCCTCTCCTTCTGCCCCTCCCCCTGCTCTCTCTCTCTCTAATAAATAAATAAAATCTTTTTAAGAAAGTACTCTGTCAACTTGCTATGAAAGTTTCTAAATGCTTACTCTAAATCTCTGTACTTAACTCTTCCACCCCATGGATAACAAACAGTTCAAAACCCGGCTGTGGTCCGCAGACCACACTTTGAGGGGCAACGCCTATGCCGCTCTGCCAACATCTCCGCAGTTCCACCTCCCAAACCGAGATCAGAGAGCCCGGAGGCGAGGGAGGGGGTTGACTCCGGAAGGACGGACACAGCCCCCGCGTCACTGGGTCTTGAATACGGGCTTGCGCTGTAGCCTCAGCACCCGGTAGGTGTTAAGGCCCGGCACGTCGAAGCCGGGGGACAGCCCGTGGCCGTCCAAGGGGTAGAAGTTGACCAGCTGCCCGTGCTGGGCCTCGAGGGAGAGCCACGCGTCGCCGAGCGGCAGCGCGCACGGGAACTCGCGGGCCACGTGCAGCTGGAAGACGCGGCCGCGCACGTAGCGCAGCGCCAGCGTGCGGAAGGCGGGGGGCACTAGCCCCTCCACGCGCGGCCCGAACTGGCGCAGGCGCAGCTCGCCCGCCGGCCCGGGGCGCACCTCATAGAAGGTCTGGTTGGCGAAGGTGAAGTAGCCGGCGAAGGGGCGCGCGCTGGGCGGCGGGGCGGGGCTGGGCTCCGCCTCGCGAAGGGCTGTCTCCATGGCCGGCAGGAGCACGTCGTAGGCCTGCGCCACCAGGTCGCGCCCGGCGGGCCGCGGCCCGGCCAGGAGCAGCACGAGGCCCAGGCGCAGCGGCGGCACCAGGGAGAAGGTGGCGGCGTAGCCGTCCAGGTCGCCGTCCTTGCGCACCACGCGGTAGCCCCGCTGCGCGTGGAACTCCCACGGGGTGCCCGTCTCGTTGGCGAAGTAGGCGCCCGAGCAGGCCAGCAGCGGCGTCAGCAGGGTCTTGGCCGCGTCGGGCCGCAGGAGCCGCTGGGGCCCGCTGCCCAGGAGCACCATGGCCAGCTTGGCCAGGTCGGCGGGCGTGGAGTACATCTGGCCGGACGGCCGGTACCAGCCCAGGTCGTAGAGCGGCGCGGGCCGCCCGCTGCCGTAGAAGCCAGCCGCCAGGCGGGCACGCACGAGGGGCGTGAGCTCGAAGCCGGTGTCCGCCATCCCCAGCGGCTCCAGCACGTTCTCCGAGATCCAGCGTTGGTAATCGCCCTGAGCGGTGTGCGCTGCCAGGACATGGGCCAGAAGCGAGAAGGCCAACGTGCTGTAATGGCACCTGGAAGAGGAAGGGTGGAAGCTGGGATGTGGCTTTGGAGGAATATCTCCAGGCCCTAAGGAGCGCGCGCCGCCTGCTCAGACGGTCTGAAATGCCACCAGAGTTTCGTTGGACTGGGCGGAACAGGCTTCACTGCATCCCAGATGGTCAGACCCAGCCGAGACTCCAGAGGTCATTGAATACAAGTCAATATCCTACATCTGGGAAAACTAAACCCCAGACAGGGGCAGAGAATTGCCTGGGGCACACAGCAGCTTGGGGAAGAGTTGGACTCAGCAGGGTACCTGGGAAAGTGGTAAAACAAATCTAATTGGACCTTTACACTTTAGTGTGATTTATTTTTATCAAATGGGAAACTAGAGTCTTGGAGTATTGTGGCGCAAAAACGACAGGGAGCTTGTAGCTCAAGGATAACAAATAGGAGGCAGGATTTCACCCCTCCCAATCCCAAGTCCTACTGCTCCTAGAGTGGGGGTTTGTTCAATGGCCACCCTGGCTGTCCACTCCCTGTCTCATCAGCATCCCATTTATTTCCATTATGGCACTTGGCAAAATCTGTATTTCTCTCGTTTATCTGTTCACTGATGAAAATGGCCACTGTTCACTCAGGAAAATGCACCTTACATGAGGAGAAGCCTGGCTGTATTTGTTCCCTGCTGTGTCTCAATAGCTAGGTGCTGCATCTCAGTTGAGTAGATGCTCGATAAAAGCTGAGTTGATGGATCAACAGAACACGAGGTTCACACGGAACTGGATCTGGGCCCAGCTTCCCCTGCCTGGTTGTGCCCCCTGTCTGGGCCTGTCCTCTCGGTTGTGGAATAGGGGATACATTCAGGGATCCCTGAAGTCTCCCCTGTCTCCAGCTACCTAGGACGGGGTGACACAGGCTCTCTCCTAGGAGGGGTGTGTCATCTCTGATGGTTTCTGATGTGGGTGGGGCGTACTCCTCACCTGGTTCCCGGGTCTGCCACCAGCACGTCATCCTTGAGCAGGCTCAGGGCCTCCGTGGTGCTGCCCCTCCACAGCAGTGAAGTGGACCGGAGCCTTCTGGGCAGCCCTGGAGAGGAGCAGTGGTCAGACCTGCTGAGCCAGCTGAGCGTGGGACAGTGGGCCCCGGGGTGCGCTCCCTCCCCACCTTCCATGAATTGAGAGATAAGGACCACAAAATCACTTAAAAAAAAAAAAAAAGAAGAGGAGGAGGAAGAGGAAAAAGAAGAGGAGGAGAAAGAGGAAGAAGAAGAAGAGGAGGAGGGAGGGGGAGGAGAAGGAGGAGGTGGGGGGGGAGGAGAAGTCCTCTAGCCTGGACTCTAATCCTGCCTGCGTTTTACTGGGCAAGTCACTTAACCTCTCTGAGCCCCAGTCCCCTCATCTGTAACATGAGGGAAATAATTTCCTATATCATTGGGCTCATGTGAGGATTAGTTGAGATAAAATGCTTAGCATGGGGCCTGGTCATAGTAACTGTTCAAAAAAATAATTGTCATCATCCGCCATAGAAGTTTGATTCCACAAAATTCTTGAGGTCAGTCCCCAAACAGGTTTTGTGGAACTGGCTCCTCTGCCCACTTGGAATTTTCTGCTTATTGGATGCGACCAGTATGGGAAGGGTCACAGGACTGGGATTCTTTCCATCCTTCTACTCAGTAGTTTTCAAGCATCCCCTTTTGTTTCAAGGACTGTTCTGGGACCTAGGGGTTAAGTAGTGAGCAAAATAAAGTCCCTGCTCACATGAGATTTCCATTCTAGGGGAGGGGACAGATAATAAATACTCATACTGTGGAGAAAAATAGCTGCCTGTAAAAGGGGGGGGATTGTTATTTTATCCAGGGTGATCAGAGGAAGGCCTCAGAGAGAAGGTGACCCTTGAGCAGGTGAGAGCTGGAGGAGGTGAGAGGGAGAGCCACGCAGCAGTGTCAGGAAAGAATGTCTCCCACAGAGGAAAGAGCTAGTGCAGAGGTCCTGGGGCAGGAATGCCTTGGCATGTTTGAGGACTAGTGAGGAACAGCCAGTGTGGCTGAGGAAGAGTGAGAACGGGAGGACTTTGGAGGTGAGAGCTAGAGGGATATGCCATAGGGTGCTGGAAGGACTTGGCTTTTTGTCT
The DNA here is from genome assembly GCF_017311325.1 of Ursus maritimus. Taxonomy (NCBI): domain Eukaryota; kingdom Metazoa; phylum Chordata; class Mammalia; order Carnivora; family Ursidae; genus Ursus; species Ursus maritimus. The sequence continues at coordinate 16,831,567 of NW_024425786.1, forward strand.
GAGTGGGATGTGACCTCTGCAGGGGTTTTGAGCAGAGGAGTGATGTGATCTGACATATATTTAATCAGCGTTGCTCTGGCTGCTGTTTGAAAACAGACTTTTGGGGGGCAGTGGCAGAAGCAAGGAAGCCTGTTTAATTGATGGTGTCTTAGACTTGGGTACTGGCAGTGGAGATGGTGAGAAGTGGCTGGATTCTGGATATATTTTGAGTGGGGAGCCAACAGGATTTGCTTCTGGAGATGTGGAGGGTGTGGGGGTTGGAGATATCAGGGGTGACTCAAAGGCTTTTGGCTTAAGCAACTGGGTGACACAGGCTCTCTCCTAGGAGGGGTGCAACTGGGAGATGGAGTCTTGAGTCCTGGGTTTAAGTTCTGACTCTGGCACTTTTTTTTTTTTTAAGAGGAGCAGGGAAGGCAGAGGAAAAAGGAGAGAGAGAATCTTAAGCAGGCTCCACACCCAGCACAGAGCCCGACATGGGGCTCAATCCCACAACTCTGAGATCATGACCTGAGCTGAAATCAAGAGTCAGACGCTTAACCTCCGAGCCACCCAGGTGCCCCCTGACTCTGACACTTCTTGCTGTGCGGCCACAAACCACTTACTTTACCCTCTGAGCCTCTACTTGCTCAGCTTTAAATGGGCTGAAGCACCTGCAGTGGTTTCCCTGCGAGGTGTGGGAAGGCTTAACTTGGAGAAGGGATGAAAAGCTCCAAGAATGGGAGAGAGCTCTAGATTATAGTGACAGTCCATTATAATAGACATTGAGAGCCTAGAACAGTTATTCAGGCAGCCATTGGCTCAGCTGGCCCCATGGGACTGTAGGAGAACACATGCGGGATGTTTTAAAACTAACCAAGCACAGGGTGCTGGGTTCCCTGGGTATGGATAAAGAAGAATCCACAGCACACCCCTAGAGGGAGCCCTGGAGTCAGAGTTATAACCGGGGTCGACTTAACAGGAGCCTAAACTTCAAGGCTCCTCACCTGCATGGCCCCTTCCAAGGCCTGTATCTAATTTTGAGTTTTTAATAATGTATTCTTAAAGAGGGCCCTCAGAATTATATCCACATGAGGCCCCACTACACCTAGGTCTAACCCTGGCTATGATAACCAGAGCTACATTGACAAGTACCTGCCATGTGCCAGATGCTCTGCTAAGTGTTTTATACTCGTTAGCTCATTTAATCCCCAGTAATAATGTAATCCACAGTCATTTTACAGAGGAGAAAAATAGGGCTCAGAGGAGTTAAATGACTTGCCGAAGATCACACAGCTGGGAGAGGGCAGAGCTGGAATTTCAGTGCTCATGCCCTTAACCACGGGGCCCGCTCTCCCTCAAGAAGACGGATCCTGGGACGCCTGGGCGGCTCAGTCGGTTAAGCAACTGTCTTTGGCTCGGGTCATAATCTCAAGGTCCTGGGATCGAGTCCCGCATGGGGGGGGGGGTCCCTACTCAGCAGGGAGCCTGCTTCTCCCTCTCCCTCTCTCCCCACTCCCCGCTTGTGCGCACGCTCATGCGCTCTCTCTCAAATAAATAAATAAAATCTTAAAAAAAAAAAAAAGGGAAGACAGATCCCGTCCTGCCTGAGCTACTTTGGGAGGCTCCCTCCTCTCGCTGAGCCTTGGATGCACCATCTGGGCTCGGAAGTGATAACCAGCCATGGCCATCGACTGAGACCTCAGGCCTTTTGAAATGATGGAATGGCAGGTATGTGTGTATTCGTATAGTTTATGTGTGTTATGTAATATGTACGTTATACTTTCTTACGTATAGACATTCACACACCCATATGCACTATAGTGTGTATATTATTTTATCCATTCATATGCTAGCACATAACATGCTGTTTGAGCTTTCTTACCCACTTAAATTAACATCGTATCTGATTCCATCTCCGGTACATAAAGAACATTGTTACCCTTTTTTCTGGGGCTGTATCTTATCTGATTATATAGCCCTGTCCTAGTTTATTTAGCCGTTCTCCCATTTATAAATATTTTGGTGTTGCCATTTTCCAGGCCTGGCATGGGGATGGGTGCTCGGGGGATGGGCGGTACGGCCAGGCTGGATGAGAACCTGCTCAGTTTCCGCGGCTGAAATGGTTTGGATTGAGCTTGAAAAGTTCAAAGCTGCTCACCTGAGAGCTGGCTGGCCATCCTTCGGAGGGTGACCGGCGAAGGCCTTGGGGCTGGGCCCGCCTCCTCCAGCCCGTCCATCAGGCTCTGTTCAGGAGCCGATGCCATGCCCAGCGGGTCGTTAATGGTGAAGGCGCTGGCATACCGCTCCAGAGGGTCGTCTAGGGAGGCCACAATGCCCTCCTCCCACAGCCGGTACAGCATGAGGACAGGAAAGATCTTGGAGATGCTGGAGATCCTGGACAGTGTTAAGGTCACAGGGGTGCAGAGGACATGCAGTTGGCCCCACAACCCCCCTCTGCTCTGCACCCCCACGCCCCAACTTTCTAGTGTTCTAGGAAAGCGCAAAGTCCACCCTTACCCAGTGTCTCAGATGGAAATTCACCAGCTTCTGTAAAACTGCCATAGGGATGTTTGAGAACATACCGCAGTGCTGGGTGGGCACTCCTGAGCACCCGTCCCCACGCCAGGCCCTTCCCATTCTGAGACAGAATGGGATGGGATCATACCTCTGCCTCACACTGGCCAAGTGGTCTTGGGCAAGTACTAGACCTTTCTGAGATTCAGTTTCATTGTCCATTTCACAGGTTGGAGAAAAGATTGAATGAGATTGGGCAACATACTGGGCAAAGAGGTAGTAATATGTGTTCAGTAAGTGATAGCAAATACAATTGTTGGCCCCCTGCCTGGCACAAAGCAGGTGCAGTGTGAGGGGAACCTCCGGCATCTTCACGGTATCTCTGGGAGTGAGCACACTCACTTTGCGTGGTCAGCTTTAAGGGTCCCACAGGTAGCACCTAGGAGGGGGGACTCTGGATGTGCAGCAGAAGGTCCTACGTTTCTTCCATCGGGACCACTGCTGCCAACTGACAGGGACCTGGGACAAGGGCCCAGGAATTGGTTATAGTCCCTTTGTGGCAGACAGAAGGGCGGGGGGATGGGACACAGGGAACATTTTCTAGGTAGGGAGGTTTGGGGCTAAAGGCTCTCCAGAAGGGATTCCTTCCTGACCTTTTATCCCTGTGGTGTGATGTTGGGCACTCTCTGGTCCTCTCCGGACCTCAGTCTCCTCATCTATAAAATTGTCAGGACTTAATAAAGGGCCCTGGCAGGTTGGACGCCAGTCATGATTCTCTTAAGTCCCCCTACCTCCTGGGTCTCCCTGGTCCTCCCATCCCTGCCCCCCTCCACAGGACACTGGAGGTCACTCAGCTGACCGGTACATGGTATATTCATTGGGGGGCCCAGAGGCCGGGTCTGAGCCATTCTTCCTCCCGAAGTTCCCAGTCCAGAGCACGGTGTCATTGTGGATGACAACTGCAGACATGGCAGCCAGGCCCGGGGCAGACAGTGCCTGACGCAGGATCCTGCCCACCTTGGAGGAGGAGAGCAAGAGCCTGAGAGTGCAGGCACGAAGACGCCCTCCGCTCATTCCGCATGCCTGGCCCGCTCCCACAACACCCCCTGCACCCAGCACCCTGGCCTGGCTCCCCTCCCTTCTTTCCCCACTGTTGCTAGAGCTTCCAGACCTCTGGTTCTCAGACCCCCTGGGATGAGACCCCCACCCACTTGCAACCAGAGCAGCTCCACTAAATGTGTTTTCTGTGTAGGGCATAAGATTTTTGTTCAAAGAAACATTTCTTTGGCAAAATGTAAAAAGAGGGAGGGATTAAACTACTGGTCTAGTTGAATGCTTGTCTGATGCCCTAGAACACCTCCAGGGGACCCGGTCTGGCCCCCTAATGTTGGAGAAATCATGATAGAGGGCCCATAGGCCCTCTTTGAACATTGATTGAAAAGACATTGTTTTCAATAATGAAATGCAGTACCCGTGAGAACCCCTATATCTGTTGGACATTTGGCATATGTGCCAGGCACCATATAAAGTGATTTTCACGCATTGTCTCACTTAATCCTCATAACAAGTCAGTGCTCACTACTCCCTATTTTACAGATGAGAAAAGTGAATCCATGAGATCCCAAGTGACTTGCCCAAGCGGCTAATGGTTCGTGGAGTCAGGATTAGAAGCCCAGGCGAACTCCAGCCCTCACTCCTAATTCACGGCCAGACCGCCTTGCCGAGTGACTTCGCAGATGGGGAATCGAGCTCTGTCCACCTGTGGTTCCCGCCCCAGCACCAGCTGTGCCCCTGTGTGCCTCAGTGTCCCCCTCTGCAGACACAGACTCGCAAGCCATTCACAGAAAGCAGCCACCATACACTGGGTGCGCACTAGAGGGCAGCCTGGCTGTCACTGCTGCTTTGTTTCATTTTCACGGCTAGGACCCTGGAGCCCCATAGCGCCCTTAGCTCCTTCTCCTTCACTAAACTTTTCACCTATTTGCAGACAGTGATGGTGTCTCTGCGCTGGCCCCTGCCTTCTCTCGTGTGGACGTCAGTCCCTTCCACTGTCCCGGACGACAGTTTCCCATCCCTGCGCCGTGCTGCTGCTCGTAGACTTCCGGTCATGTTTCATTTGTCTGTGTGTCTCTGGAGGTGAGTGACCCGGGGTGGGGGTGGGGGTGGGGGTCGGGCTGGCACAGCCCAGCGCCAGCTGACAGCCCCCTCTAGTGTTGGCCATCGTGCGGTGCTAACAGTTCTGTTGTAGGGCCTGTGTGTTTAATATCGCACCGGCCTCTGGGGTAGGGGCTCTGTCCTCCTTCCCCATCCACCCCCTTTCTCTCTTCCCCACCTCTGCCCCCACTGGCCTGAATTTCCCCATAGCTCTCTTTGTGTGCCTTGCCCTCACTCTGCTGTCCCTGGACCCATGCACATGCTGGTCCCTGTCTCCAGAGCACACGCTTCGCTCCTCCATGCTCCCTTACTGCATAAATGCATATCATCTGGGTATCTCCTACTTGTTCACATCTCAGTGTAGACACCACTCCCTTCAGAAGCCTTGCCTGACCCCAGAACCAATTCTCTGTACCCCATAGCTCCCTAAACTTTCCCTACCCTCACTCGTACCCCTGAGTTATGGATGTTATTTGTCTTCACTATTCTGTCACTTCCAGACTAGTAACATCTTTAGAGCAGGACAGTATCTTCTTCCTGCCGTCTGCCTGGTGCTTAGCACACAGTAGGCGCTCAAGAATTGCATGCTGAATGAATGAATGAATGAATGAATGAAT